>NC_139219.1:245069229-245554229 GCF_055691185.1 Crinia signifera | reverse complement strand
TTTTTGCCTGACCCATTAATGACAATAGGATCCTAGAGGTGTGATCCTTGGAAAAGCCAAAGCAGCCAGGTTTTTTTACAGCTTTTTTTTCCCCATATAGTTGAAACTTTCATCACAAAATCACTTAATGCATATTTCATTAAATCAATATTCAAAGTCAATGTATATTGATGTGTATGTTTTCTTACAGAATTATGTTACCCAAGAATCACTGGTGTAAGTTCCTCTGAGTTGCCTGGAGGCAAGATATATATTGATAACCCCCCCCCACACACACACACACACACACACACACACACACACAACCTTATATATTAAATATGTGAAATAGATAGATAGATAGATAGATAGATAGATAGATAGATAGATAGATAGATAGATAGATAGATAGATAGATAGATAGATAGATAGATAGATAGATATGTGTCTAGTGTAGGTGTGTAACTGAAACACTGCCATCTGCTGGCAGCGAGTGAAACTAAATCTCTTTATCTTTCACACATACAGAAACACAGAGGCAATAACAAGGTAGCAGATTAGCTTTCAAGCTTTTGCTTTGAGTGAGCTTAACTAATATATATATATACTGTATATATATATATATATATATATATATATATACAGAGAAAGAGCGGGAGAGAGCGAACACATATCGGCTTCCAATTACCTAATTTAAACTCACAGGGGGAGGGGAGGTGCCCCCTTGGGAGCAGGAGCCTGGTGGCAGATTACTCCATTGCCTCTCAGAGTTAGGTATTCTGTCAAGAATAGATGTTTAACCTGCACCCAAAAACACTGTGTGTTTGTTTTATCTACAAACATGAATCTATCTGTTACCAGGAGAAAGAAGAAGTGATGTACTGTACCATTGGTCCACAGCAAATCCACCACATCACAGTAACCCTAGAACCCAGGTAAGTAGCCTTGTGGGACAAGGTTTAATTACGTTGAACTAAAAAATGATGTTTTTATTGGTGGAATCATCTGCTTAGCATAACTATATACTGTACACATGATCACATTTGCAATGACATTTTAACTGTTATAAGGTAGCATCAGGTACAATGTTGTTAGGGTGACAATAATACACAAGTAGATTTTTACAGTCTGTTTAACAATACATAGATGGGACTATCCTAATAGTATTACACTGCATGCAGTATTACTTGCCAAACATATACATGTATATGATTAATACAGTGGTTCCGAACCTTTTTTACCATTGAGGTACTCCTAAAATATTTTTCAAACGAGGAAACCTCACCCGCTCTACATAAGCATATATTCTCAGTTGTCCTGTTTCCCTCTTCTCCACCCCGTCCCCAATGAATCCTCCGGCCTGCTGATTTGCCAACTGTCTGGAGTAATCCAGGATGGGTGGTAACCACTCCTGCCAACACATGGCATGTGTCACTTCTGGGCACCTACTGCAGCAGTGCACAAGTTTCATGTTCTGCCAAGACCCTGCCGGAACTAATCCAGTTACTTCAAGGAACTCTTGGGTTCAGCGGAACCGCAGTTGGTAATCACTGCATAAATAACTTGTCATAACATTTACAATGAATCAAAATAATCAATTGGACATTGACATTTATTTTCCCTTTTGCAGGAGGCAGGAGGCAGATAAAATCTTATTTCTGATCTACTGTTAATTTTGAACCATAAAAGTGGCAGATTTCCCATTGGGCACATGTGCTTCGCTTATAGAGGATGGCACAACAGGCTGAGCCTCCTCCCTGTGGTGGGGGGGACCACAAAGGCATGAGGGAGATAGTGGAAGAGGTGAGGGCAGTCAGATATGGAGGGGACTGGAGAGAAAGCTATGAAGGGGTCATGAGAAGGCTATGGAGAGATATGGATGGAGGGAACTTTAAGAGACAGAAAAAATAACTTGTAGGGAGGGGGTGACAATAATTTTGTGCCAAGGGGAGGCCTGACCACTATATCCCCCTGTAACTGTAGATTCACCTTGAGAAAATTGTATAATACTCTCTCTGCAAGCATGACAGTCAGGGACCATTTTGGGGGGGTAACTAGGAGTGGCGAAGTCACAACTGGTCTGTGTGTCTCAGTATACAGAGGAAATAAGTAACAGTGATGACTCCGGAACCTTACTAACTGTGCATATGCTGTATGATCTCTAAATAAGTCCCAAACATATTTATTTCCCAGTGAGGGTGCTGTTCCACCCAAGTTCCCTGCTTTGATGAGTAGAGCAGAAGCAACAGAGTAAGTGCGAGATAATGGGGACCACACATGGGCCAATTTAGGGCATTTTCTAAGCGATTTCACTAGATGGCTTCGAAAATGCCCCTACATTGCGCCGGGGCGATTAATATCCTGCATGATAAATCTACTTAATCGCCGGTCAAGGCCAGTGTTCTCACTGGAGAACACTGGCCCTGAGATATCGCTCAGCACACGGCGCTGACACATCGCTGTGCATCGCTATGTGCATCGCGTTCTACAATGCTGAGATTGCTCAGCATTCGCCCCGTGTGCAGGCCCCTTTAGGGATATGTGTGCTTGTGTGTGCATGTGTGTGACGGGGTGGGGGGGGCACATGTGCAGTAGATACTAAAAGGTCATCATACACATGCAGCTGCGCCCAGGTAGGTATGAGTATGAGGACCAGCGCCAACCTTGTCTTACTCAGTTAGTCATTTTGAAATGCATAAAAACACAACCCTATATACAACCCTATACACAGACACATACACAGCCAACATGTTTCGTGTACTGTATATTTCACTTGTTATACATTAATGCCCATGCCTGACATGTAATATATTACATGTTAATAAAGCAGGCCACAGTCTGAATTTACTAACAAGGCAGTAAAAATATACATTGTACCATGTAATATTACCGAGTGTCTGTTCATTCATACTACTGAGTGAATATATTAAGTAATGGCCTTTTAAGGCAAAACAAGTGTAGCCTCACTTACGTTCCTATGCCAGGTCAGTCTTAGATGATTGAGCCTACGCAGGACACTGCTAAAATAAGATTGAACACATGGGCCCCCAAGAAATGATTAATTCTTAACTGACTTTCTGAACCAAGCTTTGTTTTTGGTTATGATTAGATATCATGTCACAGAGAACCATCCAGGAGAGCCATGTGGTACATTAGGAGCCTTATACTGAGCAGAGATCAGCTGCCTTCTCTGTTTGTATTTATTTATAAAGCAAGACAGCCTGTGAGACCTGCAATGATACGCCGTCGTTTTTTAAAGAGGTAAAATAATTTTCAAACACAGACACACAATGAGTTTATTTATTTAGAAAGTTGTTAAATAGAGTCTGGGAATTCAAATATTCAATGTTGACATTGTGCAGAACTGGACCTGAGCCAAACTCAACTTTCTCTCTCCCTCTCTAGAGACACCCAATGAACTAGGAATTTAGAATTTCTCCTCCCTCTTTACTAAATAGGTAAAAGTCATTAATTACAGGCAAAGCAGTATCTGAGCCATAATCAAGTAATGGGATCCTGTACTAGGGAACTACAAAGCCTTCTAAGTGTGTTTAGCTGTAAATGCGAGGCCCAAAGTAGCATGTCTGACTTTGGAAATAGATTTTGTAAACAGACCCTTCCTTCTGTTGAAACATTTTACTACATGTTATAAAAGTAGAATGCCTTTGTTTTATATTAAATTGTACCCGTCATATAAAGCTGTCATTTTTTTCTCCGCAACCTTAGCAGCAGCATTGATCCAATTACAACCCATTCCATGCCAAGCGGTTTTGCAGTTCCCGTCCGGAGCTGAACATTGGTAAATTCTGTTTGCAGAACCCAACCTTTAACTCCGAGGAGATTAGTACCCAAAATAAAGAATTATAGCAATAGAGTGTACTCAAGAAATACCAAATGGGATGGAAATTCCCCAAAACAAATGGGTTTAAGTGCAAACGTAACATAAAGGATTACTGTGGCACTGGAAGAGATCCATCACAAATATTACTAAGAGCAGAAGGTATTGCCCAAAAGGAACAGCTGCCAGTTCAACAAGGAGAACTAATAATAGAACCTAGAACTGGGTCTATTACCATCAATATATGTCGGAACCATACAGAAATGCATCAGTTCAATATATTGATTATTTCAGCGGTCCTAAAACTATTTTGCTCTGGGACCCCATCAAACAATAAAAATAATGACAGGACCCCAGCAAGTTACTGCAGAAGGTCATCACATCACATGTGTAGTCAGCAGACAGCACATACATGGCAGCATTGTGAAGGCACAAAATTATGGGAGGAGTCTAAAATAACAGACAATTCAACAGATTTTTCAGACTCCTTGAATCACTGACTGAGATTACAAAAGTCATCAGCCTGATGGTCAGCAACGTGGAGTCGTGACCCCATGCTGAGAAAGTGGGGACCCACTTTGGGGTCAGGACCCACAGTTTGAGAACCGCTGGATTATTTAATCGAAATTGATCCTTTGGATTAAGAGTACGTTTCCATGGCAGTTTTGAGAATGTTGTGCTTTACTGTTTCATGGTGCTACGTATTGCAAAGGACCGTGTGCCACAACCTGATCTCCATGTGCCGTATACCCACAATGTCTGTAAACTGGGAATCAACAAGCACAGAGGTCTTCAGAAATGCCCCTGCTATAATGGATGCTGTTTACATGGTAGGTGACAGATAATGTATCGACCTGGAAAAATACTGCATTGTAGTGACCTAGAGGCCTATAGTTAGTGCCACAATGTATATAAACCATGATTTTCCAAATAACATATGTATGCAAATTGGCTACAGCCATCTACACAGGAGTACCGGGCAATTAAAGGCATATTGTTGCTGTGTATCAAAACTACAATGACATTTTTAGGGGCATATTTACTAATTATCAGGTTTTAGAACCGACAATTAGAATCTCATATCGATGCTATTTGCTGTACTAAATATCATATGCTAGGGCAGTGGTTCTGAAAGTTGCCCGTCCCTTTGACGTGTAAAGAAGAGAACAACTGGTGCTGTTCAGCACATGTGTGGTCTGCAAATCAAACATGTGTTTGGTGCATGCCAGGGAGGAACCCGCTCTCAGGGCGAGATGTACTAAGCTTGAAAAGTGAACAAATGGAAAATGATAAGCTACCAACCAACCGGACCCTAACTGGTATTTTTCAAATACAGCCTGAAGCATGGCAGTTATGAGCTGATACTTTATCACTCTTCACTTAATCACTTTTCAAGAGTTAGTACATCTAACCCTCAGTGTTTCCTGCCACCTGTAACCCATAGCTACCACATAGACTACAGAGGTGTCTAACAAGCTGCTAGGGACAAGTTCCGGAATGCTGTGGCAACTGCTGTTGCTGTCAGCAATCGAGGCAACACAGCAGATATGGAAATATCTGTTGTAGTCTCCCCCCCCCCCCCCCCCCCCCATAACAGAAATATTCTGCAAATATTACTTATTAAGTAGGCCCCATAGTTAAGCCTTAACAAGAGATAAATGCAAGGGTGATAAAGAGAGATAAACATCCAGCCAATCACCTTCTAACTGCCATGTTACAGGCTGTGTTTGAAAAAAGTCAGTAAGGAGCTGATTGGCTGGACGTTTATCTCTCCTTATCTCTTGTTAATGCTGTTAGAAAGTATGGTACTTGTGTAATATCTGGGCGCCCGATTTTTTGATTGCATGCCTTAACTTAAGACCCAATTTTTTCAGGAAAATCGGTCGCATCACATGCGATGCGACCGACCCGATTTTTACATAGGATCCAATGTTAAATGGTCCCTGAGACCCGATTTTACATTGGGTCCAATGTTAAATGCCCCCCATACCCCATTTTTAATTGTATACCCACCCTGATGGGTAATTACTATGTGAAATGCCCCTTTTCATACCCCCACTATCCACATCGGCATGGAGTTGAATTCATATAGTGTGGCGAGCGCAGCGAGCCATCGAGCCCGAACAGTGGCGAGCGGACGCGGAATACGAGCCCGAAGCGTGGCGAGCGGACGCGGAATACATGTTAAGTAATGCGCTGCGCTCGCCACGCTTCGGGCTCATATTCTGCGTCCCGTCGCGGGGCTTGCTGCACTCGCCACACTATATAAAATCAACTCCATGCCGATGTGGATAGTGGGGGTATGAAAAGGGGCATTTCACAGAGTAATTACCCATCAGGGTGGGTATACAATTAAAAATGGGGTCTGGGGGCATTTAACATTGGACCCAATGTAAAATCAGGTCTCAGGGACCAATTTACATTGGATCCAATGTAAAAATCGGGTCGGACGCATCGCATGCGATGCGACCGATTTTTCCTACCCGATGAAAAAATCGGGCGCCCAGATATTACATAAGTACTGAAAGTATTAACATTACTATAGTATTGCATACTGATGTCAAAAATTAAAAAGAGCGTTTTACTTCTAAGCATCTGTAGCCTTGCCCAGAGCTACTACAAATCTTCTGCTGGCTTGTAATCTAGCTGAGTGTGGCACCTTCTTCCACAGGAAAAAAGGTGATAGATAGAGATAGATTAGATAGATAGATTGATAGATAGATAGATAGATAGATAGATAGATAGATAGATAGATAGATAGATAGATAGATAGATAGATAGATAGATAGATAGATAGATATGGATTATATTGACGAAATAATAATTTGTAAATATAAAAATAAGAAAACTGTCACAGAAAAAGCCCAGTTTATTCATTGTTCGCACTGGTTATAATTATCTCAAAATCTTTTATCATTTTCAGGATCAAGGATTTGATAGGAAATATTTCATAGCAATGGGGAAATAATGTATTTCTAAGATATTTTGGTAGATTATTAGCATGTTGTGCCAAATGCAATAAAAGAAGCACTAAGAGGTAATGGCAAAGTGATCGCAAATAAACAGTGTGGGAGCTGGCAGGATTTCACTGCTCAAAACACAAATCCAAATGGACTATTAAACAAGCACATAAACTTGCCAGGGCTTTTAACGTCTGGACACAGGCAGCCTACATACAGAGCTGAAACCTGGGAAAGTGTGACTTTATGATGTCATGTAAGGGACAGATCTGGGTATACCTATACTGCACCCAAAAGCCTGTAAAAGATAGAAGTGCTAAAATGTAAAAGTAACAAGTGCAGTCCATTCATCTGGACTGTGCTAAACTAATCCCATTGTGATTCTTTATGAGGCTGCTGGGCAGTTGGTGGCTAGCAGGACTGGCTCACTGCTTACATACAGACTGCCCACATAGACAGGCTCCATCCCACTGCCACAGCTGCAGTTGGTGCCCTGACTGCCAATACACACCGATAAAGGGTTATCCATAGGCAGGCATTACACAGCAAGCCAGGCACGATGCAGAACCAGCTTTGGTGATAGCAAGTCTCACTTTGTATGAGCTGCTCAATGGGAGGAAGTCTGTGGATGCAGGACTGGCCTGACTACTAATACACTCTTGTGGAGGTGTACATGCCAGTGACTGTAATATGGAGAACAATGCAAAGCACGGATTTATTAGCTGTATGATATTGTTTAATGTAGATAAAGGCTGGAGATTGCGCATTGTACAGGTGCTACACTGGTGCACAGTCACTTTTTAGCACCACTTGTTTCCTGACTACAATGTAACAGGCATTTGGCACAACCTTTTAAAGAAAATAAATGTCAATACACACTTTCATCTATGGAAACAAAATGTAAAATAAACAATCTACAACAAATGACACATACTACGGATGATCCTGAGGTCCCCATATTACTGTATGTGATTCATTTTAGTCATCATTGAGATTAAACCAAGCTGTATTTTAGCACAGATAATTTAATGAGGGGGCTGGGTCTACAACTGTGGAAGCCTGGGCTTGGATGTGGTGCTTACACAATCACACAATGAGCAGACCTGCAGTGTGGTGAGCCCATTACAGTGCACTGATAAGGGCCATGTACTGTAGGTGCATCCAGGTTAATAGGCAGGGTGGGTGTGTTTCCCAGGAATGTGCACCTTCATATGAAATGACATATACAATGTATCTGCTAAAAGCAGGGGCACCTGCATCCATTGCCTTGTGCTGCTATGTATCTGTTTTAAATAAATGTTCCATATAGGGTGGTAGTGGATGGGGTCGGAGGAAGGTCGCAGGTGATGTTAGAAAGGTGTGTACTTTGGGAGATGACCCGGACACTTGTAGCAGTGTCCACTCCGAGTAATACAGGTGCCAGCTCATCATTGGGATGTGACACTTACAGCAGCGCTGTAGGTGCAGCGATAGAATATACCGCACATCCCTATATACAGCGTTACACAGCGCTGCAGGCAGTGTGTGCTGTCTGGTTCTACGGTTACGGGGATCAGCAACTTACCAATGACAAGAGAAAGGTCATGAATAGAGCCCTAAACTATGTCGCATAGTGATGGTCATTCACCGTGCATATCATACAATGTACACATTAACTAACACGACTTGCAAGAAACATGCAATTACTGATACATTTAAATGTATTCATAAATAAAAATACATACATAAAATTGCGTGTGTCTATCTATATATATATATATATATATATATATATATATATATATATATATATAAAACATTTAGTTTACAGTACTCAAAAGACGGATATGTACAATTTTAAGGGATGCATAAATCATTTGCGATCATGTGTTACGATATTGCAATTAGTGCCCTTGCTCACTACTAGTTATTTTCGTACATAACAATTGGCAGCGAAGTCTCGTTTGGATAATAATTTGTATCCGCCGATAGAGGAGATAAGAATGTCACTGCGGTTAAATAGTCCAATAAAAAAAAATAATATAACGTTCGCTGTTCCTTCTAACAAAAGTACAGATCGCTAACAGATTGTTTTATTTATTATTGTTTTTAAACATTTTTTTTCGAAACGAAAAACTATTTAAATGATATCTAAATGTGTTTTGTTTTCATTTAAAGCTAATTACAATTAAAACAAAAATAACATTTTAAATATAATATTAAAACAAATATCATATCAGTTTTAATAAATACAAGGGAAAAACCTTTAAATGTTGCTTTCAAAACATCCGTATGTTACCTGTATTTTACGTGCGCAGTTCTGCGCTCTATTTGCGTGCAGCACCTGATGTCTGTGTGCATATAGCTAGAGCAATACAAGTGCATACAATACGGGTTGTACATTTCATTCATTTTTTAAAGGGAATATGCGAAACAAAAATGATTGCAGTCAGTTTGATAGCACTGTAATAGAAAGCTGTAGTCACAAATCCCAATACATATAAATGGTATATATACAAATATCCCAATACATATTTACTAAAGGATCACCGATGTAAGCCAACCTTGTGTATGATTGTGACCCAGCAGAATTATTACTAATGATTTCTCACGATCACATCTATAAAAGTGACTAGCCTTCAGCTGATGTCCTCATGTAACTTCGTGCATAGAGTGACAGTGCTGTGAGAAGGGTTAATGGCCATTGTAAGCCTGTCCTGTTTATACTGTTGCAGGGAGTTTGCTGGCTGTCACACAGCGCCCACTGGTGGCGATTTAGTTCTATTCATTTACACTACTACACTCCCAGAGCAACATCAACTTTCTGAAAGTCCTGCCTGCCTCATCCCTGCACAAACCCGACCTGCTGCAATCAACCCCACCAAGTTGGACGTGTTGCAGCAGCAGCAGCAGCAGTAGCAGCAGCAGCTCTCCTGAGGTCCCCAGACCAGAGCATCCTCCCACTGCTCCTACAGCTATGGTGTGTGCCTGGAGCCCTGTCTCTGGTCAGCAAGCCAGGGAAATGCAGGTTGCTGGTGTGCCTGGATGTGCAAGCCCACAATGCTAAGATCATCTCTATGCAAGATGGCAGAGGGTGAAAAGCCATAGAAAGGCACATTGCACCTACTTGTGGCCAGCTTCCTTGCCCGGCCTTTGGACCTCATGGTGTCAGCTCTGCGAGGATGGTTTGCTGGAGATTGTTCTTGGATCTTTTTCCTTTTTTCTTTTTTTTCCCCTCTCTCTCTCTCTCTTTCTTTCACTCTCTCAATCCCCTTCTCATTCCGGACTCGCTATCTCCCCAGCATTGTCAGTTTAGACACCTTCGCGCATGCGCTCTTCGCCTCAACCCGTTGCCAAAAAAGTTTGCTGCGATTTATCATTTTGATTTCAGATCTTGTCACATGGAGCTCTCCCTGCGTGCTTCCCAGGGGCCCCGGCTACCAGAGTAGCCTGTCCGTGGCTGCACTCCCAGCAGCCCTATACACATCACACGGTGCTCCATTAACGCCTTCACTGCCCTATACAGCGCTCTCCCCACTCAGTGTACTGGACTGGCTAATAAATGATGCGTTCTAGACTGTCACCTGTTGTACACTGCGACACAATGGGTAAGCGCTATAACAATAACGATACTGTGGTGTACGAAGAGCATTAATTCACAATTTCACAGGAAGATCGGTGTCATGTTGCAATGTAACTAGATTTAGTTATATTGGATTTATTTCGGATTTTTGCAACATATTCAAAATGTATTTTGTTACAATTTGAACCATGAATGGTTTAACTGACAGTACACATGAAAGTCTCCATGGCTTCTGCGCTGATTCGTTCTGCCCAGACTGTATTTGTCCCGGTGACAATGTTTTATAGATAGACATCTAACACCATCGATAGTCACAACAAAGGCTCACAACAATTATAATATATTTGACGGTTTTTTCTAATTATTATTATTATTATTAATCATAATAATAACAATAATTTAACCATCATCATTTATATACGTATATAAAATATTCACAGGTGATTCAGTTCCTGGAGTAATCAATATAGATAAATTTCTAAACACACAAAAAAAATACTACACACAATTTTGGACAATATAATCTAAATTAAATCAAGGAATTAATTTGTGACTGCAGCTTTGTCAAAGCCACGCTGGAACTTGTAGTTCTACCTAAGCTACACATGGCAAACGCTGAATACTCCGGTCCTACACAGGGTAGAATAACCCTAATCAGAAGCTAGTGGAGTGTGGCTTAGTACTGCTGATTACAGAATATCAGAGCTGAGCTGGCGTCTGTCCGCTTCTACGCCACCACCAGTGCTGTGCGTCTGTCCGCTTCTGCACCACCACCAGTATTGATTGTAGCACACATGACATGTATACAGTATGTACTCCCTTCCCTGGCTGGCATTGCAGCAGACACATGCTACCTACACATATGATAGCAGTCCTGCAGGTATACAGGATTATGCATAATATAAAACACTAGCTTAATCTGGACATGTGTGAGAGACCGGTCCTTATTATTATATCTGTCTAGATATAGCAGCGCTGCCCCCCAATAAGTAAGAAAGGCTGTAGGGAGGTTCCCCTAATGCAGGGGTGGCCAAACCGGTCCTCGAGATCTACCATCGGTCCACGTTTTCCAGGTTACCTAGCTGGTGCACAGCTGTAGCCATTACTAACTGTCACATTTTAAAACATGCTGCATTCATTCCTACTATAGATCCACAGGTTGCCTGGAAAACATGCACCGTTGGTAGATCTTGAGGACAGGTTTGGCCAACCCTGCCCCAGTGGGATGGAAAAGGCTCTTGCACAGGACAATGATAATTTAGCTTCATAACACTTCTGTAACCTAAATAATATAAAGGGTCTGCAGTAAATTCTTTCTGCGAGCGGATCATATACTAACATGTATAACATAAATAAAATATGTTGTATTTTGACATTCCCCTAATGGTAACTATCTTGTCCTTCTAGCCAGGACAATAAGAAGCTCAGGCAGAGCCAGCAGGTGTCTCACCCCCCAGCTTACAGGATGCTAGCACTAGTATACTACTCTACTATAGGCATACAGACAATGTACAGCATACATGTTGGCAGGAGCTACTAGTAAAACTTTGGAGTCATGTCCCTTGGCTGTTAGTAACAAACCGCACTGGCAGAGTTAAGTTTGCACTCCTCATCAAATACTTCTACCCTATTGTATTTGTGCAGTGAACTCTGCATTGTGCTATTCAGTCTGGATTTACATTCTCCTAGCTACCAGCAAGATTGATTTGATCATTGTAATACAATTATTAGTGCCGCGGATCAGCCCAAAACATAAAGTGCGCCTGGTATTCCAGCGTGCACCGTTGGTTGGTGTGAAAAGCAGACGCGTGCGGGCACCAAGATCAGGAGTTGGGACGCCTGCTGCGTGCGTGTTGTGTGCGTTCCGGGTGCGTTTGCGCTCATGATCAGTTCGTGTGAACAAGCCCCGAGTGTCAGAAGTCCAGCTTGTAGCCACGGGCTAAATTAGGCAAAATGGGAACAATTTTCTCCCATAGCAATAACTCACAGTCCTGCAGATCACTTTCAAAATATACTCTTTATTAGTGTATGCTGACCTCAGTGGCAGGATAGGAGAGAGACTGAGGGATCTGTCTGCCCCCCTTGGGCTGTAATTATTAGAAATTAATTGGGTTCAGGACCCCAGGTTGCATTGCTAAATTAATAGCTTGTCTGGTGCTGAATTTTCTGTCCACAGGAACACAAGAGGGGGGGGTGTAAGAAGCCAAGGGACAAGCAAGAGAGCCCCCTGGGGTGCTGGCTGGGGGCACTCAGAGCTCCTGTCAATAAACAAAAGCCTGAATAGGTTGGATTGTGCTGGAGGAGGCAGATCCACAGAATGAGTTTATTTTGCAAGGTTGCCAGTATACAGTGCTGTCAGGGGGTCTGCAGGGGTTAAAATAAAAATCAAGACGCTGTATAGTAGTAGCTGTCGTGCTCTAGTATAAGGGAAAAGGCAGCCTTAGGCAAAAGGAAATTACTGCAAGCCCGGGTGACCTTTCTGAGAGGTAATCAATCAAATGATCAACAGGGATATTTATCATTGCTATATGCAGGGAAGGGAAAGTGAGACAGAAAAGTTTGGATAGAACCGATAAGCCTCAAGACAAATGCATGAACTGTAATAAATGGTGAAATCTCAGTGTTTGTGTTTTTTTCTCCCTCGCCTGGCACTGATTTAAAGAACAGTAGCAGGTTACCCCTCCCCTCCCACCCTTCCTCCCCTCTTATCTGTAGGCAACCTGGACCGGTCACTTGTTCTGCAATAACGGGGATTTCTCTGCGTGCAGCATATGACGATGATGATGATGATAATAATAATAATTATTATTATTATTATTATTATTATTATTATTATTATTATTATTAATAATGCATTCAGACCATTAATACTTGTATCAATTTAAACCCATTCAAACTTTTAGCATAACAGAATAATGGGTGTTATAAAATCTGACAGAATATTGCCAATAGTAGAGCATCACAGAATCAGTATTATACATAAAGGAGAATAAATAGTAAAACAAAAGGTAAAACAAAAAAAAGTCTTCTAGATGAATCAGTGCTGGACATGTGCCTCAGTACTGGAACCAGCAGAAATCAGTTTATCTGTGGAAATTAGGGCAGCACGAAATGAGCAGTATTTTGTTGTATGGATCTGTCCAATCATATTAATCTCCTATGATCTGAACAATGTGCACTTCTGATTTGAAAATACAAGCTGGGGTTAATTGCTGAGGGTCACCAGTAACATGCAGGGGGGGCATTGTACTAATAGATAAGACAGTTGCAGGGAACCCTGCTGTACTAACATTACTGTATGTAAGGTTCACACACATTTCTGTCTATACACTTACCACATAAAGGGACTAAATAAAAGAGCCCACCTTAATATACAATTCTATAACATATTATTCCTTTTCTTAAACACAATAATGTATAAGTACATCCAAATATAACCTTTATTATGCTAATAATCTGAACAAAAGTAATATTACACTGTTTCTAAATGAAACCAAAATTCTATATCAGGAATTCCCAACCTCGGTCCTCAGTGCATACTACAGTGCAGGTTTTAGTGATCTTCAGCCTTCAGCACAGATGGTTAATCCCTGAGGTACTGCTTAAGTCACCTGTGCTCAATCATGAATATCATCTAAACCTGAACTGGGTGTGTCTTGAGAACTGAGGTTGAGAATGCCTGATCTATCTACTGGATATGGATATACTGTATGGTATTTCCCCTTAGTGCTGGACAACATACCTTCCAACGGGTGTGGTATAGGGTTCCGATAGTCGGGATCCCGACAGTCATTCGCCCGATGTCGGGATCCCGACTGGCCGGACTCAGACAACATGGCGAGCGCAACAAAGCCCTCGCCACGCTGCGAGCATGGTGGCTCACTACGCTCGTCACCTATTCTATTCTCCCTCTATGGGAGTCGTGGACCCCCACAAGGGAGAATAGCCGGTGGCCATTGGGAACCCGTCTGTCGGTGTTTTAACAGTCGGGATCCAGACGTCGGGTAAATGACTGTCGGGATCCTGACTGTCAGGACCCCGACTGCCAGCACCCCGTCCGGCACCCCCTCCCAACATGAGCCTCTCCAGGAGGGACAGAATGCTCTATTCCTGGACTTTCCTCTTTATTTATCATTACATCACCTGTGGTGAAACGCCTTTCTTATCAATTAACCTGTTCAAAACAGGTGATGCCAAAAATAAATTAAGAGGGAAATCCAGAAACAGAGCATTGTGTCTCGAGAGGCTCATGTTGGGAGGTATGGGATAATAGGAAATATTTAGTAAGTTGTGGGTTTAGTGTTTCCTCTGCTTCTGTTTGTGGGAACAGAGACTACAAGTGATGGTGGCTGATGTATGGAAGCATCTAATGCAGTGTCGGACTGGGGCATGAAGGGCCCACCAGGGAAATGCACTCACAGAGGCCCACCGAGGGGTGTGGTCATTTGCTGGAAGGGGTGTGGCCACCTGACCAGGGAGGATTGGCTACTCTGCTATGTCTTAGCCCTAATACATAGCAGATTAGCGGGACGCTGTGCTCTGCAGCGACACTGTGCTCTACGCATCACTATGCTACTGTAACTCATTCCCGGTCAGGGATCTGTCTACACAGGCATTTGCTGTGACATCTTACTAACTAAAGGCCCGATTCAGACCTGTTCAGCCAGGTCCAAATTCAGACACTGGACGATGTTCACGCTACTCCACATTTTATTTTCCTTGGCACCAGCATCGCATAAATAAATATTCCGGCACTCTGCACCTCTAACCTCAACCTACTAGCTTGGCACGTGTGGCTTATACACCAATAGGTGTATTCCATATTTTATATATAGACCCAGTCTGACATTTGCCCATCTACCCTGTAGATGGATCTGTACCACCAGCGTTACACCCACCCCACCATATATACATAGTGTATATATGGTGGGTGTAATGCTGGTGGAACAGATCCATCTACTGGGTTGATGGACAAGCAGTAGGATGGGTCTATGGGCATGACAGAATGCCAAGTTGGCACACAACATACTAATAATATGACCTAAATTAATAATTAACTAACAGCCCACAGGTTTACCTAAACGTGGGTCTGCCTACAGTTCCGCTCCTGCATTGCTGGGGCTGAATAGTGTCTGGGCCATGCCACCAGCCACCCCCTGGCCTGCTGTTCCTTCATTATGTATGCTGTGCACTGCAGGCAGGTCCAGCATCCAAAGTCATGCTGCGGGGATGTCATGACGCAATGTGATGCCCACTCACACGCACGGATTCCCTGGGAATGCCGGAGCCAAACCTCCAGAGCTGCTACTGACAGAGAGTAGGCCCAATCCAAGCCTGGTCTGATGTGTACTTATTGCAGTGTGAGCAATATGTGTTCTGCCCAGAGGTAATATACATTGGGGGGGGGGGGGGTCCTGAGGACCGTGGTTGAGAAGCTCTAGAGCATGCTTGTCTGCCTGACCCTCTCCATGAGGGAGAAAATGCTCTGTTCCTGGACTTCCCTGGTAATGTATGATTGCCATCACCCGTGTTGAGCAAGGTAATTGATAAGAAAGTTGTTTTCACCACAGGTGCTGGCAATCATACATTACCAGGGAAGTCCAGGAACAGAGCATTTTCTCCCTCATGGAGTGGGTCAGGTAGTCAAGTATGCTCTAGACCAGGGGTGGCCAAACTGGTCCTTGAGATCTACCAATGGTCCACGTTTTCCAAATCACCTAGTTGGTGCACAGCTGTAGTCATTACTAACTGTCACATTTTCAAATATGCTGCATTCATTCCTACTATAGATCCACAGGTTGCCTGAAAAACATGAACTGCTGGTAGATCTTAAAGACAGGTTTGGCCACCACTGGTCTAGACTAATACATTGGATATTCATAAATGTTACTATCAACTTAATTTAGGAATCAGTAATTGTTAATAAATACATGCAAACATGAAATTGTTAATTAGTTACAGCATTTCTTGTAATCATCCATAAGGAGCTGTTGCAAAGTAGAGTGATGTTTAATAGAAAAATGGGAATACCAAGAAAAAGATATAAAAGCATATAACACTGTTCACCTCTATCTGTCTCTCTGACCACATCCTCTCCTAAAGGCTTGTAAGCTCTGATGAGCAGCCCCCCCCCCCCCCCCCCCACTGCCTGCAACAGCACCTAACCTTTGGGTCCCGCACACCGCTGCTATTTCAGCTTTATGGCTGCTGATGCAGCAATGTTTATAAACCATGTCCATGTCCTGCAATGTTCTGCACTGTTGAGTTGGTCATACTATTTCTGTACTATTAAATGAAACCTAATAATAATAATAATAATACTGATGGTAATAATAATAATAATAATAGCAACAAAGACACTAGTCTAAAGCTGCTTACACACTGACTATGCGATATATGCAAACAATGTGCACGATATTGTTAATGATATTTTCATGCATATCATCTAGCGTATTTTATTTCTGTGCAGGGTAAATACTGGCTGCTTTATTTTTACACTGCAATTTTGATTTTAGTTTGAACACCCCCCCCCCCCGACCCGAATCTAGCTCTCTCTGCACATGTTACATTTGCCCCACCTGCAGTGCAACATGGTTTTGCTCTCTTGAGAAAGATTTCGCTTTTGCGATCAACTCTGGAACAGGCCCTTCGAGATGAAAATATAAAAGTAGTTCAACAATAAATCTTAAACATCAAAATGTTCTTACTTTTAAAACAAGTACAGAATGGACAATGATGTAAGTGAATGGAAAGGGACCTTGGAGTTACAGAATCAGATAATATGAAGGTGAGTAAGCAATGTAGTAAAGCAGTAGGACATGCCAGGATAATACCTATAACTTGGTTTGAAAGAATAAGGTGTCCGCAGTAGCGCCGGCTCATGTCAGTGTGTGTAAGCGGCAGCCGGAAGTTGCGTGTCCTGACAGGCGTCCCCAGGCAGCTTCCCGTCCCGAGTCCCTTCAGTGCCGTGGCCGCAAAAATTCTTGTTAGGGGGGGTGGTTTATGTGTCAGCCATCCCCTCCGGAGTCCCTGCAGTGCCACAGCTGCAAAAATTCTTGTTAGGGGGGGCTATGTGTCAGCCGCCCCCTCCTGAGTCCCTGCAGCGCTGTGGCCACAAAAATAATTGTTGGGTGGGGGGTATTAAGTGCCAGCCGCCCACAGCAGTCCAGTGCCTAACTGACTGAAGGGATGCATAGCCCCTCTGATGGACAGGTTACCCCTGGGCAAGAAGCATGTAAATTCCCCTGGGAGCAAACCTTTAACCCCTTCTTGGCAACAAGCATGTTTTCCCCCTGGGCAACAAGCATTTAACTTATCTGGCAACAAGCTTGTAATCCTCCCTGGGCATTGAATGGGTAATTCCCACTGGGAAATGAACATATACTCCCCCATGGCAACAAGTATGTACTCCCCCATGGCAAGTAACATAAAACCCAGGCAAGGGTAACCCCCTGGCACCGAGCATGTAACCCCCTCTGGCACTGAGCAAAAAACCTGTCTTTGAGCATGCAACCCCTGGCAAAGAGCATGCAACCCCTGGCAAAGAGCATGTAGGTAAGTGGCACTTATGTGGCATAATAAGTAATAGGCATTATGGCATGTGGTATAATATGTAATGGGCATTATGGTGTGTGGCCTAATGTGTAATGGGCATTATGACGTGTGGCATAATATGTAATGGGCATTATGGCATGTGTCCTAATGTGTAATTAGCATTATGGTGTGTGGTATAAGTAATGGGCATTAACATGTATGGTATAATATGTAATGGGCAGTATGGTTTGTGGCCTAATGTGTAATAGGCATTATGGTGTGTGGCATAATATGTAATGGACATCATAGTGTGTGGAAAAATATGTAATGAGCATTATAGTGTGTGGCATAATGTGTAATGGGCATTACGATGTGTGGTAGAATGTGTAGTAGGCATTACGGTGTGTGGCATAATGTGTAGTAGCTGTCAGTTCAGAAGTGAGACTTTCTGCACTGGGGCAGCTATTAAATGGGACTTCTTGCCACCAATATGCCCACCATCCCTCCCTGCTCCACACAACTACTAGTGCTTAAGGGGGTGGGGCCCCCAGAAATATCAATGTATGGGGCCCTAAGATTTCTGTTGTCGGCCCTGCTCCTGGCCAATCTACAAGGGCTACTAGACAGAATGTGTGTGCTGTATAATAAAAGGCATAAGGAACAGCCGGAACATGTACAAATGATGGGGCTGAAGGGACAGAGGTGATATAGAAACATTCAAATATCTCAAAAGCCTTAATCGAGTTCTAGAAGGCAGTATTTCTAAAACAAAGTAGTAAGATTTACAGTATAGTACACGAGGAAAAACTCTGATATTTGAAGAAGGAAAGATGAACATTAACATAAAGAAAACATTTATTTTACAGTAAGGATGATAGATCTGAACTGTGGATTAGTTCCAGCAGTTCTGATAAGGACACATACAATAAAAGCATTCAGGAATGCATGCAACCAAATATTGCTATTGATAAAAGTAGAGAAAAAAAACTGAAAACCCAATATTTAAAACAACAAACGCATATGTCAGTTTGTTACTACCCAGTTTGTTTTATCACTGATTCCTATTGTAAAGCGCAACGGAATTTGCTGCGCTATATAAGAAACTCTAAATAAATAATATCAGATTATTACTCCTAGTGAGCAGAATTTGTGGTCCTTCTATGGCCTGTAATGTTTCAATGGGGTGTAGCCAAGCTTTCATAAGGATGAAATTACATATGTTTTATTATCTGATAAGTACCATTTTGTTACTTACAGTCACTTTATCGGGAAATCGATGGAAATTGTCAGCTGCAACATTTTTCCAGAGATCTGCACATGAGCATTTGAGTCTGAGCCCTCTAGTGCGCACAGGCCTTCTCATTTCTTAAAACACCCTGGTGCAGCATCTCACCATAACTGTCAGAAATACTGTACACATGGGTTGGAGGCTGGGCTTAGTGAAAATCGCCCAGGATTTTGCTTAGTGAAAATCACCCAGCAGCCTGTGTTGTCCACATGGACACTGCATGTCTAGTTCTTGCCTGCAGGGTCTATTTGGCCAGGCAATAGCGGCGCAGTGGGGCTGCGCATCGCTATTGCCCACTGTGAACACAGGGCCCATTCTGGGAACCCTTCTGAGCGATTTTGATGATGTAGTTGAAATCGCTTAAGGGCCCCATACATCAGCAATTAATTGTGACAATTTTCAGATATGGAGATGATTGCCACAATTAATTTTAGATGTGTGGGCTCCCCCTTTTGGCAATCCCAATCAAAATGGATTGCTTAATCAGGTTTTTAAACATGCTTAATAATCTGGTATTATCTGCAGATCTTTTTTAGATGTGTGGGCATTCCCAATTCGTCTTCTTCATCTATTTACATTATGAACAGCTGAAATGACAATCGATTGGGGCAATTTCCAGATATGAAGATGCAATCTTTAGATGGAAAAATCTGCCGATCACTGAAATAAATCTGTAATGTGTGGGCAAAGTCAGATAGATTGTAAAATCCATTTATCTGGCCAAAATATCCCTATATCTGAAAATCCATAAATTGTGATTGCTGATGTATGGGGCCCATTAGAAGAATCACCCCGTGTGTATCCCCTTAAAAGTATATGTAAGCGTAGCTGTGCTATGTTTATTCAGCACTGACATAATTGTTCACCATTAGTGCAAGCAGTGCAGGGCTGTGTAATACAGACAATGCACACTAATTTGGGCTGAAATAAATAGTTCAAATTAAAAGTGTGTTTTTTTTTTTATTCATCCAAGTGTAATTATACTTGGCCAGCCAGGAGACGTTACATGATAAGTAAGATAAGCTGTTGAACCTGGCAGTGAGATGTTGGACCTGGCAGTGAGATGTTGGACCTGGCAGTGAGAGAAGTTGTTGGACCTGGCAGTGCCTGCAGTGTAATAATATGATAGGACAATTTGGACCACATGCAAGGTTTGGCTGCTCCTATTCTCTGACAAGCCTAAGGAAATAAGAGTTGTAATTCTCACAACAAGGTGTATATTTACTACAGTGCAGGTTTTCAGAAGTACAGATGTTATTAATAACAACAACCAAATTCTATCTAGCACCTTCTAAAAGATAATAGCTGGAATCTGACAAGCAACATCACCACTTCTAAAACCTGTGTTTTAGGAAACATACCCCAAAGACTCACAATATACAGTTGTTTTATTCTCTTTTGTGGGTGGTTGTTTAAGTTCCCAATAATTATTCTGAACTTATTAAATATTTCAAAATTGATTGCCCTAGTTTATGTGTAGGAGTGCACTAACACCTTACTAGCAGAAAGCCTCTGCCAAATTACATGTGTCACTACAGTTAGAGTTTTCCCTCTCTAAAAAATGATCAAAGAAGAAGAAGATGTTTTACACGAGTTTATCCCCTGCTCATTTTTCAAAAGTTTATTATGGAATCAGCAATTCACAACATTTAGATGAGTATGACTTTAAAAAAAAAAGTGGTAACATAGTAACGTACAGAGTAAGCAATTATGTATAAAGACATCCGTCTATCAAGTTCAATCTGTTTTTTTTTTTTTAAAACAAATTAGTTGTGGGCTGGAGATTAACCTAAGATTATATTTGACTAATAGGGGCATAAGCATCAATTATTCAGTCTCAGACCTGATTATTGAAATTTCATATCGCAGCTATTCACGCAAAGTACAAATGATGGTCCTCATTCAGACCTGTTCGCTTGCGATTCCCTGCACAAGCATGCGAGTGTATGTGTACACATCCGCTGTCATGTGGCCGCATGGAGGAAAAATCATTCGATGGTCGCTCACCATCGAATGATTTTTCCTCTGTTTGTGGATAAAAGTACATACTTTTATCCTGACGGAGATGGCCATAACGGGGCGGACGCTGATGTCATGTGATGTCAGCTGCCCGTCCCAAACAGGCATGGGTACTCCTGTGTCCGCAGCGATATGCCAAGTGTTTCTATGAGTGCACCCATAAAATGGGCATTACCCTGCTTCTGCATTATTCCGCATTATTATTTGTTTTATTTATTAACAGTTTTTTACATAGCGCACACATATTACGCAGCGCTGTACAGAGAATATTTGAACATTCATATCGGTCTCTGCCCCAGTGGAGCTTACAATCTATATTCCCTACCACACGGGGAGAATATACAAGCTCCGCCCAGTTAGGGCCATGGTGGAACTGAACCCATGACCTCAGTGCTGTGAGGCTGGAATGCTAACCATTACACCATCCATGCTGCTCCCTTCCCACCCACTATTGAGCGAATGCCCCGGTGACTGTAAAACTCGCCGAAGGTGTTCGCTCCGGGGGTCAGAACATGCTCATATTTGTACATGTGTAAACCCCGAACAGGGGAGCGAATTCGGCCTGCAGCAAGTGGGTCCGAATCGCCCCCTTATGTAGTGTCCGAATTGATCAAAATTCACTTCCAGGGACTCCATATGACAAGGCAGCATATGTCTGCAATGTCACTGCACTTCTATTTCGGAACACTGCAGATTACTGCGCATGTGTGGTCCGCTAAGCATACATGTACAGCAGTCATTGCACTTGGGGAGTTCTAAAGGCACACTTTCCCAGTAATGTTGTGAAGCATAGCCTATAGACTACAGTGGCTAAGGCCATCTTCAGATGGTGTTAGCTACTGGGACCAAACTAGCTTGGTAAACCTGGCAGATTCACAGCCCCGACAGACAAGTATGGGGGCTTTGGCGGCTGTCGGAACTGGAGTTAGCATGGCAGATACTGGAGGCATCCGCTTGCTGCATCCTTGTGACATTCAGGTGATACTTACTATTTCAGAATATCCTCTGAAATATTTGTTTTCAATAGATATGCCTCAAATATTGATTGATAAATAGGTCAAAGAATGAGATATTTATTTGTAATCAGCTTTATTGGCCAGGTATACTTGCGTATACAAGGAATTTATTTTCGGGTTTGCTGTGCAACAGCCAGGTGGGTAACAAGTAAACAGGTAAACAGTATACAATATAAACAATATAAACAGGTGGGGGAACATGTACAGTCGTACAGAAAGATATTCCATGTGGACACAGTGTTAAATTATGTGCAGAGGGTTATGGCGCGCCTAGACAGTGAATTGTTCAGGAGTTCACGTGTCAGCAGGTGAACAGCTTGAGGGAAGAAACTTTTTAGGCTTCTGGTGGACGGTGACCTGGTGGGAATGGCCCTGTATTGTTTTCCTGATGGCAGCAGGTTAAACAAGCAATGGCCAGGATATAGTTGGTCCTTGGCTATCTTCGTTGCCCGTTTTTCTGCTCTGGACAGGTACAGGTCCTGGACAGAGGGAAGGTCCGCCCCGATGATCTTCTCCGCAGTTCTGACTACCTTTTGGAGTCTGCATTTGTCTCTCTCTCTCTCTAGCAGAGCCGTACCAGACCAGTATCAATGTACCAGTACAGCCTCCACAATCCTGGAGTAGAAAAGGAGCAGAAGCTTCTGTGGGATGTTTTACTTCCTTAGTTGTCTAAGGAAGAACAGCCTCTGCTGTGCTTTTCCAATGAAAATAGTGCAATACTTGTTGGATAATAGCGAGATGAAATTTGCTAAAGAGATATGTATGTTATTCTATATTATGCCCTAAATAATTTGAGTATTTTAATAAAAAGTAAACCCATATCTGCAATCTACACAAAGCATGATTTCCATCCTGTGCTCTGGCTTACAGCTGAACACATGGTCTGCAGTGCCTCCATGAGGAAGCTTGTGGCATTACACATGGCTGATTTCTTTTGGCAGCCAAGGAACAATTATAAATAGAAATTACTGTATACTTAAGAAACTATTCTGTATCATAATAAAGTATTATTTTTGGAATTTCTCTGCAATACAAATACATTAGCCAGTAGAAATAAATGATCAGGCAAAGAAGATACTCAATTGAAGATGTCACTCTCAGTATATAGATAATAAAAATGATATATGATAAAGAACAGCACAACTTTAATGCCTACCTGGAAAGAAGGGGATGTTATCTACCCCGTGAGTATGGTTTCCTTCCACAGGTTTTGGCAGGCAGAGGATACCTACCTACTTGCCAAGGTAGGTAAGTATCTGTATGGATGGGCTCTGGATGTAATAAAGTTATACTTTTATTGTGTGTTTGTTTTTTTATTTCACTATTTGTACTGGTGTGGAGCTACAAGTTTCAGCGGGCACTTTAATGCCCCGCATGCTGGTACTTGTGGTTCTCCAAGTCCCTGCATGTGGTGCAAGCTTGCTAGGACTCATAGTTCCACAGCAATACACAATATTTTTACACATTTTTCAGCCCGATGCCCACCACCCAAGGGGTATCAGGGACAGCCCCGGACATCAGCCTGGGCAGGAAAATTAAAACTAAAAATCGCACCATATCGCATTTTTTTTGCCATGAATTCGAATCTCATTAAATAGACGAATTGTTCCAAAAAATTTGATTTTGTAAAATGCAATAAGGTGCAATTTCAGAACTTTACTATAAATTGCATCCCATTAAATCTCATCCACTGTGACCTTCTATGGACATTCAGCAGGTGTATCCTGACCACTTACCTCCTGCCACACCCTCTCACCTTGAGGCCGTGACGAACCTCGGTCCTGGTAAACTCCGGCACCCAGACATGAACACCTAGGAGGAATAAAAGATGGTGAGACTGGTTCCTCCTTAGCGCAGACCAAAGCGTCCCGCAACATCTCTACAGCAAAAGGCTTCAGGCTCCAGGGAGCTTCATCCTCAGCACTCATCAGTGGCGTAACTATAAAGGAGGGTGCAGTGGAACAAATGGAGGGGAAGGGGACAGAGGTAGAGATATCATAGAGAGCAGAGCCACGGGAGGACGGGGATATACAGATAGAGGTGATGTACAGTATATAGGAAAGTGAACAGAGGCACAGATGGCCAAGGGGACAAAGGCATAGAATGGGCAGGAGCAGGGGCACACATGGAGCAAGTGGAGACAGATGGTGGGGCCGCAGAGACGCCGGGGGCGCAGGGACAAAGACAGAGGAGATGCAGGGAAACACGGCAGGGATTATTGTTTTGCACCCTGCAGTTTCAAGCAGCAGCAGAGAGGGGACCAGCGGTGGCTCAACAGGCAGCGGGGCTTACAGCCGAGTGCACTAACCGGGTGGCAGCAGAAAGGGGACCAGTGGCGACTCAGGAGGCGGTGGGGCTTACAGCCAGGTGCACCCGGAGGGTTACATATAGACACACATATATATAAATCTGCTGCAGCCATGTAAAAAATAAAATAAAAAGAAAGGTTCTAGCATGGGGGAAGCGGGATCTGCGGCACCAGGAAGGGGAGGTGAGGAGAGGGAAGGGTGTTTCCTCTCCTCTGAGTCTTCCTGTTGTGTTACAGCACAGCCGAGGCCGGCGGCCACAGCATACAGTATAATGAGTATTCTTACTCATTATTAGTACTACTGCAGCGCTACCAGCCACTTCATCGTGGTGGCTACAGCAGCTGCACTGCGGCTCCAACAGCTCCTCCGTGTATAAAAAAAAAAAAGTGTCAGCAATGACAGGAACCGAGCCAAGAACTCCCTCACAAAAGAAATCAGTCTAGCAAAAAAGCAGTTCTCGGACAAGCTGACAAATGACCTATCCACTAATGGATAGACTAATTGGAAAGGAATGCAATCTATAACCAGCTACAAGAAAACCACACCCAAACCCACCGCCATTTACCAAGACCTAGCTGATGAGCTGAACAACTTCTATTGCAGGTATGAAAAAGTAGTCCCATGCGAACCAAACCATACCCTCTATGCTGCCCCAAATGTCAACTCACCCCCATATTCACCAGGATCTTCAACAAATCACTGGAGCTACGAAAGGATCCCTCCTGCCTCAAAAGCACCACTATTGTTCCGGTCCATAAGAAATCCACTAATACAAATCTGAACGACTACCGGCCGATAGCTATCACGTCTGTGATCATGAAAACGTTTGAGCCCCTGGTACTGAACCACCTGAAAGCTATGACTGGCCACCAGCTAGACCCCATCCAGTTCTCCTACCAATCGAATCGTTGTGTCGATAATGCAGTAAATCTGGGCCTGCACTACATTCTGCAGCACCTGGGTATGCCTGTTACCTATGCAAGGGTCCTGTTTGTCCACTTCAGCTTAGCCTTCAGTACAATCATACCCAACATCCTCCACCCAAACTCTGCCGCCTAGAAGTCACTCAAGCTACATGTTCATGGATTGTGGACTTCCTGACTGATAGAAAACATGTTGTAAAAGTGGGGAAATTCACCTTCCAAGTGCGGTCCATCAGCACAGGAGCCTCCCAGTGCTGTGTACTCTCACCCCTGCTCTTCTCCCTGTACACCAATGACCACCTCAGAGGTGCAATAAATAAAGATAATCAAATTTGACGATGACACTACCATCATTGGCCTCATCAAGGACATGGACGAATTGGTCTACAGACAAGAAGTGGACTGATTGGCCTGTTGGTGCAGAAGCAACCATCTAGAGCTCAACCCACTCAAAACCATTGAGATGATAGTGGACTTTAGGAAGAAGTCTGTTGGTAATCCTCCACTAACAATTAATGACAGTGTGGTGTCGCTAGTGGACTCCTTCAAGTTCCTAGGAACCACAATCTCCCTGGACCTTAAATGGGGGCCCAACACTGATACTATTGTTGGAAAAGCACAGCAGAGGCTGGTCTACCTTAGGCAACTAAGGAAGTTCAACATCCCAGGAAAGCTTTTGCTCCTCTTCTGCTCCGCTATTGTGGAGTCTGTACTGGCTGCCGCACAGCAAACCGAAAACAAATTCCTAGTATACACATGTGTATATATATATGGTCAATAATGCTGGTTCCAATTCTGTCGCTAAAATATTTCCTGCCACTGAAATTGGTGGCGAACCATCTTTAATTGTGTTTTTATTGTATATTTTTTTTAAATACATCTTCTCCATTGAAGAATTTATATTCACTGCACCTTAATAAAAATTATTTGAATACATTATATTGATATTATAATTGTCAGCTTCATTACTAACACCACTAATTTTTCTGCGTTGCCTTCCCCTGTTTACCTCTGATAAATTGTATTACTCAATTTGCAATGATTGATAGGAAGCAGCAGCAGATGGACTAAATCTACACCTGTATGGCTGATCGGGGCTTCCAGCGCTAAGAGTTCATTTTTTATTTTCTTTACATTCTGTACAACACCTGAGTAAGAATAATAATAATTTGCAATCATCAATGTATGGCATATTGTATAACGGTATGCAAGCATTTAATAGTATGGGATGACCACGTACACACGTGTGTCTGTCAGAGCTGCATCCAAAGAGTGCATGTTGGCAGGACTGTAACTAGTGACTGACCAGGATGGCACTCCCCAGGCCCCAACCCCTGGAGAGCCCTGTCTGCTACCCAGAGGACCCATTCTATACCTTTATTATTGTTCAATACATTTAGGTCCATTTGCTGTGCTCACCAGTCCAGACCAATCAGAGGAGAGTATGGAGCCTCCCATCTCTAGTGCTGGCTGTGGCTGGTGTATCCTAGTGGGCAGGGCCAGCGGCTGCCTAAAGATTTAGAAGGAGCCTGCATCTTACTGTCACTGCTGTCACTGCACCAATCTCTGCGCCCTGTAATCACAGTGGGACTGAGCTGCATCACTGACCTTTTTGAGAGCGATTTGATGGCTGGAGACATGGGAGTCATTCATACACCATCATCCCACTACAGAGGATACCAACATGCCCTATCCCTCTCCCCCTACCTTCCTAACCCTCCTATCCCCTCAGCCTAACCCTAACCCCCCCGTACCATGTCGTCTAAACCCAAACCCCCCTCCCCCCCAACCTAACCTTCCCAACTCCCCCACAGCCTACATTGGAGACGCCGGCTGGTAAAACTCAAGCATCTGCATACGAGTCCATGTCTGAGTTCTAGCAGCAGTCAGGATCTGATAGAGTCGCTAGGCCGACACTATGAAGGTCGATATACATTACGTCGACATGGCTAAGGTTGACAAAGTTGGAAGGTCGACACAAGCCTTAGGTTGACAATGGGAAGGCTGACAGTCAAAAGGTCGACATGAACTTTTTAATTTTCCAAAACAGGCGGTGTTTCATACCCTACCATCCACTAGAGCAGGGGTTCCCAATCTCTTTCAATTCACGGCACCCTAGAGTATCAGAAGTTTTCCACGGTACCCCTAGGCCCAAAAAGAAATATATAAATGAAGTAGATGGTGTTTATATGTGCTTCTTATCTTCAGTTATGTGGTAACGGGCAGGGTTTGCTTCTGATTGTACATATATATGATTGGCAGCCACCAGCACTGGTTTTATCCATAAATCATTTATCATAAATAATTTGGATTGGTCCTGGACCAACAAACCGTAGCACCCCTGCAAGTGTCCCGAGGCACCCCAGGAAGCCACGGCACACAGTTTGGGAACCACTGCACTAGGGCATCGAGATAGAATATAATAGTGTGCCGAGCATTGACATTTGGGACAAAAAGCGTAAAAAACTCATGTTGTCCTGTTAACTGTCAACCTTCAGACCCTAACCATTTCAACCTATTTCATGTGTCGACCTAAGTCCTGTTGAGCTCCTAGTGGTCGACCTAATGTATATCAACCTTTATACAGTCGACCCTATGACTCATACCCGTCAGGATTCGGGTACCAGGATTCCGTCAGCCGGCATCCCCGACTGCTGGGATTATATATACAACCAGGGAGAGACAAAGGGGAGAGTTGCTGATGAATACACTGACCCCCCTGCCTCTCCACCACTGACCCCCCTGCCTCTCCACCACTGACTTCCCTGCATCTCCACCACTGACCCCCCTGCCTCTTCACTCACCTACTGTCAAGTGGCACCTGCAAGGCCTGCAAACTGGTCAAAGTTGGTTCCAGCCGCATCTCTCACTAATGTGTATTACCCCAGCTTCTGCAGTTCATGTTCTTACAGGCAGTCAAATTGCAACCCTTCGTGTTGGTCGCAAATTGTTTGCGTCTGTTGGTCTTTATTGCCCTATGCCAAATTATTCTGTATGCCATGAGATTTGGTTCACAATGCCTCCATTTATTTTGTTCTGCATATTTGTATTGGTGTCAACCAAGACATTGGCTATCAGCCGGGTATGGATTGTAAGGTCGCCCTAAAGATGGTCCACAGTCATTAGGTCAACACCACTAGGTCGACATACTGGAAGGTTGACAGGGGTCTAGCTCGACACAAGCATTAGGTCGACACAAGCATTAGGTCGACATTGCCTTATAGTTATACCAAGGTTACTGGGGTATGAGTCATAGGGTTGACTCAATGAAGGTCAACATGCATTGGGTCCACCGCTGAAGGTCATGTCGACATTTTGACTGTCGACCTTCCCATTGTCGATCTAATGTTTGTGTCGACCTTTCTAACCTGTCGACATATTTCAGGTGTCGACCTGAAGCCCTGTCGACCCAATGTATGTTGACCTAGTGACTGCTCATAGATTGCAGGCTATCTATGAGTAGTTGGAAGTTGTCCTGTTGTAAATTTCCAAAAGCAGTAGTGAAATTGGATGTTGCAGCTGGACTATTTGTTCTGCAGCCTGAAACAATAATAGTGAGTTTTTGCAGCACAAGATCGTATTAAAGATGATTCTTGCATGTCTTAATCCCTTTCCCCTTAAAATATGTGGTGTGTTGAGTTTTAAATGCTATTTATCATTAAAACGGCTACAAGCTCAAATGTTTACTAGAACTTTACATTTTCTTAAGTTTGCCAACTACTGCAGTCACTTGCTGCCACCTGTAGAACATGAGGAAGTAATGCGCCCACATTAGTAAATCGATCACTCCTATCAATCGAAATCTCTCTAAAACGTAACATTACAAGAACTTCCCCAAATCTACATCTGTGTCAATGAAAGTCACACTGCCAGGTGTATGCAGCTTCAACCATCTACCCACAAGTGCCCTTAATTGCTGGAAAGAGACATTGAACACTTGCTATACCATTATCACTAGGATGTGACGAGGGGAAAGGAGGCAGCAGGAAGTCACAGACTGAGTGTTGTATAGTGAGAGGAGCAGGGTCCACAGCAGCACAAAGTATATCAGGAGATAAAGGATGTGTCAGTGAGGCTGCACAAGACAGGGGCAGTGACATGATGTGACGAGGGGAATTAATGTAGCAGATAGCCAGAGACTGAAAGTTATATAGTAGGAGGAGCAGGGTCCCCAAAGCCGTGATCTCTTATCTCTTATTTTTTGTCTGTTTGTCTGCATTCGGACATTGTTGGACCAATTTGGAAGAAACCAACGCGAGGTGGCTTTAGGTTTACAGCCACTAAGACACCCACTCTTGATCCCATGAGTGTCCAAGGGGCCCAAAAAGGGTCCAGCCACTACACAAAGTGGGTCAGGGAAGCAAGATGGCATAGCATAGAGGGGGTAGAGGACATGGGGTTTAAGAAAGAAAATTTGGTCAGATCCGGGAGCTGACCACAGAGAGGTGTATGCCAGGCACACCATGGGCATGGGGGGCATGTTCAGGGCCTTATGCTGTACAGATTTGGAGGAGAACTTCAGAGAGGGATGGTAAATGGTCTGTGATGCCTATTGGCGTGGCCAGGACCTCTGTTCCATGTGAAGTTGGTGTACAAAACCCGAGCAATGCCGGGTACCTCAGCTAATACTAATATCCTGTAGTTCTGCTACTTCTAAAAAATATATATATTTTACAATGTCCATAATTGGCGGCACTCTGGACTAATAAAACAGTGTCATTAATTCAATGTTTCAGCATTTTATTGTAATTTCAACTGAATATTGAGTTAGTGACACTTTAAGAGTATTTTATTAGTTCAGAGTGCCGCCAATTGTGGATATTGTATTTATTTGACTGCCGGATAGAGGAGAAGAAGTTTGCCCAGGGTGCCAAGAAACCTAGCACACTTCATGAAGAATTGAATAGTGGATTAAAGGTTCATACATTTAAGTTTAAAAAAAAAAAACACAGTTGATGTTGAAGATTGGAGATGACTTCAAAAGATATTGTGACCATACGACTGATTTTTAGTTGGGAAAAAGCAAGAAAGTAAATTTAGATAAAATGTGCAGAGAGTTAGATTTGGATGGGATGTGTTCAAACTGAAATCTAAATTGAAGTTTCAAAATAAAACTTTTATAGTACTTGTGGGCTGCAGGCAAAAGCAGCCAGTATTTACTTTGCATGCAACAAATTTGTTTGCACCCCTTGCATTGTAATCTAATTTGTCCAGGTGTACAGTTACTTGCTTTACAGAATAAGGCCCATTGTGGGGGTTCTATGGCCTAGTACTGGCTAGTTAATATATGCCTCAAAAGATGATTACACAATATTATTTAGGTTAATCCCAAAGAATTCTTGATTTAAAAATAGAATTTACACCTAGAATGGTGATGATGCAACCCAACAGAATGTAGATATAGGCAGTAAGACACCAATGAAATAATGGATAAGTAAAATGTGTACTCTTTTAATGCCCTTGAATTAATTTAGTCAGTTGGAATTGAAGCAGTTAATCTGAACAAACATACAGTTTGTTTGATTTTTTTGTTTTGTGAAGGACAAGGGAACAAGATTAATGGCATCACCTGACCAATTATCTGTAAGTAGCTGACCCTACCCAGTAACTCACACAACAATCAGGATTCATGTGACAGCGCAGAATGCTGTTTAATCATAGCACAGAACACTCATGTTGACTGAAGGACTCCACAGACAAATATGCATTCATCTGAATGTATATGTGATATTGTGTTATCTGTTCTACTGTTTACCTTATCATAGGGTAGATGGGAATTACAAAGCCTCTAACATGTTCATTTTCACCTAGATTCAGATAGCTGTGGGAACCCCATGCACTAATGCTGCTTTCACATCAAAAATGAAGGTTCGCACCGGGATATGAAATGGGTCAGTCCCGGCACGAACCTACATTTTGGAATGTTTACATCCCCACAGCGAACCGGCAATATCAGGGGGCACAGTGGGGAGTCGGCGCGTCATCAGGGGCAGGGGAGGAGGCAGCTCTTATAGCTGATGCTGCTCCAAGCGCTACCTCCTCCATAGTGTGAGCGGGAAATGGGTCAGTCAACCCGTTTAACCCTTTCACCCCGCTCATGGCAACAAACCGGTAAGGACTTTTTTACCAGTTTGTTTTGCCGTGTTGCTATCCATTTTCGGTAACCCCTTTCACATCGCACTAATTACCAGGTGAAAATGGCTTGTGCCCGGTAATTAGTTGCGATATGAAAGGGGTATATGCTGCAGAGAGTGGGGTTTTCCTTGCAGACTCAGGAGCTGCAGTGTAAAACTTGCGTTAAAATGTTGACTGCGCATTTTATGTGCATGGAAACGCAAAGATTCCAGCACTTTGCACATAATCTATGGGTTAATGTGCATTAAACCAATCTTCAATACTCAAGAAGAAAGCCAAACACTTTAATAGATTTGGGAGTGAAAAACATTGCTATTTACCACACAAAAAAAACTCTTCTTTGTGTGAAAATTCTCCCTATGCTTTAGAGCAGGGCTGGGCAACACCGGCCCTCCAGATGTTAATGAACTACACATCCCAGGATGCATTGCATTAGTATTGCTATGTGGCCATGCTGAAACTGATGCAAGGCATGCTGGGATGTGTAGTTCATCAACATCTGGAGGGCCGGTGTTGCCCAGCCCTGTTTTAGAGCTACCTGTGCTGAATTAAATGATTTTCTTCAAAATTCCATCAACTATTTCAGTACATTTATCTGTAATATCAAATTACAGGGAAAGTTTGAGAGCAGAGCTTTTTGTACCTGAGGACAGGGGCGAAGATAGCTCTGTGTGCCCAGATAATGGAAGGGGTATGACCAATAAAAGGTATAGGGCGGGATGTTGCAACATCCGCAGCCCTGTTCGCCCCCCCCTTCGCCGGTCACCGCATTATTAATAACGGCATATGCTCTAACATATACTGTTATTAACGCAAGGGACAGCTCTTCCGATAAGAGCTGTCCCTTGTGATGCAGCGCCGGCACTGGACTTCTGGGTCTGTGACCCGGTAGCCCATCTGCGCATGCGCAGAGTGACGCGCCGGCTGCAGGGCATGCTGGGAGGGATCCGTGATGGATCCCTCAAACAGCGCTGCGGTAAGAAGCCCATAGGCTTCGGCAGGGAATCACCAGCTTTTTTACCACATTTCTGTCTTAGAAAATCACCCCCATAGTGTCACAACTGAGGTCTGACCTGCACCGGTGAAGGCCTCAGGCATACTGGCTGAATGACCTTAGCCTAGATGAGGCTCTTGTGCTTGTGCCAGGATATGGTAACCTTAGGAGTAGGCCCAAAGGTGTGACCAGAATAGAGGAGACGAAATATATAAAAACAAGTCTTTTATTTAGCACGCAGGTAAGATGGCAAACAACGAAAGATGGTACTGAGATTTGGCACTTTGGTATCAGGAATATAGGCATACAGATAATCACAGGCACAGAGGTATCGTCAATACTGTAGCAAGTAACATTGATGGTATGATGTCATTTAGGAACACTGATGAATTCCCAGTGTAGATGAGCAAACAGCGGAATATACAATAGATGATGGCACTGTGGGATACAGAAGGTAAAGAACCGATAGATTGCAAAAAGAAGCAGCCACTAAGGTATAGATTCCTGAAGTTACCTTAACCCTTCACCATCCACATGTGCAATAAACAAAAAATTCAGGTGAGAGTTTGCATTCAACCCAGATGGACAGTGGAGGAGCTGAGCCTTAAACCAGGAGCTGCATCCCAGGCCAAGGCTTAAGAGATGTTCGGGACCTGAGTATATATCTACACTTTTTGAGAACTGCCTAAACCCAGTTCTGAATGACTTGGTAATTGCATACCTCCCAACTGTCCTGCTTTTGCAGAAACGTCCCGTTTGTTGGGGACATTCCAGTGTCCCCTGGGGCCAGCAGTGTCCCTTATGGGGGCGGGGGCAGTTGGGAGTCGTCCCCCCCCCTGTCACCCATGAATAGATGAGTCTATTCCGGCAACCTGAGGGACACAGCCAGCAGCTCACGAAGCCACTAGCCATGCCCCCACAGCGGGGGAAATGGGGGGCGTGGCCTCATGGGAATAGGTCATACGCCCTTACTGCCAGGATTTGGTTAGATTTGGGGGGGTGGTTTGTACTTCAAACTGATATCTATATTGCAGTGTAAAAATAAAGCAGCCAGGATTTACTCTTCAGTCTTCACAGAAACAAAATAACACCCAAATCAAACTCTCTGCACATGTTACATCTGCCCCACCTGCAGTGCACATGGTATTGTCCATTAAAGAGAGAATTTGCTTTTGCAAGTTAACCAGAATCAGATCCACAGTGCCAACATCTGCAATAACAAAAAAATGGAATATAACTATATATTATAAATATGTAACGTGTGCAGAGAGTTGGATTTGGGTGTTATTTTGTTTCTGTAGTGCACATGGTTTTGTCCATTAAAGAGATAATTTGCTTTTGCAAGTGAACCAGAATCAGGACCTGTGTACTTACCGCTGAAGACTTTAAAGATACTGGCAGTGATGAATGTCAATGACGGAACACCGGTGGTGAAGAGTATCAATGGAAGAACACCGATGGAGCAGGAGTATCGATGGAGGAACACCAATGGATCAGATCATCGATGGCAGAACACCAATGGATCAAGAGATCGATGGCAGAACACCAATGATATCAGAAACAATGCTGGAACATCACTGGAGTCAGGCAGCACCATGGGTGGAACAGGTGCAAATCTCTTTTTTATTATTAATATCGTTTATTTATATGGTGCCACGAGGGTTCCGCAGCACCTGACAATACATAGCAAAAGAACAAAACAAGAAAATAGTGATTTACAGCACAAATGCAAATTAGAACAAGTATATGCTAAATAAAAGACAGTTGCAGCAGCAGACACTGATGCAACTATAACAGTGGCAGAGAAATAAGGAGGGCCCTGCTCCTTAGAGCTTACATTCTAAAGGGAAGGGGCAGACAAACTGGGGTGACACAGCAGTGATAGAAGTGAGCATAAACAGAGGGTTAGGATGAGAGATGGTTGGATTTAATAAAGAAGTGGGTCTTGAGAGCCCATTTAAAGTTTTATAGGGAGGTGGCAAGTCTCATAGGGAGGGGTAGAAAATTCCAGAGATACAGAGCACAACGGCCAAAATCTTGGAGGCGGGAATGGGAGGAAGTGACCAGTTTGCAGGAGAGGCAACGTACATTTGTGGAGCGGAGAGGACGGGATGATAGCCTCTAAATAGTGGGACTGTACCGCTGTAATTGGGACAGTTGGGAGGTATGGTATTTACTAAAAATTTATAAAGGGTTGCAGATTATGCACTCTTTAATGGTTAGCAAAACCATTATGGCCAGCTGGTCACAACCCCTACAGATACTGACCACACACCTTAGCATGGCCCCCTAACACTGCACTCACTGTATTTCATGCCCCAGTCCAACACTGTCCATATGAGGACCAATGGGGCAGATATAGTGGCAGAGGGAGAGAAGAGGGAATCACTTCACCCCTGCACATCACACATGCAGAGTGCCGATTTTCTCTCGCTTAGACCCATTCGCTAGGCTGCAAATTTTACATCAGCTCTGGCCCGGATCTGTTTCCATTGCAGCTGCTGAGTAAGTCCAGAGCTAAAACTGAAAAAAAATAGTCACTAAGACTTTCACACAGGACTGTTATTCACTAAATTACCAGGTAGAACTGCTTCACCCGGTAAATTTGTTTTCTGTGTGAAAGGGGTATTACTTTTAAAGTCAAAGGCAACAGATCAATTTAATTGTATTTTGCCAAATGTGATTTGCCAAGAAGATAGAATTTTTTAAATAATACGATCTAGAAACACAGTTCTACTGTAAGAATATGACACTATTCCTTTTAACACTGTGAAGCTAAAATCCCCTTGTAAAGCAGGTGCATATACAGGTATACAACACTGATTTTTCGGCACCAGATGGTCCAGAACCTCTGGTGGGGTCGACCTAATGACTGTAGACCTAAATGCAGTCTGACGAATGATCCCATTCCGTCCAATGTATCCTGTTTAAAATATTATTATAGAGGTTTTTAGGTTATCAATGTAACTCATAATACAGTTCTTAGAGCTACAAGTACATCCTTGAATATGACTGTTGATTATACAGATTTGTACATGTTTAGTATTATATGAAGCTCACTAAGTTTTTGTATGATTTGTTTCCTATGAATCTACAATAGATGCTTTAAATCTTGACTTTATCTGGCATATGGGTCACCCTGATCCACAGCAATGTACACAAAAGCTTTTAAGACAAAGCAATTGTTATGTTTATAATATTTCACTTCTGGGCAAACCATGCAGTCAGATTTAAATGAATGGTACTCTTTACCTAGCACGGCGCCCATCGCGGGCATTGAATGCAATAAAAAATCGGGTGCAACGCGACCGACGCGATGCCCGCGATTTCCCATAGGGAACAATGTTAAATTTCTCAATTGACACGATTTTTCCATAGGAAACAATGTTAAATGGCCCACAGAGGCCAAATACCCACCCTGAAGTGTGAAATGGCCCCCACAATTGTTAACGCCACCCCACGATCAACGTGAACCCGAAGCGTGGCGAGCGCAGCGAGCCCGCGAGGGGCGGTGGTACGCGTCCTACGACCTTTTCATACCCCCACTATCCACGTCGGCGTGGAGTTGAGAATAGAATAGTGTGGCGAGCGCAGCGAGCCCGAAGCGTGGCGAGCGCAGCGGATACCTGTGAAGCCCGCGAAGGGACGCGTTTACCTGTGAAGGTATCCGCGTGCGCTCGCCTCGCTGCGCTCGCCACACTATTCTATTCTCAACTCCACGCCGACGTGGATAGTGGGGGTATGAAAAGGTCGTAGGACGCGTACCGCCGCCCCTCGCGGGCTCGCTGCGCTCGCCACGCTTCGGGTTGACGTTGAACGTGGGGTGGCGTTAACAATTGTGGGGGCCATTTCACACTTCAGGGTGGCTATTTGGCCTCTGTGGGCCATTTAACATTGTTTCCTATGGAAAAATCGTGTCAAAGGAGGCATTGAATAGTAAAATCGGGTCAATTGAGAAATTTAACATTGTTCCCTATGGGAAATCGTGGGCATCGCGTCGGTCGCGTCGCACCCGATTTTTAGTGCATTCAATGCCCGCGATGCCCACGATCAAAATCGTGGGCGCCGTGCTAGGTAAAGAGTACCAAATGAATTATAGGTACTTGTTTCCTAGAACGGCCACACCGATTTTGATCGGGTTGGTCGCATCGCTTCGATCAAATCGCATGCGATGCGACCGACGCGATGGCCCCGATTTTTACATTGATTGAAATGTGAATAGGGACCCTGGGACCCTATTTTACATTGGATTCAATGTAAAATACTCCCCAGACCCCAATTTTAACCCCCTCAAAGGCACCCCACGATTGACGCCAACCCGAAGCGTGGCAAGCGTAGCGAGCCCGCGAGGGGCGGCGGTACGCATCCTCCGACCTTTTCATACCCCTACTATCCATGTCGGGGTGGAGTTGAGAATATAAAGTGTGGCGAGCGCAGCGAGCCCAAAGCGTGGCGAGCGTATTGAGCCCCACGAGGGGGCGCGTATAACTTCACAGGTATACGCGTCCGCTCGCCACACTTCGGGCTCGGTGGCTCGCCACACTTTATATTCTCAACTCCACGCCAACATGGATAGTAGGGGTATGAAAAGGTCGGAGGGTACCGCCACCGCTCGCCACGCTTCGGGTTGGCGTCAATCGTGGGGTGACGTTCACAATGGGGGGGGGGGGCATATACAATGAGAAATGGCCCATATTGGGCCATTTCCCATTTTTTCCCGGATTACAATGTTAAAAAATTTTTAACATTGAACCCTATGGCAAAATCGGGTCCATCGCGTCGCGTGCCATGTTAATGCACCCGACAGATGCGATGGACCCGATTTTGCCTTTGCCGGCAAAATGGACCTGATTTCAAAGGAAATCGGGTCCATCGGGGGTAATCATGTACCTTAAATTAAGGTACACGATTACCCCCGATTGTGGCCGTTCTAGGAAACAAGTACCGAATTATACAATTCATACCTCCCAACTATCCTGTTTTCTGCAGGAATGTCCTGTTTTTTGGGGATGTTCCCGCGTCCCGCCTGGGGCCGGCAGTGTCCCGTGGTGGGGGGGGGAGGCAGTTGGGAGCCCCCGTCACCCATGAATAGAAGCTTCATGCCCTACAAAAAATGGCAAAAATGGAGCTTGGCCTCACAGGAGCATTGCAAGTATAGGCCACACAAATTAAACCTGGAAGTTGTGAGTTATGTAAAAATGAATTGCTGGTGCCTAACTATTGTTGTTATTAATAGTTTGAACTTTGGTGTGACTTCCTTTAATTACACAAAGACATGTTACATGCAATTGGTTTATTATAGAATTTTGTTCATCTCTCTTCAATCACAAACCCAGCAGAGGCAGATTGTATATTTTGAAATGTAACTTGCAGTATGTTGTAAAATAAGTAATAAGAGATACAGTAGTATTAGCAGTGGTGATGTGTGATGCGGTGAAGCAGAGCCTCTCCTGTCATACTCCAATGTTTTCCATGTAAAATGATAACAATACAGTTTAGAAATATCTTCTTTATATTCTTCTATTATTTGTTATAGCCAAAACTCTGCAGTAAACAGTATATGACAAGTGAGGCACTGCCTTCCCTGCCTATCATATCTTATCAAAACTCACCAAATATCTAGGAGTAAATACTGCTACATCTTTGTATAATGAAAGAAAAAAGGAATATTCAATAAAGAATAAATTCAGGTGCCTAAGAGGTACTTGTGTAGTATCACGGCTCCCACGATGTGCATCGTATATGAAAAAATCGCATCGCATGCGATGCGATGCCATTTTTCACAATAATCATTGACGTGTTAAAATCATGTTAAATGCACCCCAAAGGGCATTTGTTTCTGTAGCACCCCCACTATGAACGCCAACCCGAAGCGTGGCGAGCGCATCGAGCCCGCGAGGTACGCGTCCTACGACCTTTTCATACCCCCACTATCCACGTCGGCGTGGAGTTGAGAATAGAAAGTGTGGCTTCGGGCTCGGTGGCTCGGTGGCTCGCTGCGCTCGCCACACTTTCTATTCTCAACTCCATGCCGACGTGGATAGTGGAGGTATGAAAAGGTCGTAGGACGCGTACCGCCGCCCCTCGCGAGCTCACTGTGCTCGCCACGCTTCGGGTTGGCGTTGATAGTGGGGGTGGTAGTGTGAAAAAAGACATTTGGGGTGCATTTAACATGTTTGCTACTAATTTAAATGTATTTGTGATCAAAATCGCATGCCATTGCATAGCTTCGCATCGCATGGCATGCGATTTTTACAACAAATGCATAAAAAACCCGTTAAAATCGCATCACATGCCATCGCATGCGATGGGAGCCGTGATAGTATACAAGTACCGCCTAAGATTTGGGCTTGTTTCCAATAAGCAGCTGTGAACAACAAAGGAAAAGCACAAAGTAGCAGCGCTAATGATCCAATCACAAGTAAACGTGAAATTATAAAATATTTACTTCTTATTGCAAAAAAAGGTACTTGTTTCCTAGCACGGCGCCCAGATTTTCTACGTACGGTACCATACTGAAATTGCATTGCATGCCGCGTTATAGTGACATGAGATGCGATTTCAGTACCGATCCCATTCCCGCCCCCTGTTGGATTCTCTCAGAAATCACTCTGAGGTGATTTTCTGTAGTAGTGGAAGCATCACTCAGAGCTCCTGGTGTTTTATTGATCGGATAGTGATATCAATTGATATGGCAGCATCGTTGGACATATTTACGTTGCCTCAGTCCGAGGAGGAGGCCATAAGGTTTTTTCAAGACCACAGACTTCTTCCAGTCGCGCAAAAAGGCACATAATGCACCTCACAGTTAAGGAGGCGATGTGGCGGTGCCACATAAAGGTCTGCTGACTTAAGGTGATCCTGAGAGCCGCGTACTGGTTCCCAGGCTGCCGCTTACCGTTTCTTACGTTGGTGCGTTTCTTGTACTCGTGGGCACAGGAGCTGACGTCTATAGAGTATTGTGCGCAGCAGCCCCACATCTCAAAAAAAACAAGTGCTGTACAACCGCTGGATGAGGGAGGCGTGTGCCCTGGATATAATGGCGCAGCCACAGCGCTGCTTCGGTGGGCCAGGAATGATTGTTGAATGTGACTAAACATTATGGGGGACATTTACCAAAATGGATTCGTAGAAAAAAGGTGTATTCGTAGGGAGAAATACACCTTTTTTTTTTTTACGAATTTGTATTTTCGGGATTTACAATCCCAAAAATACAACAATTCGTAGTCCTAAAGATGGGACATTCGTATTTGTAGTTACAAATACGAATGTCCTACACCATCGATAGGATACGACAGAAATCACCATTCAAAAGAATGGTGGTTTCTGATTTACTAAGCAGCCGTATGGATAATACGGCTGCTAAGTGGTGTGAAACACCCACGCAAATACGACAGGAAAATAGAACACCATTTTCCTGTTCTATTTGCGTTTTAGCCTGCACGGATCAGTCAGATCCGTGCAGGCTGCAGTGTAAAAAATTGAAAAAAAAAATAAATATTAAAAAAAAAAACGGCGTGGGGTCCCCCCCACAGCTGTAACCAGCACCAGGCTGAAGGAGCCGGGGCCGGTAATTAAAAATCAGGGAACCTGACAAATAGGGGTTCCCCGATTTTTAACAACCAGCCCCAGGCTCCAGGTCCGGGGCTGGTTCCCAAAATACGGGGGACAAAATGACTAGGGGTCCCCCGTATTTTAAGAACCAGTCCCAGGCACAACCAGCCCGCAGGGTAATGTCACAGCCGGGGGACACTTATGATATAAGTTCCCGCGGCCAAAACATTAACCCTACCGACCAGTCAGCCTGGCCAGGGGCCCTGGGGGAGTGGGGACCCCCCCAATGAAGGGGTCCCCCCCCTCCAGGACTTACCTGACCAGGCTGAAGCCTGGTACTGTCCTCGATGCCCCTGGGCGGTGGGCATCGAGCTGATAGTGGTGTAAAAAAATAGATTAAACTATTGTTTTTTACTGTGGCACTACAAGTGCCAGCAAGCCTCCCCTGGTCGCCCTGGTCCTGTGTCGTCGTCTTCTGGTCCTGTGTCGTCTTCTGGCTCCATGTCGACCGTCGCTGTCGCCGTCCGGATCCGACGAAATCCATTTGGGAAGCTGTGGAAGGAAACCATACTCACCTGTCCCAGCGCGACGTAGTCCAGGTAAGTGTCTTGGCAAAAAAACAAACCGACACCCGAAACCAAGCGGACAGAGAGCCGCACGGTGTTTGTGTACATCGTGCGGCTCCGCCTCCCGAATGCCGCTATTGGCCGCCTTGCGGCCTAGCGGCTCCTGATTGGCCGCTAGGCCGCAAGGCGGCCAATAGCGGCATTCGGGAGGCGGAGCCGCACGATGTACACAGAGTACCGTGCGTCTCCCTGTCCGGCTGGATTCGGGTGTCGGTTTGTTTTTTTGCCAAGACACTTACCTGGACTACGTCGCGCTGGGACAGTTGAGTATGGTTTCCTTCCACAGCTTCCCAAATGGATTTCGTCGGATCCGGACGGCGACAGCGACGGTCGACATGGAGCCAGAAGACGACACAGGACCAGAAGACGACGACACAGGACCAGGGCGACCTATGGAAAGAAGATAGGTAAGTATTAGTATGTGTGGGCTTTGTATGTATTAAAGTTTTATTTTAAAAGTGTGTCAGTGTGTTTTGTGCACTATTTTTTTAACTGTGGAACTACAAGTGCCAGCGGGCCCTTTAATGCCCAGCAGGCTGGGACTTGTGGTTCTCCAAGTCCCAGCTTGCTGGCACTTGTAGTGCCACAGTAAAAAACAATAGTTTCATCTATTTTTTTACACCACTATCAGCTCGATGCCCACCGCCCAGGGGCATCGAGGACAGTACCAGGCTTCAGCCTGGTCAGGTAAGTCCTGGAGGGGGGGGACCCCTTCATTGGGGAGGTCCCCACTCCCCCAGGCCAGGCTGACTGGTCGGTAGGGTTAATGTTTTGGCCGCGGGAACTTATATCATAAGTGTCCCCCGGCTGTGACATTACCCTGCTGGCTGGTTGTGCCTGGGACTGGTTCTTAAAATACGGGGGACCCCTAGTCATTTTGTCCCCCGTATTTTGGGAACCAGCCCCGGACCTGGAGCCTGGGGCTGGTTGTTAAAAATCGGGGAACCCCTATTTGTCGGGTTCCCTGATTTTTAATTACCGGCCCCGGCTCCTTCAGCCTGGTGCTGGTTACAGCTGTGGGGGGGACCCCACGCTGTTTTTTTTTTTTTATTTATTTCATTTTTCTATTTTTTTTTACACCTTGCAGCCTGCACGGATCTGACTGATCCGTGCAGACTGCTAGAAATAATTCGTATTAGCAGCCGTATATACGGCCGCTAATACGGATGGTTACACCATCGGAGGGTTACAAAGCAGTCGTATCTGACTGCTTTGTAATTTCCCCTCCGGAACACGACTTTGCATACGACTAAAACAGTCGTATGCAACCGTAGGGGAAATACCAATACGAAAAACTAGGTTTTTCATATTGGTAAATTTCCCCCTATTTGTCAAACGCATTTTGCCACAACAGTGGATTTTTGGTGGTATATGCCGGGAAACCGGACAGTGTTTCTTGGAAATGGTGGCCAGCCGTGATGCGACCACATTGATGAACTGCATTATCCAGAATATAGAGCCGGGTACAAATGTGTATACAGACTGCTGGAGGGCATATTGCAGTCAACAGTTACAACTGGCAGGATACCACCATTTTACTGTGAATCACAGATACAATTTCATCGACCCAGCAACAGGGGTTCACACGCAAACTGTTGATTGTGGGGCCAATGTAAATGGCGCAACAAGCACCAAAGAGGAACAGTGAGACATGAGCTGAAATCCTATCTAACCGAGTTCATGTGGCGAAAGACATTGGGAGCTGAGCAGCTTTTCAAACGTATTGTGGAAGCACTTAAACTGCTCCCCAAGGATGATTAAGTGTGTTTAAATTTGTTGATTAATATTGTATTCTTAAAAGTTCATAAGAACGCGTCATCCGACCTTTTCATACCCCCACTATCCACGTCGGCGTGGAGCTGATTCTAGATAGTGTGGCAAGCGTAGCGAGCCACCGAGCCCCACGAGGGGACGCGGTTTACTTTGCATGTTCTCCACGCCCGCTCGCAACGTTTCGGGCTTGGTGGCTTGCCACACTATAGAAAATCAACTCCACGCCGACGTGGATAGTGGGGGTATGACAAGGTCAGAGAACACGTTCCGCCGCCGCTCGCCACGCTTCGGGGTGGCGTGGATAGTGGGGAGGTGTGTGTATCCTTCAGGGTAGCTTGGATAGTAGAGGGGGGGGGGGCGGGAAAATCACAGTAGAAAATGACATTGTATTGTATGTCATTTATTTGTATTTATTTATAAGTACTCTGTAACATATGGAAAATCGCATCACATGCAAAAAAAAGTGGATGCAATGCAACACGATTATCTTACGCAATTAGCTTAGTGGGCGCCATGCTAGGATACAAGTACCCAAAAAAATATGATACCACTTAAACAATTAGTATAACAAATACCCATAAAATACAAAATTAAACATGCCACACTGAGGTAATTTGGTATAATGGAGCACACAGTGATTTAGAAGAAGGTCAAAGTCACATGGACAAAGAGTCATAAAAAAGAAACAAAATATGCAGCGCTAAATAAAAAAAACTCTGACTGTTGGATTGACTTTACAGATTTTTTTATATATTTAAAATGAAATGACAATTTAATAAGCCAAATGGCTACACATACTAATACAGTAAAAATACAATAAAAAAGGTGCACTCATGTAGGGTGTTAGAAGTTATAGCTCTGTCCTTACTGTCCGTTCCTATGTATGCCTGGAAAAATAAATAGACCAACATGGACAGAGGTAAGTGCACTTTACCCTGCTGCTTTAACCCCTTGAGTGGTATGCCCGGAAATTTTCCGGGCTCAGCTGCGCTGAAATTTTCCGGGCATACCACAAATATGAAATAGATACGTGCCAGTGGTGTCCAGGTGTGCACCAATGGCACAGGGATAAACTGAAATGGCTGACCCAATCAGGCTGGAACCAAGCGTCTTCTCACGGGGGTGGCTGTAGATGAAGTAGGCCACCGGAGGATATCAAGAGTAGAAGGTCCCAATGCTGAGCCAGGGGCTGGTGATAACAGAAATACATCCCTTTTGAGTTTGCGGTGGGTAAAGCAAAAAGTTAGCTCCACAAGAAGGCAATAAAGAGGTCCTGGAGACGGGACAGCAAACTGACGTGTTTCACTACCTGCTGTAGCTTTCTCTTTGTAGAGATAGGGTGCCATTTTTTAGACATGTGCAATTTTTGGTAAAAAACTGCAAAATTCTGAAAATGTACAGTTTTGTGCTCCTTTCAAAAACACAGGTGACCCCTACTCATTTTGTCCCCCATATTTTGGGAACCAGGACCAGCCCATGAGCCTGGTGCTGGTTTTAGAAATTGTGGGAATCCCCTATGTTTTTTGGCCCCTGAATTTCTAAAACTAGAACCGGTTCAATGAGCCTGGGGCTGGTTATGCTCGGGGCGGAACCCACACTTTTTTTTTTTACTTAATACCGTACACTTCCATGTCTAAAAAAAAGAATAAATTCGCACATTATCATTACTAAAAACCGCAAGTCTAAAAATCGCACATTTTCATTACTAAAAATCACACTAAATCGCGAATTCCAACTTTGTCTATAAAAACCACACCCTCTTACATTTGCGATTTTCAGACAAAAATTGCAGATCCAGCTCCTACCATAACTCCAGTCCTGATACAGAAAAATTGTCAGTACTAACACTGAACAGCGGATATACTGGGGGGGGGTTGTGCATCAGTGAGTGGGTGTTTGCCAATATGTCTGTGGACTATGTAATTCACAGCCAAATCGCATTGGCCATGTAGCACAGCTGACTGCGTATACTGTATATTGTGTGTGTGAATGTACACTTACTGCACAGGCCACCAGTGACTGACATAACTGGGCGGGCACATATAGATGCATGCCCAGTTGTGCTGGACAACAGGCACAACCCATCAGACCAACAATAGATAATAAGTGTGTATGCACTTTTTGTCTCCTAGTCTCATCCAAGGGCGTACCTACCATAGGTGCAAGGGGTTTAACTGCTATGGGGCCCAGAGCTGAAGGGGGCCCATATTTGCTGTTTAACTAATATGTTTTACATACATTTATCACCATCAATTGCTAATTAGGGGGCACTTACAAACTTTTGCTATGGGGCCTACTAATATCTAGGTGCACCTCAGGTCTCATCCCTTGCTACTAAAAAGTAAACATTGTAAAAGAAGGTTAACTTTGTATGTTTCGTCTACTAGCAACGGCCATTTTACAGAGCCAGAAATTTGACATTATTAATGTGATAGTTTCAGACAATGGGGATAACTCCTAATGCCCTCCTGCAATCTGTAATCGCTTCCTGCTTTCCGTGTCTGACAGAATGAAGTGAAAATAGTTCTACGATAAACACAAAAGAATGGACATGTTTTTCTAACTGCACTCTGCTCCAAAGGAAGAGGTAGACTAACACATAAAAAGATTATATCAAGTAGAATCTCAGCATGCTGGTAATAGAAAACCTTCTTGGAAAAGCTGAAGATAAAGGTATGTATCCACAAGGTGAAGATAAGGTTGAAAAGTGCCAAAAATGGACACGATCTGTCATTGCGTCTGATCAGACTTGGGGTCAGCTTAGATTATGGTTTTTAACATACTTGCTTTCACACATGGGAGACGAAACAGAGCTGGCTGAACTGCAAACCAGTTTCAGGACAGGAGAATTTACACTGTTGTGTTTGAGAGCAATTCAAGCTGTTTCCTGTGATGAAAAATATAATGGTTGTAGAGTAGACATATTGTAGCTGCTCTAAGTACTTTAAATCCCATGATGCAGACACAATATTATGTGATGAAAGAAATGATGGAATTCAGCTATCTGGAGACGTCATAGCCTGAAGGAAACTGCTGACGTACAGCCTTTAGACTCCCAATTCTAGAAAAGGCCACAAAGTCATGCAGGCACTCAGACAGAATACATGAACTTCTCATATAACCAAGATTACAGAATGAAGGAACACAAGTGTGTACATTTACATGTCCCAACCTTTTACTGCAAAGATAGGTATAATAAAAATAAAGTAAAATAAAAAGAGAGAGATGAGCTAACAACTTGAAAGAAGCATGTTTAGAACTACTTACCTGTGAATTATACATGGGGTGATTCAGTAATGATCGCCCGGGGGGGGGGGGGTTCGTTTGGACAGATGTGGGAGAACCAGATGGCGACTGCACCGATGGCATGTGTTGGACACAAATTTTTGATTAGGAATAATGTGAAATGCTTTTGAAGCCAATCCGAACACAACCATGTAAGATACACTAAGGCAGCAAGGATATGAATCATAAATCATATTTTGATTTGTTTCTGCTGAAAAGGAAAACTAGAGCTGCAATATCCCTTTTACCCCCCCCCCCCCCCCCCCCCGAGCACCTGGACAACCCACATTGCAGTGCAAGGGGTGCATATAACAAGAGTTATGGTAGACCTAACTTAGGTTAACTCTCTTTCTTCAAGGATCATGGTACCCACAGGGTGAAATCGGGGTTGTAGGTGGTTCAGAGGACCATGGCACCAATCAGCGAAGCTTTCAGGTTTCCCAGGATGCACGGCTCCCCTCCCATATAACCCCGCCTACATGCCTAGCTCATCAGTTTGTTAGCCAGCCAATAGCAGAAAGCGAAGAAGAAAGAAGATTGACAACTTCTCTCCCACTTTGGAGCTCCCCCTGCTGGAGGTCCACCCCATCATGCTGCAGCTTTATCTGGCTTGACTGGGGGTTGTCTAGTGGCCCAGGCTTGTTTGGGCTTAGACTTCGTTGGCTTGGCAGTGGTTGGTGTGCGAGGAAAGGATTGACCTCTCGCTTTACCTTGGGGAAGAAAGGACCAAAAAGGTGTAGTGTCCACGCCAGCTGCTGCGGCCCGTCTCCCTGGCGCGCAGCAGGACAGTGATTTAGTGCCTTACCTAGTGTTCCCGCTAGGCCGTTTTAGCGGGGCGCTGCGCCCTGCCGGATTTTTAAAGGGCAAAATGCGCCCTGCCCCTCTCGCAGCACCCCGCTAAAACAGCCTCATGGGGAAGCCCAGCGTCGCCATACACGGCGATGCCCGGCGCTTCCCCAGCAGCATAGTGGCTTCAGAGGGGCCGGGCCCACCCCTTTGACGACGCTGGCGGACCACGCACCCCCCTTTGATGATGCCAGGGGCCCGGGCACGCCCCTTTGATGACGCCGGCGGCCCGGGCACGCCCCTTTGATGACGCCGGCAGCCCGGGCACACCCCTTTGATGACGCCAGCGGCCCAGGACCGCCTCCAGCTGTGGCTCGGTCCGCCCCCCGGCGCCCTGCCCGGTCTCCATGCTAGAGTGAATACTATTACCTGTACCTGTGCTCCGGCCACGCTGTCGGAGGTTACCAGTGTCCGGCAGTGCTAGGCGCCGGGCTCCACCTCGCCGCATACCAGGGTCATGGGGAAGTTTGGGCACTGGCAGGGGGGTGGAGCTGCCGCGCTGTCGTCAATGTGACTGACGGTGCAGGTAGCCCAGCAGCAGTAATGCTGCACAGTGTCAAACCCCCCCCCAAAAAAAACCCACCTCTTTGGGATTGCCTCAAACTGATAATAAAAGGTGCTCCAGCTTCCTGCTGGCACCAACAAAAAACTGATGGGCTAGGTATGGAGGCGGGGTTATATGGGAGAAGAGCCGTGCATCCTGGGAAACCTGAAAGTTTCGATGATTGGTGCCACGGTCCTCTGAACCACCTACAACCCCGATGTCACCCTGTGGGACCATGGAACCCGAAGAAGTAACATACATTTTATGGCATAGACTCTATAAAATCGGGATCCCCACGCTTGGGATGTCAGTGGTCAGGAGACCAACAGCAGAATCCCAATGGTCAGGAATCGGACATCTTTAATAGAAGTAGGGTAACTCTCCCCCCCTACCCCTGAACCCTCCCTACTTGCAACCTAACCATGACCACCCCTGTACCCCCTTAGTGCCAACCACCTAACTCCTTCTAATGCCTAAACCTGTCACCCCTCACCCTAACTATCCCCCTGCATACTTACGTTTGGGATGCCGTTTGGATTCTGGGGCTGGTGATATTATGGTGCAAGTCTTCTGACCAGTGTTGGGATTCCAATTACCGGCATACTAATCAGTTCCCACCACAAATACTGGGCAGCTTTATTTGTACACTGCAGTTTAGATTTTAGTTTGGACACACCACACCCAAATCTAAAGCTGGATACCCATTGGCTGATGTGTACCCAGCCTGAAATTGCTGTCAACTGGATTCAGCCGGTAACAAGTGCATACACACTTGCCGATGCCCCGTCCGACAAGAAGAAGCCACATGATATCCTGATGGAGAATATCACTAGCAACATGCAGGAGCATTCATCTCATGGGTCCACACTATGTCACTCCAATCTGCAGAATCAGGCAACATATAATGGAGTATGTACCCAGAGTAACATTTTCTCTCTCACATATTACATCTGTCCCACCTGCAGTGGAACATGGTTGTGCCCAGGGTGCACATTTACTCTTTTTATTTTTGCTTTATTCCCAACTTAGTATCAGGCCCTGTGTACCTAAGCACTATAGCTTCAAAATTTATGTAGAAAGCACATATTTAGTACTCTTGTAATCGGCAGACCAGACTGAGTTGCCATATGCAGGGGCTGTTTCAGAGTTGCACACAAAGTGGAGCAGCTAATGCAAGACTCTGCAGGGCTTACATGAAGGTTTGTACAGATGTAGCCATGATGGTTGTTGCCACAATGTTTATTCCCGAGGCTGCAAAGTCTGTCAAAGTTTAACCTTGTGCTCATGCATACACACACATGCCTCACAGTCATAGGCACACTTGTCGTGCCAGCTTTGACACAATGGCCCTTATTCTGGGTCACTCGCAAAGGCAAATTCCTTCTCAAATGGACAAAACCATGTGCACTGCAGGGGGGCAGATGTAACATGTGCAGAGATAATTATATTTGGGGGAGTTATTTTGTTTCTGTGCAGGGTAAATACTGACTGCTTTATTTTTGCGCTGCAATATAGATCTCACTCAATCTAAATTCTAATTCTCTCTGCACAAGTTACATCTGCCCCCCTGCAGTGCACATGGTTTTGTCCATTTGAGAAGGAATTTGCCTTTGCAAATGAACTAGAATAACGGCCAATGTGTACTGAGCTTCCTACATCTACAAGTGAAAATCCATGCCGATCATAGATTTTACTGCAGCCAATCACAAACATGTATCTATACATGCCCTATATGCAAAACTCCTCATTTGCATTAATGTGAATAGGTCTGTCCTACTCAGAAACAGACCCACAATTGCCCTGTAATAAATAAATGTAAATTGGACATGGACCCTGCTCTATAATAGATCACAACTCACTCACTAGTAACTAGGATTGTAAAATGAAATAACACAAGTATATAAATATTTGATCCAATGTTTAATAAGGGGGTATTGTAAGTGTATAGCTCTGCAGCCCATGTTGCAGTGTATTCTAGACACTTAAAATGTGTATGGCTTAACACCTTGGAGTCACGTGCCCTGTAGCACATGAAAACCTTCATGAGGAACGTATTTGACTTGCAATATCTGTATAATGAATAATTGCATGTCCTGAGATGCAGGCGTGTGCTCGCCTCCTGGCCAACTACTCTCACTGCTGCACTAGAAAGGGATAGATCAGGAGACAGAATAATCCTGCTGCATATGAAATAGCACAGTACAGCAAGGGGAGGGTGGCGCTGAGATGACATGGAATATATCAGTTGCATATTACCAATATATATTACTTATTGGGTACATAACATATAGCAAACATGAGAGCATCAGGAGCCTGGCGTGGAACTGCTAGGCATGTATACAATATTATCCAAACACTAAAATGTGCCCAACCCACATAACACAGCAAGAACATAAGGGAATACAAAACTGACAAGCAAACTTTACCTGCTAATGCTATAGTACTTTCATGTCTGCAATGTTTACATAAAAAGGATTTCCATACAAAATAACAATACTGAAAAACTGCTGAGTGTTATTTTATGATGAAAACTATAAAACACAGGCATTCTGTGTGTCTACTGCGAATGGGGCAAACATTACATATGAACACATGTACGCATCACACCTTGCACAAAGTCCATTCTATTTTAAGTGCAAACAACATCATTTTTCATTTTAGTGCATGTTATATAATTGTGCTAGCATCGCCATCTGGTGGAAATGTTTGACAAAGTTGTCAGAACAACGAAACGCGTTAGTTTGCACCTGCAAGTTGGACATTGGACTCACAACAGCTCATCCCACTTGGCCCAGCTCCCCAATAACACCTACACCTCAGATCCCCAAGTTTGTTCAAAAACCTTCCAACTGGACATTTCTATCTGGAACACCACCACCTGCCAAATCACCGGAGACCCCTCTTTTCTCGGCTTGAAATCAGGGAAACCTGACCCTCTCACCGTCAGGAAATAGCTGAAGGGTCCTCCAGCCAGGTTTATGGACACCCACAATAACCAGTACCATAAGGATTACAAAATGGGAGACCAAGCATAACCATCTGAAGAACAAGCGGGACTGAATTATAAATTCCTTTGTCCTATGACTGTAATTTCAAGTGTGTTTATATACTATATGGTTTTTATTATATGTGCTTTTTAATACATATTGATCTGTCAATTATTTAGACAGTCGATATATCTTAATAAACATTTCCTTTAATTAAATGTGATACCCAATTGATCACTCATACTTTTTTTGAGAACTATATCCCAGTTAGCGCTACACCACCCTTTTGTTTGGCTGTGTATTTTCTTCTTTCCAATTGGGGATGACCTCCCCTGGGTGCGAGCAGCTTGCTTAACATCCCTTCCCACCAGCGCCTATATAGTTATAACAATGTTTGGTACTCTTTACCTAGAACGGCGCCCGCGATTGGAATCGTGGGCGTCAGGGGTAAAAAATCGCGGGCATCGCGGGTACATAAAAAAACGGGTGCGACGCGATGCCCGCGATTTTCCCATAGGGATCAATGTTAAAACGGTGATTGACCGCGATTTTACTGTTAAATGCCTCAATGCCCGCGATTTGGCCATAGGAAACAATGTTAAATGGGCCACAGAGCCCTAATAGTGCCCTTGAACTGTGAAATGGCCCCCACAATTGTTAACGCCACCCCACGATCAACGTCAACCCGAAGCGTGGCGAGCGCAGCGAGCCCGCGAGGGGCGGCGGTACGCGTCCTCCGACCTTTTCATGCCCCACTATCCACGTCGGCGTGGAGTTGAGAATAGAAGTGTGGCGAGCGCAGCGAGCCACCGAGCCCGAAGCGTGGCGAGCGCAGCGAGCCCCGCGAGGGGACGCGGATACCTTCACAGGTAAACGCGTCCCTTCGCGGGCTTCACAGGTGTCCGCGTCGCCACGGACACCTGTGAAGCCCGCGAGGGGACGCGTATAACTGTGAAGGTATCCGCGTCCGCTCGCCACGCTTCGGGCTCGGTGGCTCGCCACACTATTCTATTCTCAACTCCACGCCGACGTGGATAGTGGGGCATGAAAAGGTCGGAGGACGCGTACCGCTGCGCTCGCCACGCTTCGGGTTGACGTTGATCGTGGGGTGGCGTTAACAATTGTGGGGGCCATTTCAGACTTCACGGTGACTATATGGGCTCTGTGGCCCATTTAACATTGTTTCCTATGTAAAAATCGCGGGCATTGAGGCATTGAACACTAAAATCGGGTCCAATCTCATTTTTAACATTGGTCCCTATGGGAAATCGCGGCCATCGCACCCGATTTTTAGTGCATTCGATGGTCGCCGTTCTAGGTAAGGAGTACCCAATGTTTCTACAGCATGTTCCATTTAGGCTTAGAATCAATGCTTCATTGGCAATTGGTCTTTTTTTTTATTGGTGCAAATACATGGTAAAAGCAAATAGAGATAGTGAAATAAATAAAATTTACCAAATAAAATGTTACTTTTAAAACAAGGGAAGGCAGTTTAGGGAATATGTGTATGATGTTTGGTTTATTTTAAATCTCTGTACACACGGGACAACTTGAGTCATGTGCTGGTGTTTGGCCTATGCTGATATAAGCAGGATAGACAGCCCATGCGGGCAATGGTGATGCATGGAACCAAGCATCACTATAGGGTGTACTCACAGAACAATCCGTTTCATTTCTAATACCCCTTTTACACCAAAACACTGGGTCGCACACAGGTTTTTGGACCCAGCTTCAACCCGGGTGCGACCCAGTGTTTGTTACCTTTTACACCGGCGCAACCACCCCACCCAGCGCAGGCGGTTCCTGAGCCGCAGCTTGATATCATCTCCAAGCGCCAATCGCTGCTGCCAGGACCTGGAATGCTGCATTGGGGGCAAGCCCAGCACTAAGGTAATCTGCTGGGCTGCCCCCACGCACCCTCCCAGCCCTCATCCAGGATGAGAACGGATGCCGCACACAAGCATCCATTCACCTCCTCCAATGCCGCCCCTGCTGTCTGCAGAGTATAGCAGACAGCAGCGGAGGGTGTGTCCCCCCCCCCAGTCCAACCTGTGGACGCTGCAGTCTGCATTGCACGCCCCCCATTGATGTAAACGAGAGCCGGGTCGTATGACCCAGCGTACCCATTTACACCGCCCTCTTCCCAGGTCCTAGCCATGTTCTACCCAGGTCAGGACCTGGGTAGAAGTCCGTAAAGGGACACGGCCTGATTAATTTACACCGCCGCTGACCCGGGTTTTTGCATCGGTGTAAAAGGGGTATAAGTGAGCTAGTCAGATTGCTTAGAAATTGGGATTAAATGGCCCCATGTGTATGCTCCTTAAGAATGCTTTTAGCTCAATGTCAATATTTAGTCTTATAGGTTACACTTTTTAGTTGGTTTATAAATCCACTGTGTTTCATTCTTTTTGAATAGGGTGACAAAAAGTCTCCTCTCCAATCTTTGTGAGCTTTTTGATTGCCAAAAAGTTTGAGTCTGTGTAGGTCTTTCAATAAAGCGTGCTAATCTTGACTTGATCGCAGGCCAAATTTGTTCTCAAAATGGACAAAACCATGTTCACTGCATGTAGAACAGATGTAACATGTGCAGAGAGTTAGATTTTGGTGAGTTACATTGTTTCTGTGGAGGTTAAATACTGGCTGCTTTATTTTCACACTGCACCCAAATCTTATGCTGCCTATACATGGTACGATGTGCACCGTGAGTTTGGGACTAGATCACATTCTATTTCAAAATGCATTATTTACTAATGCAACGTGATCTAGTCTAAAAAATATGTGCTGCACATACTTTTTGTACCTTGCGATATGATGTACGCAGGAGATAAAACAGTACTGTGTGTGGGGCCACCTTTACTCTCTCTGCACATGTTACATTTTCCCCACCTGCATTGCAACATGGTTTCGCCCATCCACAAACAAAACTTGCCCTGCGATCAGGTCTGAATTCGGCCCATAGCTCCTTGTTGTTGCTTTTCTATATAACATTTGTGTCTGGTAACATCTTTAATTATTCATCTAACAGTAGTGTGCGCCACTGAAAGTCAACTATTATATGTCTTTCTTGTTCCTGTTGTACTGGGAAATGAAGGATGGATCCAGGTTTTCTGTCTGGATGATAAAAAAAAACAAAAAAAACCACAGGAATTGTATGGGGGCCTTAAGGTGGGCTGCCTGATATCACATCACACCACTGACTGCGCATGCTCAGTAGCCATTTCCAAGGAGTAAACTATCACTGTGGGGGCCAATCCATGGCCTGCTTTAGATTTCAGACATTTGTAAAGCCCCATACACATTAAGCAATCCCTGCAGTGGGACCGGGCCTCAGCAAGTGCATACACTTGCCAACTAAAGGGCTGATTTTTGTACAAAATAAGTGTTTAACGACTATTATTGGACACATAGACAATCCATTTTATTTAGGAGCTACAGCCAGTGGCAGTTTTTACCTAGGGGCTGCAGATACCGCGCCAACCCCCCCCCCCCAAACAAAAAACCGCCGCCACCAATAAGCAGTGATTGCTTAGACAGGGGCATTATAGCGCAATTCCACCCTACCCCAGTCAACCTTAAAGGTGCGTACACACGGGGGCGATAGGTGCTGAAATCGCTGGAAATATGGTCGCTGGCGACCACATTGCCAGTGATTGGGAGTGTGCACCGGCGATAAATCGCCGGGTGCGCGCTCCCGTTTTCAGCCCCTTTTTAATCGCTGGTCGCAGGAGCTTGCTCCTGCGACCAGCTAATTACCTCTGCGGCACCGCCAGCAGTGGTTCCTTTTCATCAGCGACCATCTCTAGTCGCTGATGCAAAGGAGACACTAGGCAATATATCTCCCCCCGTGTGTACGGGGCTTTAGTGTCTTCTATGAGCAGCACACATGAGCACCATTTGTGACAGTGAGCCACAGGAGTAGGGATGGCCATCGTTGCCTTTGCCATCGATGGCAAAAGTGCAACTGCCCATCGATAGCCTTTAACCATTCTATGGATGACCATCGATGTTTTTGCATATTGATGGTCATCCATTTTCTCTGATTGAGTGGCCTGTGGGTCAATCAAAATGCGGGGACGGGGCTTCGCAGGTGTCGGGGGCGGAGCTATACTCTGTGTCCTGACACTGTAGGGAAAAAGCAAAAACGAAACTATTCGTTTATGCTTTACATCGATGGTGGGAAACCATCTGGTTCTCCCCCATCGATGCCAAAACTATTCGACATCGGCCATAAACCATCGATGATTTCTAATCGTCGATGGCCATCCCTACACAGGAGACTGATCAGAATGTACTGCAAGGCCGAACGAAGCACCCCCCCCCCCCCCCTCCCAACCCAGGAGCCACTACCAATTACAGCACACATTTACCAATGGGGAAGATGCATTAAGCCTGGCAAAGAGATAAACTGGAAGGAGATACCACACCAGCCAATCAGCTGTTTTAAATGACAGTTAGGAGCAGATTTGGCTTGTGCGGTCATTCCACTTTGTCTCTGCGTCAGGCTTAATACATCTGCCCCAATATTTGCAGATAATTCCCCCAAAACACAATTTAAGAGCTTATCCACAAATATTAGGTAATGCAGCACACTATATTTAAAAAATAAAAAAGAATACTATACATTTGGCTTGCACATGGTACAAGACAACCCGTGGCTCTCCAACGATTATGAACTACAACTCCCAGCATGCCAAACAACTTGTTGACTAGTCAGGATAATTATCAACAGACCGATATTTCGTCCTCCCATAACCCTGCTGTACATGACAGAATCCGACAAGACAAACACATGATGGTAGCGCATGTATTGACACTGTCGCAAGTATGTCGCAGCGTCAGGAGATGGCGATGCGGAGATGTCGGAGCCAAGCTGCGATTGCACGTCCCACAGCTCAGAGACGGCAAACAGAGAAGGCAGCCCGGCTCGCATTATTCTCCCCCATCCCGCGACGGTCTCCCCGCCACTGCCCGCAGCCACCCAGGCTGACAGAGACGAACTCTTCACGGCTGCCAGTGACAGCGGCAGACCGCGGCCTTACAAGGAGCAACTGCAGGAACATTGCGCGGGGAGCGCGGGGTGCGGGGCTGAGGGAGCAGGAGGGCCCCCGGCTGTCGTTTTTTAGTCCTCACCACTCTGTGCTCTTTCGCCCGCTGAAAGCCAGCCAGTAAAACAACGGGCGCGGTAAGAGCTGCGCTGGAACCCTGCGTATTAGGGTTAGTATTAGTGCAAGCCCTCCGGCTCCCCTGCGCCACCGGCGTAGTAGCGCTCTCATGCGTGGCCAGACTTATATAGCTGTGATGACGTCCCTGATCACATGACAATACAAACATTGGCTGGCGGGAGGGAATGCTGTAACCAATCCGGAGGCGGAAACACTTTTTACCACTGACTGCTAATTCTCACCACCCCTTCCTATATGTGCCCGCACCCGCTATAGCGCTGGGCCATGCAGTACATTCCGCACTGCACCATAACACCGGTGCTCCCCGGCGCCGGGTACCGCAGGAGTTAATGTCGCGCTGCTGCGGTGACGTGCCGGCGTGCGTGGCGTGTGACGTCCGGACACAACAATGGATGAGTAGAAGAGGTGAGTTCCCCACGCGTATATGGCTGCCGGCATCCGTAAAGAAAGACACCCATGGGCGTCCCTCCGCCCGCCCTCCCTGCCTGCAAACCTGGCACACGGTGTTACATAGCCCCCGCCAGGGATAACGCCGTGCTGCTGATGCCGCTGTGCATTATGTACGGGGAGGCGGCTGCTGCCGGGCTCCTCTACAGCAAAGCTCGGTAACCTGCCTTTTGCCCAGCTGCTGTAGAACTACAAGCAGCAGCAAGACTTGCAGCCTCTCGGAACAGCAGATGCACAACAGTGGGCGCTCTCCGCGTACAGCAAGTGTTCTTATGCACCTATGGCATAGTTGCTCTGCGTCAGTGTCCGTGCGGCAGCAGCACCTATGGCATCATTGCTCTACGCCAGTGTGACAGCTGCACCTGTAGCATCGATGCTCTGTGTCGGTGTCAGAACCGCAGCTGCACGTACAGGATTCTTGGTGTGAGTACAGCTGCTCATAACTCTTTGTCAGTATCACTAGTACACAAATAGAATCATTGTTCTGTGTCAGTGCGGCAGCTGCACCTATAGCATCATGATGCTATAGGTGCAGCTGCTGTACTGACACAGAGCAATGATGCTATAGGTGCAGCTGCCACACTAACACAGAACAATGATGCCATAGGTGAAGCTGCCACAATGACATAGAGCAATGATGCTATAGGTGCAGCTGCCATAATGACACAGTGGCAGCTGCACCTATGGCATCATTGCTCTGTGTCAGTGCGGCAGCTGCACCTATGGCATCATTGCTCTGTGTCAGTACGGCAGCTGCACCTGTAGCATCATTGCTCTGTGTCAGTGTCCATATGGCATCTGAACCTATAGCATCAGTGAAACAAGTTGTGTGCTACGATATACAGTCTATAATGTCGTCACTTACAGTCTATAATGCCGTCGCTTATGTTCATGGTTTACTTTTCTGTCTCTCTTCCAGGTAAGACATTACGGACCTTGCCATCATGGCATATTCTGACCACTGTAAACAACTGCTAGACAAATTAAATGAACAGAGAGAAGGCGGCTTCCTGTGTGACTGCACCATTCTCATTGGCGGCTTCCAATACAAGGCTCACAAAAATGTGCTGGCTTCTTTCAGTGAATATTTCGGAGCCCTTTTTAAAGATTCCTTGGACTGCATTATACTTCTGGATCAGAAGCAAGTGACACCAGCTGGATTCCAAACAATGTTGGATTTTGTATACAGTGGTGACTTAAATTTTGACAGGTGAGGTGCTTATTTTGTTACTTGTGTACTAGCACGGCGCCCATCGCATCGCAGACCATAAGGCATGCAATGGTATGCGATGCAATGGCAGGCGATGTTATACAATTTTAAATTGTATGCCATTGTATCGCATATACAATGGTATGCAATTTAAAATTGTATAAGCACCCTAATGGGTTTTTCAATGTTAAAAGTGCCCCCTATAACATAATTAAACGTGATGGGTGCTTATTATGTTAAAAGCACCCCCACTATCAACGCCAACCCGAAGCGTGGCGAGCGGTACGCGTCCTCCGACCTTTTCATACCCCCACTATCCACGTCGGCGTGAAGTTGATTTTATATAGTGTGGGGATGTGGAATACAGTCCGCGCACCACGCTTCGGGCTCGGTGGCTCGCTGCGCTCGCCACGCTATATAAAATCAACTCCATGCCTACGTGGATAGTGGGGGTATGAAAAGGTCGGAGGACGCATACCGCCGCCCCTCGCGGGCTCACTACGCTTGCCACGCTTCGGGTTGGTGTTTATAGTGGGGGTGGCATGGGGGTGCATTTAACATTGTAAGCCCCCATTAGGGTGCTTATACAATTAAAAATCGTATAGGGGGCTTATACAATTTAAAATCGCATCGCTGTGTATGGCATGCGATGCGATTATATATCGTATAAATTAATATCGTGAGCGCCGTGATAATTAAATAAGTACCCTTATTTTATATCGGATGTAATGAAAAACCCACACAGTGCAATATGAGCTACCGATTTTGACTAAATAGTCAAAATTCGTTTAAAACTTGGCACATATTGCACCATGTGTATACAGCTTAAGGTGCGTACACACGGGGCAATATGATCACTGGCAATATATTGCTCAGCAATCATATTGTCCCGTTTTCATCTGCGACCAGAGATGGTCGCAGATGAAAATTTAAACACTGCTGGGTGAAGAGGCAGGGGATGTCGCTGGTCAGAGGAGCATGTTCCTCCGACCAGCGACCATTCAGGGGCTGAAAACGGGAGCGTGCACCCGGCGATTTATCGCTGGTGCACACTCCAATCACTGGCAATATGGTCGCTCAGCGACCATATTTCCAGCGATTTCAGCCCCTATCGCCCCCGTGTGTATACAGCATCACAGTGATGATCCATGCCCCCGAGTGATCCGCATCGCAACAAAAAAAAATACTGTATAGACAGGTACTTTTTTTACTATATTGTATTCAATCTAGTGTTCCAGTATAGTCAAAATCTTATATAATCAAAATAGCAGTGTGCATGCACCTTTAGAGGTAACTTTTTGTTTATTTTAGAGCACTAAAATGTTCCTCAAGATCTTGTGGGCATAATTCAGAGCTATACATAAAATTCCAATGTTTTCAGATATGTTTGAAAGCTGCATTGTGTTGCACATTCTGCATACTGAAGCCACTATGCAGCTTGGCTGGCTTTCGTAGCGTGTATTTTCCAGCCATCCTGAGTAATATTTGGGTTACACAGATGATCCAATGCTGCAACCTCAAACGGAGTAGCCAGGAAGTGTCTATTTAAACAAGATGCCTCCTGCGGCACAACTGCAGCGTACTCAGCAGCTGTGTGATCAGCGTACATCTTTAAATCAGGCCCTGTAATCTGCTAGATCATATTAAGAAACATTAAAACCCACCCACCCTTATGTTAATCTACATAAGGGTGGGTACACACTTATACCCCTTTTACACTGCCGTAAAAACCCGGGGTTTTCCCTTGTGGACCCGGGTCAGTGGCAGTGTAAAAGGGATTAACCCGTGTCCCTTTTTACACAGGACTTCTGACCATGGTAGAACACAGGCATGACCTGGGTAGCGGGCAGTGTAAATCGGTATGCCAGGTCATCTGACCCGGCTTCCGTTTACAGCAATGGGGGCGCACATGGTGGTCGGGCAGGGCAAATCCTCCGCTGCTGTACTGTGCAGACCGCAGCGGAGGCAGGGAGGAGGTGAATGGGTGACTGTGTGCGGCATCCATTCACCTCGTGGGGGGGTCCCAGAGGCTGGGGGCAGCTCAGAAGCTTACCTTGGTGCTGGGCTTGCCCCCAGCGCAGCGGTATGGGGCCCGGCGCAGCAATCGGCGGTCCCGGCACTTGGAGATTGATGTCATCTCCAAGAGCTTCTCCCGTTTACACTGTGGGTCGGCACTGCAGTGTGAATGGACCAAAATCCTGGATCTGACCTGGCTTGGAACAGTGTTCCAAATACCGAGTCGGATCAGGGATTTTGGTGTAAAAGGGGTATAGGTCGATATTGGCATGACTAATCGTGCTGATTGTCATGCTAAATCTGCTGGTCAGCCATGCTGCATAGCCAACTGAAAGATATCGTGTGTGTGTGTGTGTGTGTGTGTGTGTGTGTGTGTGTGTGACCTGGAGCACTGTAATGAAGAACAAAACAAGATTGCTTAGTGTGTATCTAAACACTGGCATGGGGCAAAGGGAAATTGCTCTGACCATTGGCCTGGTTGTTTTAAGTGCGTGTACATCATTAGACAGCCCTACTGCAGAAGCCTGAAAACTGGATACTTGTGTATTATCACGGCGCCTGGCTATGCTACGTTTTCAGCATAGGCTAAGCTACATTATCAGCGTAGCCCAACAGCTAGTCACCGTACTATCCCCGGGAGCTGCAGCGGAGAGGGGATCATGTGGGCGCCGGCGGAGAGGCGCTCCATCTGTCTGAGATGCAGGAGCGTCTCAGACGCTTGAGCATCCCAGTAAGTATTGCGGGACGTCTCCTGCACAACGGAGAGGGTGCGGCCGGACATGCGTCTCATGCACAATAAAGGAAGCATTTGCCAGTGCTCCATGTTACATACTGGCAAATGCATCCATTTGAAACCCCCACTATCCACGCCAGCCCAAAGCATGGTGAGTGGACGTGTTACGCACCCACCTGACCTTTTCATACCCCCCCTATCCATGTAGGCATGGAGTTGATTTTATAAAGTGTGGCGAGCCACCATGCCCAAAGCGTGGCGAGCGTAGGTCAATTTCTTTACATGTATTCCGTGTCCCCTCGCTGCGCTCACCATGCTTCAGGCTCGGTGGCTCGCTGCACTCGCCACACTTTATAAATTCGACTCCACGCCAACGTGGATAGTGGGGGTATGAAAAGGTTGGGAGGATGCTTAATGCGTCCCCTCGCAGGACTCTCCACGCTTCGGGCTGGCGTGGATAGTAGGGGTGTTTCAGGAACACATTCACACCTGTCATGTCAGGCAGGTTAAAATGGTCAATGGTTCCCACACAATGTAATAAGCGCTGACTCACTACGCTAACTGTGTAACACTGACTGACTACGCTAACTATGTAAGCTCCGGCTGGCCGCGAATGGGCGAGAACGCTACACTACGCTGGCCACGGGAACACTACGCCTATTCTGACAGGGCCTGCGTAACGAGCGCCGTGATAATACACAAGTACCGAAAACTGGAACTGTACCACAAAGATCTGTACAGTGGTGAGTTTTGTCACAGTAGTGTCTGTGCATTAAGATTGTGCTTGCAGATATCTATGTATAAAAGAAAGTTAATACTTCCTACTACTTTTTCATACAGGTGTAATATAGAAGAAATCTATAAGGCTGCAGAATACCTCAAACTAGACAATGTTGTTTTGACATGCAGAACTAAAATGGACTCTGTCTTGTTGGAAAAAAGCTGTGTAACAGAATTGCCTCTTACAGAGCCAAGCAAAGATAAGACTGAACAGACTGCTAATCCGCATCTCCAAGGCACAGTTATTACAGAAAAAACAGAGGTTATATGTTCAGCCAAAAAAGTTGTCAGCATTAAAGCTCCTAGGAGCAAAAAATGGAAAAGGAAAATACGTTCATATCAAAAAGTTCCAAAAATTGCAGCAGATCAGCAAAATTCAGTCTCCATTGCTCCCGCGGATCTTAGTCTGGACATAAATGAACTGACCGAAGCTTTTGTAGGACAGGACTCTCAGGATAAGGATGACTGCTCGCTGTCACTTATAAGTGCACTAAACTCTGAAAGCCTTTTATCGGAAGATGGTGTTGTACAATCTGCCTGTATGAAGCGCAAACGTGTCAAGTTACAGGAAAATGGCGCTCTTAAGGAGCACTGTATGGCTAATATTGTAAGTGCAAATAATGTGTGCAAGATGGAAGGTTTGGTGAAAGGCTTGGAACAAAACTACTTCAAGAATAAACCCACATGCAATACTTGTGGAAAGGTTTTCTCAGAAGCCAGCAGTCTTCGGCGACACATGCGGATCCACAAAGGCGTTAAACCTTACGTGTGTCATTTATGTGGAAAAGCTTTTACTCAGTGTAACCAGCTGAAAACACATGTACGGACCCATACAGGTAAAACAAGGTTGCACAGGGGTTTTTTAAGGATGTTTTGTAACTGATGGTGGCCTTTCAGACTGTGATTTTCCTAGTGCAGGTTTGAACATTAAAGCAAATGTTGTTTCCTGTAGATTATACCAGGGCTTTTTCATGGCCCCTCTAGGCCAAAAGGTTCTTATTAAGAAATTCAGGTAAAATATTAAATTAATTAAATTAGGTTCCGTTAATGTGGTGAGGGACAGAATTCACTTCTGTTTGTCCCTATAGTTTATGAATGGAAGCCACAAGCTCTTGTTTTTCCTGTCACATTGACCATAATTAATTTGAATTGGTCCTGGAACACCAACCATAGGCACCGCAGGTTGCCACAGCAAACAGTTTGGAAACAACTGGTTTAAACCATATCTGTGCACATAGCAAGTATATATTCAGACCCCCTGTGATAAATAGCATCCAGAGATTGGAGATAAAGATACTAATATATTTCCCTTTGCTGTACAAAATATGTTTATATGGTTTCCCATCTGAAGTACAATAACTACCTAAATCTAAGGAACAACTTCCTATCTGTCTCCAAAATTATATAGTCTGAATGAGAAGTTAGGCAGAAAAAAAAATGTCAACCCTTTAGCTAAGAGGTGTGGTATAGCTGAAGAAGAAAACAATTGTGAAAAAAAAGACGTGTTAAACTATTGCTTGTATTGACCTTTTGACCGCATGTATGGTGTCAACTGATTGGCATTGTCTGTCAGCCATACTGGTAACCTTACTTAAGCCGGCATCACTAATATGGGCAGGACCGCCCCTCCAGAGTCATTATGGGTGCTTGTCCTGCCGAAGACGCCTCTGAAGGTGTGTGCCCGGCACCTAGAGATGTGCAAGGCTTCCCGCAAGCTCTCTGCTCAATGTGAATAGTTGCCATGCACATGTGCACGGCATCTGTATACAAGGTGGTGGTGAAGTCACGGACAGGCTGTTTTAGCAACCTAGCATGAACACTAGATGGTACAGAAAAAAATGTCACCCTTACATCACCCTTAGGTGGATAGCTCAGTGAAATGTCTTTTAAAGTTAATGGAGGAACTGTAAAAAATAAATGAATAAAATGGTCTGGTATCCACAGTAGTCTGCCTCCATTGGGGTTCCCTTGCTAGTGGCCGTCACATACTGACTTGTTCATTTCAAACCGAAACAGGCAGAAACCTAGATGTAGATATAAATTTTAAAAATCATATGACTGTTTTCTAGTTTTGATGATTCATTTCTGTATGTATAACCAGTGATCTAAGAAGATGTCAGTATAATTAATTTATTAAAATTGTTGCACAACCTTCAAACTGAACTGGGATATTTTTTGTTCTGTTTTATTCTGTCAGGAGAAAAACCATATCAGTGCAAACTCTGCGACAAAGGGTTTGCTCAGAAATGCCAGTTGGTCTTTCATAGTCGAATGCATCATGGGGAAGAGAAACCATATAAATGTGATGCGTGCAATCTACAGTTTGCAACTTCCAGTAATTTAAAAATTCACGCCAGGTCAGTAACACGCCCAAGTAGACGTTTAATAAATAAAATAAAAACTTGTTTGGCTTTTGTTTAAGTGATTGCCCAAGGAAAACGTATGGTAGCATGATGTCACGCATGTAAAACAGTATACTGTTCTAGGGACATCACACAAGTAGTGAGTGAATAATGTAGTGTTCATTCTAGCACCCGCCATCTTTGAAAACCCATGCAGTTCCCGTTTCCTGCCTGGGTTGTCGCTGTCTGCTGTGGTGTTTCTAGCACAGGTTCGGTTTGCATATCAGTGCTGATATACAGACCACACTGTTCTAAAACACTATAGCAGACAGCGACACCCCAGGCAGGGGAAGGGAACAGCATGGGTTTTCAAAGATGGCGGGTGCTAGAATGAACACTGCATTTAATGCATGCTGGGCAGCAAGTTCTAATTCTTTAAGTATAACCTTATATTTTACATTATAAAAATAATAATGTGCTAGTGGATAAATGACTTAATGCTCACTACTGTTTTGTCAGAAAACACAGTGGAGAAAAGCCATATGTCTGTGACAGGTGTGGCCAGAGATTTGCACAGGCCAGTACCCTGACCTACCATGTCCGTCGCCACACAGGAGAGAAGCCATATGTCTGTGACACTTGTGGCAAAGCCTTTGCGGTTTCCAGTTCTTTAATTACTCATGCAAGAAAGCATACAGGTAACAGAAGCAGTTGCACCAACTACACATAAGGATTATTCCACATTTGCACTTTGTTTTCTTTAGAAACACTGACTATTACTCGTAACTTGATTCTCTCTGTGGGGCAATGCAGTTTTCCATTGTAGGTTGTTTTCTTCTAGGGACTCCTTAGGGCAGGGCGCCATTCGTCAGTGATTGCACAAGTGCTTGCCCGAAAAAGGTGGCATGGCCTCTCAGGGACAGGGTATGGCTACATGACGTGTCTATTGCATCACTCTAGAGTAGGGATGGGCAATAAGCGGCCCTCCAGTTGTTGATGAACTACACATCTCACCATGCGTTGCATAAGTTTTAGCATGGCCAAATAGCAAAACTAAGGCAAGGCATGCTGGGATGTGTAGTTCATCAACAGCTGGAGGGCCGCATATTGCCCACCCCTGCTCTAGAGGGTGTGCTCAGGACTCAAGCAGATACTGGGCTGCCCCCAAGCTCTTCCCACACTGTGAGCATCCCAGTGCATACAGCAGTAGTACGCCATGAGGGGTACAGCTGCGGTCTTTTTTTGTAAGGGGAAGGTTATTGCTAAGAATTGCATTGGTTGTTAATAAAGTTACAAATGCACTGACTTTACTCTGTATGCTGTATTTAGGGGAGAAACCTTATATCTGTGGAGTTTGTGGGAAGAGTTTCATATCTTCGGGAGAACTTAACAAGCACTTTCGATCCCATACAGGTAGGTAGATGTTTTCCGAAGGCTTTGCTTTATTTAGGTTCTGGTGAAACTGTACTAGTAGCATTAACACTTTAGTGCAGTGCACCAAAGTGGTTATTGCATGAGAATACACCGCTACCAGGGACATTGTGCAGTGTGATAGTAGCTCGGGTATCCATCAGGTTTGAACACCAGTTAAACTCGGCTCAATGTGCAGTATGAATGGGAAAGCCAGCAGCGGCGAAAAAAGTGGGACCAGTTGTTTTAATCTATGGTTATATCAACGTTTCAGGACAACACCGCCCCGTCGTCAAGATACATATACATCGTTCTATGTATCCTAACGATGGGACATTGTTGCCCCGAAACGTTGATAAAAATCATGGATTAAAACAACTGGTCCCACTTTTGTTACCGCTGAGAATCTCGTGAAAAGCATTTACTAGATAGAGATAGATATGTCTGTCTGTCTCTATCTCTTTACCCTGTTTTTAGCGTTTTGGTTCTATGGTAAATTACCAAATTTGCATTTATTAGCTTATACTTAGCACAGTATGTACAAAACATAAATACCTTTCAGAGTGTTACAGATAACATGTTCAAATATAATGATGCAAAACTTCCATAGTTTAACAGAACTTGACATTTGCTGTGCAGTTGAGTGCAAATAATATTTCTCTATTGGCTCCATTCACACTGAGCCCCTCACCCAGGATATTGCCAGGGCTGTGTGACAGACTACCCGGGTTCGATGCCCCAGGTCATGACCAGGGTTGAACCTTCAATTGACCTGGGTAGTCTTCAGTTTGAAAACATGACCCAGGTAAGCTGACACAGGTCACGTTAAAAGTATGTAAATAGCCAGATCTCAGACGCTTGGTGGTGATGCAGCTTAGTATGTTTGATCACAGCATATTACCTGGGAGCACATGATGACTCCCTGATGAGTACCCGGCCTAAGAATTACTTATATCCCGTTCTCACTGTAAGGCAAATTCCCGTGTCTAGCATGTCGACCTATTAATTTGCCTTTTAACGCAGGTTTTGTTTCAGTGTCAAAATTCTCGGGTCTCCAACCCTGCTTTTTATCTGGGTTGGAGACCCGGGTATGCAGACGTAGGTTGCATTCACACTGCAAAAAAACCTGTGTTAAAAGCAGGGGTGAATTTAGGGGTCAGGCCGCCCCTAGGCACAACATTTTTTGCCCCCCCATATGTATGTATACGTGCACCTGCGTAATATATATAGATAGATAGATATATATCTATATATAGATATATATCTATCTATATCTATCATAATAAATAAAAAACACCAGTACTCAATACTGGTGTTGGAAACACACAATAATTAGCTCTGGTAAGAGAGGCACACACTTTTAACAGGCCAATTTAGTAGCACTTACTGTTACTAGAAGGGATGCAAACAGTTAAAGTGTCTGCTCCCGACAGAGAGGAGGGAGGGCTCCGTAACCTGCACAAGGAGAATACACACAGAAGATCACAGTTTTTCACAGCCTGGGTGGACGGACTCCACCGGAGTTTCAGGCTGTCAGCGCATGCACTGCTCAGAACTAGGGAGGGACGGGACTGTAGTTTCAACCAGCAGCTGACAGCAGCAGCAGCACTGCCACTGAGCACACAGGCAGTGCAGGAACCGCTGTGGGAATACAGAGAGCACCTCCCTGCACTGAGGAGCGGTGGCTCTGTAAGTGTCAGTGTCAGACTGACAAACTATGACAGCAGGTGCCTGGCGGCTGCTGCCCATGGCAGGTGCCGCCCCATGGCCCATGCCTCACGGGCCTAGTGACAAATCCGGCCCTGGTTAAAAGGCCAACTACCGGGTAGAACTGCTTCACCCGGGAATTTGCCTTAGCAGTGAGAACGGGCTCCGGCGTTGCAGTCCCTGGCATAAAATTCTGGGTAAAAGCTGGGTATTTCACACGAGCAGTGTGAACATGGCATAATTTTCAGTATGATATTGTTAGTGACAGCATGAATCTTACCTCACACTCTGGCTCTAGGAGAAAGACCCTTTGTCTGTGAAGTGTGTGGAAACTCCTATACAGATGTGAAAAATTTAAAGAAGCACAAGCTGAAGCTGCACAATGGTAAGCATAGCTACGGATTCTTTATGCATTATTTATTGCATGTACCTGCATAACGTCCTGTACATAGAACAGAACGTAACCATCTTAGCCCTTTATGACCCATTGCATGTGTAATGACACTGATAAGGTATACAAATGAGGCACGAAGTAACACTGCACCCCCACTTTTCCCCATACAAAAAAATGGTTGTTTTTAGAGCCCAATTCAGAATTGATTGCTGATCTGCGAATTCGCAGATGGAACAATTATCGCATAACTACATATACGTACGGTTGTAGTGTGCATGTGTCAGTGTGAGGAGGGGCAGAAATTGCGTACGGATCGTAAAATTTGGCAGGAGGTTGACTGACATTTAGCCAGCATTAGTGGGTGGTAACCTACCGTTTTCAGGGAGTGTCTAAAAAAGTAGGCGTGCCTAGGTGTTTATAGGGAGGTCTGTGATGTCAGCGTTGGCTTCAATCAGCCTGTTTCTGTGGCAGATGACCAGTGGGGTCAGACTTGTTTATATTTGCATAGACTGGAAAAATTATTAAATGGTTCGTGAATCACCTTGCATCCACTCTGCCATCCATCTCCCGCCTTGCGTGCACTCTGCCATCCATCTCCCGCCTTGCGTCCTCTCTGCCATCCATCTCCCGCCTTGCGTCCTCTCTGCCATCCATCTCCCGCCTTGCGTCCTCTCTGCCATCCATCTCCCGCCTTGCGTCCTCTCTGCCATCCATCTCCCGCCTTGCGTCCTCTCTGCCATCCATCTCCCGCCTTGCGTCCTCTCTGCCATCCATCTCCCGCCTTGCGTCCTCTCTGCCATCCATCTCCCGCCTTGCGTCCTCTCTGCCATCCATCTCCCGCCTTGCGTCCTCTCTGCCATCCATCTCCCGCCTTGCGTCCTCTCTGCCATCCATCTCCCGCCTTGCGTCCTCTCTGCCATCCATCTCCCGCCTTGCGTCCTCTCTGCCATCCATCTACCGCCTTGCGTCCTCTCTGGCCCATGTAATGGAAACCAAGAAGGTAAGTATTCTAATTTCCCCTTGGCCAGTCTATGGTATGTCTTGAATTCTGTAATACCCGGGATTAAGATTGAGGACTGCACATCTTCATTTTTTAAATCTAAATAAAGAAGATATAACCCTTCTTCATTGTTAACAAGCTAATTGCTCATTAAGTAATTTAACATTTTCAGCTTCTGTTGTGTTGAGGAAATTACTTTTATAAGGCTTGTATAATTACATTCTGGGTTCAACTAGAGATCATGGGGGAGATGTATCAAGCCGTGTAAAGAGTGGAGAGCTTTTATGTAGCCATTATCGAGGAAATTCTATAAAATGCCAGTTACAAGCTGATTAGTTGCTATGGACAAATTCTCTACTTGTCAATTTCTCCACTCTTTACACCGCTTGATAACCCTCTCTCCATATTTCCTTATGGGACTTATTAGAAATCACAGCAGTGATTGTTAGACCAAGGCCAGCATTTTTCCTGCAATATCTGCTGTCATTATCTCCTGTTTCTCTGCAATAAGTTGGGTAACTTAATTGGAGGTGTGTATCTTAGGATGGGGTTTACAATGCTCTGTAAATCTTATCATAATGTTCTGCAGACAAGGAATAGTGTGAATGGCAGCAGTCTGGAAGCCACTGGTCACTACATATACACCACAAACTGTGTGTTACTTCTTTTCATCCATGGTCACTTGTTGCTATTCCACTCATCACGTAGAAGAACATCTGAAATCTGCGGTTTCTACATTCAAACACAATGCATACTCTACACACTGATTAGCTTCACTGTTTATTACATTTTATTGTATGTTACAAATACATTTTATTATATGTTACAATAGCAGGCCTCCATTGCAACTGTTAAAAAAAAAAAAAAAAAATCTGTGCACTGGATTAAAGCCATACTTGCCTACCTGACCCTCTCCATGCGGGAGAAAATGCTCTGTTCCTGGACTTCCCCGGTAATGTATGATTGCCAGCACCTGTGGGGAGCTGGGTAAAGGTGTTTCACCACAGGTGCTGGCAATCATACATTACCAGGGAAGCACAGAAACAGAGCATTTTCTCCCGCACGGAGAGGGTCAGGTAGGCAAGTATGATTTAAGGTAATTTTTTACATCTATGTTTAGAGTTAAATTAGCGCTGGGGACTAGTGAATAAAGTAAGGAGGGTTACCAGTGTTCCTTGTATTTATTTTTACACCCTGTATTGCAGGAAGTCAAGATACAGATGAAACCGATGCTATTGATGATACACACAATGAGGAGGACACTGAGGAGATATGTCCAGAACCGGATAACCTTGATCTGAAGCCATCCGAATTGTTCCTGCCCCTCACTCTTCACATAGGTCCTGAAGACCATCAAATGTTGCTACCTGTATCTGATAATCAATGTCTCCCTTCAGAGACTGTACTGAGGACATCGTCAAACAGCTATTCAGAGCCACAATTTATATTTCTACAGCAGATGTACTGACAGACAGAACTCAGCAACGCTAGCAAATAACAAAAAGAATCCCTGTAGGAAGAGAGTACAATAGAGATTTCGAGCTGCCCTTTTTTCCTTTTAGGAACAGGCTGTTTGGTCTATGATGTAGAGCAGCAGTTCCCAACCCTTTCTCTTTCCTGTAACCCTTGATTAGGTATTTATGAGGGTTATGGTATTTTAGATCTAAAATGTCTAGGTCTACAGTCATGAGGTCGACCTCTATAGGTGGACAGGGTTAAAAAGGTCGACAGGAGTTTTTTTTGTCTATGTCGACATGGGTCGGTATGGACACCATCTAAGTACCGTGTGGCTCGCTACGCTCCCCATGCTTCGGGCCTCTGCACCGTATGGTATGGCATGAAATACCTCCTGTCAGCTCAACTTATTTTATTTAAACTCATGTCGACCTTTTGACCTTGTCAACAAATAGTGGTCGGCCTTATGACTGTCGACCTAGAGTCAATCAATCATTAGTCCGGATACCATTTGAGTACCCCCTCCTCAATATGAAATATCCACAGTACTTACGAGTAGAGTGGAAGTGGGCGAGGGGAAGTATGTGTGTCCTTATATTAAGGAGTAGCGAGGAGTAGTGTGCGGTCAGCAATCGGGTCCCTCTGTGTCTGGCCGCTGGCTGTGTACGGTCTCTGGGAATCCCGCTAACATCTGTAGGATTAATGCCGATGGTTCCTCTCCCCATGTCAGCGCGGATCAGATGAACAATTGTCTGAGGGCAGTGCCGGTAGCTCCCAGTGGATTGCTGGTCGGGCAAAAGCATGAGGAGACGCTGATGGTGCTGCAGACCGGAAAGGAAATGATGCACCGCGGTTCATCTCCACAGCAATAGGAGACTTCTTCTGCCATTGAGAGACTACTACTTCCGCCATTACCGATATTATTTCCAAGTATCACCAACATGTCACCAACATGTCTGCAGTTTATCCCCAGAGGTACACGTACCCCAGGTTGGGATGTAGAGGGAACATTTACCCTAATATTTTTTACTTGCAATATTCTTGCAGCACCATGGCGGCTTTGCTGGAGTTCAATTTTTATTTTAGTGAATGAATAACTGATTGCAGTAATGTGTTAGAATGTTTACATAACGGTGATTTGCTTTATTTAAATAGGAGCATATTTTTTTTTTAATGTATGTTTTTAAATGTCTCACAGCCCAGTTTCAGTACTTCCAATAAATACATTTGTATCTTTTTTTGACCAAACTTTGAAGCCTCTTTCTGCAAGTTCAGTTAGCAAATCCATACAACTTTTTACATAAGTGGAGCTCCCCCTATAGATATACATATCTACAGTTTCCCTTTTGCTGTAAGACAGTGATTGCTACATGCTTTGCATCATTTGGTTAAGGGGTTCTCTGAACATACATGAGAGGGTGCCAGATTAAATCAGTAATCCCATCAATTTGTTATTTTTTTCAGGCTTCTATTAACGATTTATAATTTTGCACAGTACCCTGGCAACCAATGTTCCCTCTAATTTTACGAAGGCTGTGTGCGGCTAAAGATTTTGGCTGTGCAACTTTGGAATGAAATTTAAATTTTTTTGTGCGTCACTTATATATAACTGGAAAATGACGTTCAGCATTTGTGTTAACTTTACTTCAAAATTAAATTAAACATTTAAACATTCAAAATACAGCACACAATGTAGTTAATGGGTGAAACACACATTAATTGAGTCCACAACTGCAAAAAGGGACCACTGCTGCTTTGTGCGCTCAGTTGTAATGTCTGTGCGCACGCTCGTCAAAGTGTGTGCGCGCGCACGTGCGCACAGCTTAGAGGGAACACTGCTGGCAACCACAGTCACGTGGCTTAAGTTGTAGTGAGCCCTTAACAAGCTGGGTCATAATGCGACTGGCAGCCATACATGTATGCCCTTCAGAGAAATTTTGAAAATAAGATAATTTAAGGGAGGAAAGCCAAGAAAAATCAATGCATTTTTTCGAAGGTACTAAACTTGCTAATTAAAGAAAAGTTCTATATGCCTGGAGAAATGTGTAAAAAAATCTTTGGTGCAAAAAAAGCCAATGCTATTACTAATATAGTTAACCCCTGCAAGTGTGAATAGTATATTTTCACATGTGATGTTGCTATGGGCAACCAATCAGTCTACTTATTTATTTAGCACCCTCTAGAACAGGCATTCCCAACCACGGTCCTCAAGGCACACCAACTTCACATTTGATATTGCTATGGGCAACCAATCAGACAGGATCTGATTGGTTGCCCATAGCAATATCAAATGTGAAGTACAATACACATCTTAGTAAATTTCCACCATAGACTTTCAGTTACTCACTACTTAATTATGGCTTGTGGTTGCCAGTCATAAAATATGTGGTTAAACAGTAGCTAATCTTGTTACTCACTACTTAATTAAACCTAAAGATGACATTTAAACATAATTTATTTAATTAATATTTTTGTCTTAATTTCCCAATAAGAAACTTTTGGCCTGGGGGGGGGGGGGGGGGGGGGGGGGGGGCATGCATATGATTCTGATACTATAGGGCAGGCATGTCCAATGTTGGCCCTCCAGATGTTTTGAAACTACACATCCCAGCATGCTTTGCAATAGTTTTAGCATTCTCTAATAGCAAAAATGACTGGCCGTTCTCTGATTGGCTGGCTGAGAGCTCAGCCAATCAGAGAACGGCTAGTCATTTGACAGGAATTTTAAAATCTAATACCCGCCACTGCGCGTCCCGTCCCGCAGCGCTGCTGTGCTGATATCTATGATCATCACCGCCAGGCCAGGTTAGCACTCAGGAACCCGCTGCCCGCCCCACTGCTCCCCCGGTGTCTGCATGCATATGCCTGTCAGGTGGGCAGGCATATGCATACAGGGAGGTCGGACGTGATCGTATGTACTGACCTCCCTGATCCGGTCCGATGCACACGGGACCGCGCATCGGATCAGATATCACACACCTGCGATTTTGGGCTGATTTCACCCGATTATCGGCACAAAGTGCCGAAATCGGATGAACTCGTCCCAAAATCGCATAGTGTATTGGGGGCCTTAAAGGTCAACAGGGCTTATTTCGACACATGAAATAGTTCGATATGGCTAAGGATGCCCGGGTCCGAAGGTTGAAACAAGCATTAGCTCAACAATAGGAAGATCGACAGTCAAAAGGTTGATATGGGTTTTTCACTCTCAGTATCAGTGTACCACGTCCCCTCACATGGCTCACTGCACTGGCTATGCCTCGGGCACGGTGCCTCACTTTATATTCTCCCTCAACCTATTTCTTATCTGGGACCATATCCCACTTTTTGCTGACCACATCCCACTTTTTGCCGACCATATCCCACTTTTTGTCTGGCATACTGTGGCAAAAATCGTTAATGTGCTTTTCCAACAGCTCTTGCACCTGATACATAAGACCCTGTTTATAAAGTAATGTGTGGGATAACAACAAAAGTATGAGCAAATTGTGTTTCTGTATAATGCTGAGAACTCTGCTAAATCCATTAGATTAATTCACACCTGTGGAAATCACAGCATATAATCCACTATAGAAAGTGTTTAAAATATTTTAATACAGTATTCTGCATTTAATGCAAATATTTGGGGTTATGTGATATGTATAATGTGTGATAGGTTCTAATTTTAATAATCATTTGTTATTGTGAGGCTGGAATTGCATACAGGGTCATCTGCAAATCCTTCACTTGGAGTCCAGTAATAATGTTTTTTCAGTCCGTGAAAAAGCTCTGCAAGATAAATCCGTCCATCTGCAATATATGGCCGAACATCTGTTGAGGAGGAACTGAGACGACCAATGGAAAGTAGGTTTGAAAATGCCTGAAGTGGTACATAGAAATCTAGTTAGTATATCTGATTAGGTCACTCAGGGGTAGATGTATGAAGCGGTGATAAGGGAGGAGAAGTGATAAAGTGGCTGGTACTTTATCACTGGCCAATCAGCTCCTGGCTTTTAAGTTACAGGGTGGGTTTAAAAAGGGACAATTAGTAGCTGATTGGCCGATGATAAAGTACCAGGCACTTTATCATTTCTCTTTCATTATCCCTGCTTCATACATCTACCCCTTAATTAGGTGCACTTAATAAAAATATAGAATATCCAAGCATCTATAATTAGGGTAAAACAGGTAGAAAAAGGTACATGTATATCGCATTAGGGTAAATAAATAGAAAACATGGCATTTATAATTATAAACTCTATTTAGGGTAAAAGTTACAGGCATTTAGGGGGAAATTTACTAAGATCCAAGTTCTATTTTAGATGGGGTGTTGCTCTGGTCAACCAATCAGATACTATCTTACCTTCTAGAAGGTGCTAAATAAGTAGATTCTGATTGGTTGCCCATAGCAATAACCCATATACTATAGTACTCACATCTTAGTAAATTGCCCCTTAGAATGAAATAGGTAGAAAGGTCCAAACACCTAGAATTAGTATAGGGGTGACCTGACCAGCTACCAGCTGTCTTCTTTCTCTAAAGCTGGGTACACAATAGACCAGTGGTTCTCAGACTGTGAGTCTCTACACCAAAGTGGGTCACGGTCATCTCAGCATGGGGTCGTGACTCCATGTTGATGACTATCAGGCTGCTCTGATCTCTTAGCCAGTGATCAAAGTAGTCTGAAAAATCTGTTGAGTTGTTTGTTACTTCAGATTCCTTGAATCCTTAAGGTGCCCACACACTAGAATGATTTTTGGGCCGATTGGCCGATTTTCGATAAATCGGCCGATATTTACCGATAATCGGTCGAAAATCGGCCGATGCTCGCTCCCGTGGATCTTTTGCTAAATCTTCTGATCTTACGTGCTGCACAAAAGATCAGAAGATTTAACAAAAGATCCATAGGAACGCACACGGGATCTTAAGAAAAATCTTTGGTAAAGATGTGCACTTGCCTGAAATCTTTTGTCGAGATCGGACAAAAGATTTGAAGGCTAATTTATGCGCACATCTTATGATCGCAGATCTTTCTAGTGTGTGGGCACCTTTAGAGTTCTGCTGAGTCATTGGACAGCTCTGCCACCACTCCAAATCTGCCTTTCCTTTCTCCATCAGGATGACCTCACAGCTCCCTTATCTACATCAGATATCACCATGAAGCATACAGCTGGCCATTGTGTCCAAAAAAATTCACATTAGCAGTCACTTTACTTCTGATTTGTGCTCTGAAATGCTGTCATACATGTGCAGTCTGTGATAATTTGCTGGGGTCCCGTAATAATTTTATTGTCTCGGCCCCAGAGCAAATAGTTTAGGGGCCTCTTGCACTGTGTGGGGAAGAGAGTTCCGTAAAATCAGCCACAGACTGTAAGCTCGACCCCTCCCCCCGATGAGTTAAGGCAGATTCTAGGTACAGTTAATATCAGTCATCTTCAGATCATAGTAATAGAGAGGGGCAGTAAGGAATCAAGTACCTTTGGCGCTGGTCATGAAAGGCCTTGAAAGTCCCTAAAATAATGTGAATATGCTGTAACAACTCCCATTTTCACATTATATTAGTACAGATAAAAATTGGCCCCTTAGAGAGACTATAGAGGACAACAGCAGCTGAAGCATCGGAGGTAAATATGCTTTCATTTTCTATATTAACTCTTTCAACTATACCCAAAACATTGTTTCTTTTTGGAATAATTTATTTTTATACATTTATCATTTCACATTTTTTTAAATATACAATATTGTAAAGAGCAATAGTATACATACCGTGCAAGCATCTTCATCAAGTACATTTCCCCAAATGTAGATGTAGACTAGACCATTATTTGCATTAATTGCATCTGCCAGCACCTTGAGACCTTGTCCAGTGATATTGTTGCTCACAATTGCTAATCTAATGCAGGGAACAAAGGAGGTATACTGTTAAATAAAATTAAGGACAATCGAAAACATCAGGAATCTCAGTTCTGGAACATATATTATAAGTATTTTGTAAATATCTTATGATGAGAGAGTCAATGTCCATCTGTATGAAAATGAAAGACTGAGGACCTATATACAGTACTTCCATTGTATATTGTTGTACCATTGGGATTTAGGAGTGTAATACTAACGCTTTGAGGCTGCTGTTGTAGGAATGAATGGCTTCAGCAAGGTAGATTGCTCCTTCATCTTCCATTCTGTTTGATGTCAGGTCTAAGATCTCCAGTGTTGTGTTAGTCTTCAGAAGTTTGGCCAAACACTGAACACCATCAGATGTTATATTATTGCTGGAAGAGTAATACAGAAACATTATATATGTGGTGTGTGTGTGTGTATATAGCTAAAAGCAGGGAGACATGACTCCCGAGCAGCCGCTTGTTGATGCGGGTTCCTATGGCAATGATGCCGGCGGGTGAGAGCAATGACGTCATGCCTATGTGCCCCTGTGGATGGCGTGCAGCCTGGAGGAGTGGCGTGGGCGGTGGGGAGAGATGTTGGTGCCATGGATCCTTTTTAAATGGGAAGATGTGTATGTGTACTATATCCCCTTGAAAACGGGGTGTTAACCTCCGAAACGGCCCGTAGAGGTCTAGTAAAGAACCATGTCTGTTTGAAAAAGCTGCAGTGATGTGCTTGTTCCAGATCACCTGTGGGGAATTTAGGACCCTGTCATGTATGTATATTGGCAAAGGTACGCAGCGTTCTTGAACTGTTGGTGAGGAGTGCCGTTCCATTTGCGGATATATATATATATATATATATATCTATATCCGCAAATGGAACGGCACTCATATACATATATTATGTAGACAACAAATGTCAACACATGCCTGATGTTATACACATCTAGGGCAGCGGTAGCATCCTGGTTGTTTAACGCATACATTAGGGTTATTGGCAGACTCAAAATCTGTCACATCAGTATGTACAAGAATGTCCCTCAGATTGCGCCCCCTAGTGTAGCAAGCTAATGGCCTTACGTTCTTAAATACAGGTAAATCCTTGTCTGTAGCCAAAATTGGCCAAAGAGCCTTACTGGCAGTCGGTACTTCCGCACTGGAGGAGTCATATTTAGAAAGAAAGGGGAAAACTTCTTCAGACTTCCTAGGTACTGTTTGCAATAGGTCTGATCTTTTAAGTTTAAGGGCTCTCAATTTTAGCACATTCTAAGGACTTAAGGGTATAGCTCTCTGGTGAAACCTTGTAATAACCCTATTAAGTTCTTCAATTCTGGATTCATCACTAAAAATACGAACAACTCTGACCATTTGGGAATATAGCAACCCTTTCTCCAATGGGGGCGGATGGTGGCTACTCGCCAACAGTAGCATATTCCGATCTGTTGGCTTACAAAATAATGATGTACTGATTTTTCCGTCAGCTAGCGTTACAGACACATCCAAGAAATTAATAAATTGATTACTAGAGGTGTAAGTAAATTTGATCGGAGTATCTGCCACATTAATTTCACCCATCATAATTCCAAACAATTCTACACCGCCATTCCAGAACATGAAAAGGTCATCTATGTATCTGCAGAAAGCCCGGATGTGTTGGCCAAAACAATGTTGGAAAAAATATTTATTTTTCTCAAACTCAAACATAAATTCCCCCAGGGAATATCCTGCAAATATTATACAATAACTAGGACCCACAGAGTTGATGCATGTGTGTTTGGAGACCATTATTTGCTGTGAATTATTACAGATTTGGTACAGAATCTGGTTATTTTGGTGCACTTTAAAGCTTTTACTGTACATACCTGGGGTATTATTAAGTACATAAGAAGTAGGACGATAGTTTGGGCCACATAATTCAGATGCTCAGTACAAAGGTTCAAATTCCCAATGCTGTTTATAAGGAAATGAGTAGTAGTCTGTCACGTCTTAGCTGACTGCTAAACTAAACACTACTACAGTAGATGTAATAATGAGATTCTAAATTCATCCTTTATACCATTGCTATAGACTGAGGTAGCATTTTGAGACTGGGCACCAAAACCACATGTACATCTTTTTTTTTTTTTTTTGTATAATATTGAATGAAACATTACCAGCTTAGATCAAGATATTTCAGAGTGCCGTTCCCATATAAGCCTTCACATAAGCGCTCCACTCCAGAGTTTGTCATCTCATGTTTAGCTAGATGGATCTCCTTCAGAGTATCATTCGCCTTCAGCATCAGAGATATGTGAATGGTCGTGTCTTCCTTAATAGTAAAATATACAATAAAATCTCTGTTAAAATATAGTTGTTGTTTTTTCACAGTGTAACAATTTAAATACTTCCCTACAGTACATACCTGTAGTACATAGAATAAAGGGCGGTTTAGATTTATAGACTTTATCGAGTTGCTGTGTTTTAGAACCGTGGCAAATGCTATTAAACTTTGTATACCCTGTAAGAACACATGCATCAAAGGAATTAAAAACATTATTAAAAATAAAAAAGCCAGACTTTAAAGCAGTTATACATGCAAAAATAGGCATTTACCATATAATATGTTATCTATAGAAACTAGAACTAGAGCCAAAAATATCGATCTTAAATCTTATCTTTAATCTAATATATAAATAAATAAATAATTTCCAATTTTTTGATACCAATATCTTTGTTATGCAGAAACATGTGGAAACCATGAAACTTAAGGAACCTTTTTGTGGAGCATACCATGGTAGACATGGCTCTACAGCTGCCATACTTGGAGGTGTTCTATGAATGAATTATACTGACTGGGCCAGGGGCCTAACTAAGACCTTGTGGGTCCCATAGCAAAATCTGGAAGCCCACTCCCTTCGTTGTGACTGCTATGCCCCTTGGGGGGTTGGGGGGGGGGGGGTAGTTATAGGATTTCAGAGACAAATAGGGTGTGAGGGGGAGACAGAGAGAGAGGAGTGAGTAAAAGAGTAAGAGATGAGTGTTCACAGAGGGGGAGACACTCAAATCGCGGCACTGCCTGGAAGCAAGAGGGGTCTGCTATATCCTCCCACACTATGGCAGCCTGACACACAAATATACCAGGGGCACACTAACGTACACACATACACATTGTACAGGGGGCAGGGACACACTAACACACAACACATACAGTACATACATTGTGCAGGGAACGGGGGTGGGGTGCACTGAAAGTGACACACACATTGTATAGGATACATGGACCAGGAGTGCAGACATACTGTAACCAATCCCCCTTCCCTCCACCTTCAGGATGAAGAGTACCTGCTGCGTGTCCCCGGAGGAGCGGTGCTCTCATGAGTCACTGTGGGGATGGGAGCGCTGTATGGGATCTGGCCAGCAGCAGTATGGCAGATATCGCTGTGATGTTTTAGGCAGTGGCGCTGCATGCTTAGAAGAGCGCTCTATGGCCAGCACTGTGCAGGGCATGGGGGAGGGTTGTTAGGACACAGCCAGCGGCCGTTCTCACATTGGAAGTGGAGAAGAGGGAGATGCAGGAACCAGAAACGCCTCGGGCCCAGTGTTCCCTCTAAGCTGTGCGCACGTGAGCGCGCACACAACTCGATGAGCGTGCGCACAGACATTACAACAGAGCGCACAAAGCAGCAGTGGTCCCTTTTTGCAGTTGTGGACTCAATTAATGTGTGTTTCACCCATTAACTACATTGTGTGCTGTGTTTTGAATATTTAAATGTTTAATATCATTTTGAAGTAAAGTTAACACAAATGCTTAACGTCATTTTCCAGTTATATATAAGCGACGCACAAAAATGTAAATTTCCTTCCAAAGTTGCACAGCCAAAATCTTTTGCCGCACACAGCCTTCGTAAAATTAGAGGGAACATTGCTCGGGCCCCATAGCAGCTGCACCCCCTGCACCCTCGATAGTTTCGCCAGTGGACTGAGCTGAGGGTAAGGTCCAGCAACCCGAATTAAAAGAAGGGTTTTACCTGGGTCAGACCTGGGATGCTGGGCAGTGTGAACCCATTCACAATATAGGGAGGAAGCAGCATCGGCTCCAAGCGCTGCCTACTCCCCCACACCCGAGGACAAGCCGCCGGGTTGCTGTGGGGAGCTTCTCACAAATGGCGGAGCACTCCCAGGCAGGCCCTGGTTCCAATTCCTGGGTGCGACCCGGCCTTTGCAATGTGAAAGGGGTATTACAGATGATCCCAACCAAGGGATGAATGAAAGCCCATTTCCTGGACATACCAAGTCACAGTCTCCAAGGTCCAGTTGTTCAAGAGTGGAGTTAATTTGCAGCATAGCCGCAAAGGACATCCCACCCTTATTTCCAATTTTGTTGCCTGTCATCCTTAGGCTTCTAAGAGTGTCATTCCTCTGAAAGAAAACCAATGTCACATTAAACATGAAACAAAGCAATATCTATTTATTAAGCTTTTTTAAATATAATTTTTAGACTTTCATTTGCTTTTCTTTTGGTTTCTAAAAAGTCAGTGCAGTTACAGAAAGTCTTGAAAGACTCTTACATGTATAATCATTTCCCTGCCTCTCTATACCAGTAAGAAGCCAGTTACAGAGTTATTGGCTTACTTATATAACTGCTAGATAAGGGTTAATAAGTTTGCTATATGTTTAATCACAGGTGTTTTTGTGTGTTACATAACCTTCTAAGGGGTATATGTCTCTGTTTGTCACTCATGGATGCCAAGACACAGGGAGAGCCCCTGGCACTAGTGGGAGTGGTCACATGCCTGGATGTGCTCATGGCCTTTCAGGCATCCTGCAACAGCAGAACAGCACAGTTGGGGGGCTTGTGGGGCTTGTGTACTTTCCACACCCCATTCTTGTCATGTGTATGTTGGTATTACAGCTCCCCTTATATCGTTTGCGCTGTTGAAGCACATCAATTTAAATACTTTGACTGACTGTGTTTGGCACGTGATGTTATCACCATTTCATTGAACACTCGTTGCAGTTAATGACATCGCTATTGGGACATATGGACTTCCTAATCCCCAATGTTTAAGAAGGAAGGGTCATGGACAGTAAAATGGTCCAATGGTGTAACTAAGGTAAGGCAAATAAAAGTGTATAAAGTTTCTGACTGAAAACATTGCAAGATACTGAAAATATGTTAGTGTAGTACCCCTGGACTGCTGTGGAACTACAAGTGCCAGCCTGTCTCTGCATTGCCAGTTGCTGAGGCATGCAGCCCACAGCCTGATGCCCCTCTCTTGTTGACACCCAAAAAGTATAGTAAATCTTCCCAAGAGACTGCAGGGGTTAACTCCATTTTACTGTACTGTGAATAGCAGGAGTCTGCAATGAGCTGTGAAATGAGGAGGACTTTAGGACCCAGAAATGACTGCAGGGGAAGAACACATGTGAGCAGGCTGCTGGGACAGGAAGTAGAAAGGAGACTGCACTTGAAGTATGCTGTGAGAGCTAGGAGCTGAGGGAGCTCTAATGAGAGAGTCAGCAGTGTGCTGAGAAAGTGAGAGAACATGTTACAGCCATGAGCAGCAGTGTGCTGAGATACAGAGCAGATGTGTTACAGCTGGGAGCAGCAGTGTGCACAGTGATGCAGGACAGACCATGAGGAGCAGTGGTAGGCATCATACCAGCACAGATTGTGTGAAGTACAGAGAAGAGTGGGAGCAGCAGCTGCAGTGGAATCCCTGCTGTACAGATATCAGGAAGGGTTCAGCATTCGGGTGCCTTTTGACCCTGGACATTGTGAGTATGTGTTGCCCTGTACACTCACATTGAACACTACTCCAGACTTTCTATTATACATGGAACATTTGCCCTAAGGGTAACACTCCAAACAAGAAGAGAGGAGAAAGGAGCCTTATAATTATAGGTATCCTAGGGATGTGCTGATCCCTGTGACTTAGTGACATTTCAGCTACACCAAGTTAATGTAATAGGCCATGTGGGGAAAGAGAGTAACTGGTCCCCATCCCACATGTTAACAGGGCCTATGCAAAGGAGGACTCTAATTACAGTAGGCTGCTTGGCTGCAGTACAAGACCCAGGTAGCCCCATCTACAGGACAGTGTCTGTATTACAGTGCCTGGGAATAGTCCCATCTAGTGCATGGACATATAGCTCTCATTGCTTTTAGTCCTGTAAACCATTGGAGTACAGTTAATCCTTCCTTGTTGAGCTACAAGGACAGTTAATTTGCCTTCCACAGTATTACATGACAAGGATATTTTCACCATTACCTCGGCCAGAGTTCAAGAGTGAACTTCTGGCTACTTATCCGTAGGAAGGCCAGAGTTCACGAGTCACCCTCCGGCTACTTATCCGTAGGAAGGCCGGGTTGCCCCATAGGGACACCTCCCCCGGGAACTGTACATTGGTTCCTGTACACAGGCCGAATCCTAAACTCGGATCTTGGATAATAATGGGGTACCGGTACCAGTTAGACTCAAGTTAACGTAGGCCAAAGTACTGTTAGTATATTATGTATGGTATGTTGAGAATTTATTGTTTTTACTGATTATTCCAGTATCTTGTACCATTGACCTGGTGGGTACAGAGATTGGTTCACCAGAGGTCGTAATATTTCTTATTGTTATAAAGTGAAGAATAAAATCACTCCTGTTCAATTGCATCTGCGCTCTCAAGCCTGCTTTCGTTTATTGTCTACCAACCCCCTGGACGACTGAGCCCCTAAGCGTGGGTGTCACATTTGGCATCATACCGAACAGGATCGGACATGGAGGTGCATAAAGGCAACCCCACCGCATATGACAAGTCCATCAGTGAAATGTCTGTCATACTGGATGGACTCATCAAGATGACTGCAGAAATAAGGAAGACCCTAGCTAATGATAACATAAGACAGACTGTATCAAGAAACAGGGAATGGCATTCAGAACAAAGAGTGAACAACCAATCCAGATGGAATGTTACCCAGGAGATGGGAAGATGGGTGACTAACAAGTTTCATGCTCGAGGGAGGCCAATATGTTGGCGATGTAGACAAAGTGGTCGCATTGAGAGGAATTGTCAACAACTCTCAAGTAGACCGTCACAAGGAGAACCACCCTGGGAAGGACAACCCAGGAATGCAGGCCCGTCTGAAGTATTCCAGAGCCAAATGAGAGTGTCTGGGGTACAAAATGCTGTGCATAGTGAGCGAACCAACCCAAGAAGGATCTCCGGTCATGTCATGTGGTTCAGTGTACCACGTGGGTATGGGTTCATCAAGAGAACAGACAACAGACAACGCGTGTATGTACATTTTACAGCAATTCAGAGAACAAATCCAGGAAACTGGTTCCAGAGCCTGAGAAGTGGCGAAATGGTGGAATTTGAGTTAGCAAACGGGAGGAAAGGCATCAAGGCTGTACATGTGACCGGTCCGAATGGGGCTCCAGTGCAAGGCAACAGACAAGCCACAGAGGGCAGCCGGTATGGGCACTGTCCAAGTTTCAGAGAGCCTCCACGCTACTGCCAGCAAGATTACCATTACAGTAAAGGTAGAGAGGAACCCAGCAAAGTTTTGCCTGTTGAGGAAAGACCCCGGGGATTTAACAAAATGCAACCAAAGCTGCAGGATGTGGTCAGGCTGCAATTTCCCCCAGAACCAAGAGAAATGGAGGGCAGTAAAGTGGTAGAACGCACTGGTTCCAGCACAGCCAACCCCAGACCAACAGATGCTGGTGCGACTGACCAAGAAAGAGCCATTGAAGCTGTGGGGCAACTGGTTGTGGCAGAGAGATCTAGAGCCTTGGAATCCAACAGTAAAGAGTCAGATGTAGCAAAGTCTGAGTGTAAGGCCCCGGAAGAAACCCCTAGTGCAGCTAAGGAGAATGTGACCTGGCTCTTCCCAGAATTACATGGACCCGATGTTGAGTACCACACGATAAGCAAGGAGGAAGTCACCTTGTGGTTACAGCAGGCATCAAGAAGGCAAGGAAAAAGATCCAAAAGGAATTTCTAGCAGCTAGAAGCACAAGGAATGTCTTGCCCGCCAGTTACGAATATTGATTGTTCCCGTTGCAATTAGCTGTTGATGCGTGAGGACACGCACATGAAAAAGTGTGGGTGAATGTAGTACCCCTGGACTGCTGTGGAACTACAAGTGCCAGCCTGTCTCTGCATTGCCAGTTGCTGAGGCATGCAGCCCACAGCCTGATGCCCCTCTCTTGTTGACACCCAAAAAGTATAGTAAATCTTCCCAAGAGACTGCAGGGGTTAACTCCATTTTACTGTACTGTGAATAGCAGGAGTCTGCAATGAGCTGTGAAATGAGGAGGACTTTAGGACCCAGAAATGACTGCAGGGGAAGAACACATGTGAGCAGGCTGCTGGGACAGGAAGTAGAAAGGAGACTGCACTTGAAGTATGCTGTGAGAGCTAGGAGCTGGGGGAGCTCTAATGAGAGAGTCAGCAGTGTGCTGAGAAAGTGAGAGAACATGTTACAGCCATGAGCAGCAGTGTGCTGAGATACAGAGCAGATGTGTTACAGCTGGGAGCAGCAGTGTGCACAGTGATGCAGGACAGACCATGAGGAGCAGTGGTAGGCATCATACCAGCACAGATTGTGTGAAGTACAGAGAAGAGTGGGAGCAGCAGCTGCAGTGGAATCCCTGCTGTACAGATATCAGGAAGGGTTCAGCATTCGGGTGCCTTTTGACCCTGGACATTGTGAGTATGTGTTGCCCTGTACACTCACATTGAACACTACTCCAGACTTTCTATTATACATGGAACATTTGCCCTAAGGGTAACACTCCAAACAAGAAGAGAGGAGAAAGGAGCCTTATAATTATAGGTATCCTAGGGATGTGCAGATCCCTGTGACTTAGTGACATTTCAGCTACACCAAGTTAATGTAATAGGCCATGTGGGGAAAGAGAGTAACTGGTCCCCATCCCACATGTTAACAGGGCCTATGCAAAGGAGGACTCTAATTACAGTAGGCTGCTTGGCTGCAGTACAAGACCCAGGTAGCCCCATCTACAGGACAGTGTCTGTATTACAGTGCCTGGGAATAGTCCCATCTAGTGCATGGACATATAGCTCTCATTGCTTTTAGTCCTGTAAACCATTGGAGTACAGTTAATCCTTCCTTGTTGAGCTACAAGGACAGTTAATTTGCCTTCCACAGTATTACATGACAAGGATATTTTCACCATTACCTCGGCCAGAGTTCAAGAGTGACCTTCTGGCTACTTATCCGTAGGAAGGCCAGAGTTCACGAGTCACCCTCCGGCTACTTATCCGTAGGAAGGCCGGGTTGCCCCATAGGGACACCTCCCCCGGGAACTGTACATTGGTTCCTGTACACAGGCCGAATCCTAAACTCGGATCTTGGATAATAATGGGGTACCGGTACCAGTTAGACTCAAGTTAACGTAGGCCAAAGTACTGTTAGTATATTATGTATGGTATGTTGAGAATTTATTGTTTTTACTGATTATTCCAGTATCTTGTACCATTGACCTGGTGGGTACAGAGATTGGTTCACCAGAGGTCGTAATATTTCTTATTGTTATAAAGTGAAGAATAAAATCACTCCTGTTCAATTGCATCTGCGCTCTCAAGCCTGCTTTCGTTTATTGTCTACCAACCCCCTGGACGACTGAGCCCCTAAGCGTGGGTGTCACATTAGGATGTAGGAAACATCACACCCACTGTATCATTTACTTACATGTAAGGCTTTAGCAATGTCCGCAGCACCTTCTGTTCCAATGTCATTTCCCATAAGATTTAAATGATCAAGAGAAGAACCATCCTAACAACAACAAATAAATGTCCATTTTTCTTGCAATGGCAGTAACAAATTTCAATAAAAGCACATGAATTCTTTAATGTACTTTTTGCAACATACCTGAAGACATTTAGCAATGTGCGCTGCACCATTATCTGTCAATTTGTTGAACCGCAAATCAAGATCTAAAACAAAACATGTTTTATATACAGTTGCTTACGATCACAATATAATACATATATTTGCAATAATATACTACATTATACTGAAGGACAATACCACACAAAATAATTTCATACAGTGGACAATTGTTTTTAAGCCATTAACTCCTTTTGTCATCACTCGTGCGGAATGGGATCATTTGTCAGACTGCATTTAGGTCTACAAGCATTAGGTCTACACCATTAGGTCGACTTGCATTTAGGTCGACCTGACTGAAGGTCGACATGGGTTAGGTCGACAGAGTCAATATGTCGACATGGTCATTAGGTCGACATGTGTTAGGTCGACAGGTATAAGGTCGAATGGGTCATTAGGTCGACAGTGAAAAAGTCGACATGGTTTTTTTATTTTATTTATTTTTTCATTTTTTCGAGCGTCGACACAGTCAACATGGCACCACGTCCCCTCGCATGGCTCGCTGCGCTCGCCATGCTTCGGGAACGGTGCATCGCTACGCTCAGCACACTATTTTATTCTCCCACCACACCCTAGTGGGTGGTAGGGCATGAAATACCACCTGTCGGCACATGTCGACTCATAAAACAGTCAAATGACCCCATGTCGACCTTTTGCCTGTAGACCTTCCCCATGTCGACCTAATGACCCTGTCGACCTTATAAAAGTCAACCTAATGACCCTGTCGACCTAATGACCCTGTCGACCTAAGTCATGTCGACCTTCAGTCATGTCAACCTAAATGCATGTCTACCTAAATGCAGGTCGTCCTTAATGCAGGTCGACCTAGTGGTGTAGACCTAATGCTTGTAGACCTAAATGCTGTAGACAATATGACCGTATCCCACTCGTGCATGGTGCCTTCTTTGGACCTCTACCAAACTTAAAAGCTGCCACTAGGTGGCATACCTTTTATTTCCTACAAAAACCAAAAAGTAAAATAACATGGCTGAGAAACATTAACGAGCACGAGAGATTCAGGAATTTCTATAAAAAAACGTTCTACGCAAAGATAATAGAGCAGGTAAAATCTTAAACTCAAGGAAAGTACAGTTTCAGGCATAATACGGTAGAGAAGTTACTCAAACACTCAATTTAGTTATTTCACAGTTGCATACCTCCCAATATGCATGTTGTGTGACTTGGGATGTCCACAGGGTGATGTGGGCTTCAGGAAAAGGGGGTGTGGCTTTGTGATTATGACAATATTGCGAGCCACGCCTCCAGTTTTCATCATTAGGCAGACATACTCAGTGCTCTGGGAGGTGCTGACATGCCCTGCCCGCCTTGCCCCCATGAATAGACGCTATGGGCAGATACATTTTGAAGACAAGAATTGTCACTATGAACTTTTGATCTTCAAAATATAATTCATATATTAAAAAATACCGTCTGGTTCCTGGCTGAGGGAGAACAGGGGAGGACCTGCACATTTTCATCTGAGGGACCATTGAACATAGGAAAGGCTATTGAGAAGGTGGTAGCGAATTACCGTAATTGGAAATTTGCCTGACAACTCATGATATATACCATTACAATGAGGATTCCGGAGAAGACATAGCAGTGAAACAGCCCTGGAGTATGTGCTAAATAATCTGATGGCAAGAGACTGGTAATCTTAATCCTTCTGGATCTCTCTGCAGCATTCAATACTGTGGACCATGGGCTTCTGATCAAGCGCCTGAAACATTTCTGTCAACTGGATGGCACAGGTCTAAGCTAGTTCATATAATTTCTCACTGGCAGGTCACAGAGAGTGTCAACTGGAGTATACCCATCACCATCAGTGCCACTGCCATGTGGTGTCCCACAAGGTTCTATACTACCCCCATGCTTTTTGTAGTGTACATGCTGCAACTTGGTGAAATAATTAGGCTCCATGGCCTGGTCTACCACTGCTAAGCAGATGATAATCAACTGTACTTGTCCTTTGCTCCGGGCACTGGGGACCCAATAACAACCCTAAATGGCTGTCTAGCTGAGCTCCAGGAGTGGTTGAGTGCCAGTTGGCTGAGACTGAGTCCTGATAAAACAGAAGTCCTTATGATAGGGCCTTAACAACAAAAGACAAGACTGCAGCATAGCCATCCAACTGGATTGACACTTGGGGGTACAGAATTACAAAACTCTGATCATGTGCGGAATCTTGGCATTGTACAGGATGGTTGCTTGGCACTTAAACATTCTGATATCAGCCACAATCAAATCATCGTTCTTTTATCTAAAGAGGAACATAGCCAGAATCAAACATTTAATTCCCTATGAAGATCTGCCAAAAGTCATACATGCATTTGTATCATCTCGATTAGATTAATTCAATGCCCTCCATCTTGGTCTCCCAGTATAATTCCTTTCTCTACTCCCTTCACTGGCTGCCCATAAAATGGCAAATCATCTTCAAGATTATCCTACTGAGTTTCAAAGCCCTACATGACCAAGGTGCCTGAAGCAGCTTCTGATGCCATACTGTCCCACCCGATTCCTGTGATCTGTAGATGATGGACTTTTAGCAGTCCCTAGAATCTCCCGTAATTCATCTAAGGGGTCGAGCTTTTAGCCATGCAACTCTGACTCTATGGAACTCGCTTCTCTGCACAGTTTGAGATGCCCCATCTCTAGAATCCTTCAAAAGTAGACTCAAGACTTTCCTGTTTACTCAGGCATTTCTGTAATTCCCTTAGCATTGTTTATGAAAAGCTTTTCTGTACTCCATTGTTCCTGTACTGTATTACATTACTCTGTGAAGCGCCTCAAGTCCTATTAGAGAAAGAGCACCATATAAATAAAATTATATAGTGTAACGAACAGCCTACTTAGGCCCAGGGCAGCTGAGAGGCATGCCGGGCCCCGGTAAAATTTCAGGGGCGTGGCCTAATTGTAGGAGATGTGGCTGCCTCCCGTGATTAGGCCACACCCCCAAAATGTTTAAAAGGGGTTGAAAAACACTGTAGATTTGAGAGGAGAGTGTTATCCCCCCCCCCCTCCCTCAGCAGCAGCAGCACATACCTACAGCATGTGCTGTGCTGACAGCAGGCTCATCATGAAATCACACGCTGTCAGTGAAGACACTTATGCTGAGATGCTGCTGCTGCTCAGGAGGGATGGAGGGGTCAGGGGGGAGTCAGACCAGAGCCCCTGTCAGGCCCCTCCAGCAGGCCCGGGAATGAGTCTCTGAATCTGTACACAAAGTGCTACAACGCAGCAGCCACAGCTTTTTTTTCCAATACAAGTTCTGTTCTGCTCCATATACAGACTAAGGGCCAGATGAAGCAAGCTTTAAAAAGTGATAAAGTGGAGAGTGATAAACAACCAGCCAATCAGCTCCTATCTCTAATTTTTTAAACCCAGACTGCAACATGGCAGTTAGAAGCTGATTGGCTGGTTGTTTATCACTCATAGTTACACTCTCCAGTTTATTCCTTTTTGAAGCTTGATACATCTGACGCTCAATCACACAAAATATACAGTACAAGTGTCATATATCAAATTATGCAACTAAGATGTATTTTCAGCAAAAAAGGGACACTCAATGTTAGCAGAGTTGCACAGGACATGGTGGATCGCATCTCCAGTTGAATGGAGTATTGAGGCTAGATGTATGAGTATGCATCTTTGTATGTATATGACCATTTGCAAAATTGTAAGCATCTCTGCAGCTGGACCTCCTCTAACTGTATGCTTGCTTTCATAGCTGTCATACTTATCTGTGTGTGCCAGCCATATACATGGCATCAACCATAAAACTTTTCCTACCTGCAACAGTCCCAACAGTACCCCCTTTTGTTTGCAAGTAGAGATACATACATTTGGCTCTGGAGCAGTATGAAAACATACAAGATATGCTCTTCATTTCTGACTTGCGTATCAGCCCCATAGCCTTTTTTTTTTTCAACAATTGTTTATTGGATTTTCAGCATATTAAAGAACAAATAGCAACATTTTGTCATGACATATTTCGTATCAGTATGGCGTAGGAGAAGGTTTAGTGAGCGTATAAGTATTTGACACATAGGCCCTTATTCAGATCTGTGCGGCCGGAGCCGCATACGGTGCTCCGGCCGCACAAACCAATCCCCGCCCACAATACGGATCGCCACGGCCGTCCGTACACGGACGGCTGGCGATCCGCATGAAAATGGTGGGGCGTACGCCTCCACCATGGTGGGAGCTGCCCCCTGCATTCGATGGTCTGCGACCATCGAAGGCAGGGCCGCACGCCCCACCAGCTCCCGCAAGCTGAGACCACACGGACAATCGTCCGTGTGAAAGCTTGTATGGGGGCGGAGAACTGACATCCGGCGATGTCAGCTTTCCGCCCCCATCACTGGCGTCATAGCCTCATTACCATGCATACGCCCCGCGTTTGCATGGGAACGCCCATGAAACGCGGGGCGTATGCATAGGGAAATGAGGGTATGAAGCCCCTCACGCCCCTATACGCCCCCTTTGCGGCGTAGAAACTTTATGTGCGGCGATTTCGCCTGCACATGCGCAGATTGACCTCTGCGCATGTGCAGAGTGAAAACATCGGCGGTACGGCCGCACGCGGGCCGTACCGCTCAGTTCAGAATAAGGGCCATACACATTAACATCGTGTGTTCGGGGTTAAGATATCACAAAACTTAGGTACATGACATTGTGCAGATACGTCTCGAAAATCTAACAAACTGTATAAATCAGATAACATACATGCTAAACTTTATGGGGGAAGAAAGAGAAAAGTAGAAAAGAGGAGGAGATAGTATAAGGGTGAGGGGGGAAGGGGGGGGGGCGACGTCTACTGTTGTCATGGATTAGTCTAGAGTTTTAGGTCGATCTATCAGTTGGTCTTAGATGCTAGTATGGGTAGAAAATTTGCTTGTGACTATAAGCATATTTCTTTTTGGCGTATACTCGAAGTTTCACCGGTGTATATCTCAGGGGGGAAGGGGGGAAGGGGGGAGAGGAAAGGACTCAAATCTGCTTGGTAATGGTTAGGTTTTCGTAAGTCTTCCATCTTCTTAAGAATGCATTTGGGTGTCCACCAGGCGTTGTCGCATCATATTTATCAAAAAGCATAAGTTTGGTTAGTAGCTGGAGAAGATGAGTTAGTGAGGCAGCCCCTCAGCCTTTATATGCATCTAAATACAACCCTGATGCCCTCCCCATGTAATGATCCTGTTTTGTATTGGTCTGTTATGTATGTACACTGTGTGGGAGCAGTGGTTATCGGAAACAAATTCCCTGTGTTATTTGTATGCTGTACATTGATATACTTGGCAATAAAGTCATTCTGATTCTGATGTCACTGTTGCACAGCTCTGCCGACTGTGATTCAGAGCTGCACACAAGGCCAATCTGCAGATGGATCTTGTAATATTTAGCACACATCAATGGGTGGTTCAGAATCATACACTTCTCAGTTGCATAGCTGAATATGTGTATAGAGTTGACTACAGCGCACACGTACAGGAGAATTGGGCATTACACCACATTATGCAGAGTTCTGCCTGACTCTAATGAATCACTTGCAGTAGGTGCATAGGTACAGTACAGTATATGGATAGTGGCAGCACGGCTGCATAGATGCGGGTAACAATGCATATGAGCAAATATATACACTTTTCTTTCCATGCACTCCCATGTGGATGCAAGTGTGTCATCTTTACATTGCATTGTCTGTGACTCATCTGACATACTGTAAATCATGAAAGACTTACTTGTTATATAACAGTTGTGTTTCAGTATGTGAGCTATGACAAGGAAGTCTTCATCTGTAATGCGCTTGCCTGACAGCATATGATGATTTCCACAGAGATTCAAGGAAGAAATATGTTGTCTAGAAAAAAAAGAATATTCCAATTCAATAACCGGCGTACTGTAAGTACCTTTTTATATGAAAAAATAGTAAACAATAATAGAAAAATCTATCTCGTGTAAATGCACACCGCTTATGATTAGAGGCTCACCGACGGCTGGGATGCAGTGTACCAATGGCAGCTCATTGCCTAGCTAACTATACAGGTAGCACTTAACCCAGGACTGCAAGAATAATACAGGCATATCTGCTTTCCTCTCTGCCCCCATCCTCCCAGACATGGAGACCGTGTGCCTCCTTTGACACTGGATGTAACCCCACTATTCATGATATCTAAACCAGGCACGTCCAAACTATGGCCCTCCAGCTGTTGTAAAACTACACATCCCATCATGCCTTGCCACAGTTTTGCTATTAGGGACTGCTAAAACTATGGCAAGGCATGCTGGGATGTGTAGTTTCATAAAAGCTGGAGGGCCACAGTTTGGACACGCCTGATCTAAACTAAACGTTTATCAGTTTGCCCATATCATTATGACCTGATCCATAATTTTGCAGCAACTGACCTGGCCTCCTCCTCCATATGACTACAATCTGATCCTCAGGGGTTGCTGTTTAACACCTAACCTGGCTTTACAAGAACACATGTTGCAGCACAAGTATCCTGGTAATATAAATATATATGACAATCATAATATACCTACCCAGGTTGCTCTTCTTGTAGAAGTATTTCCGCAATAACAGGATTAACAGCTTGGTTTAATTCAGTACAGGCCACTTGATACTGCTGGCTCAGACCTGTTGACATGGCTAAACAACATATTAATGACATTATTTTTGTTTTACATGATTTACAGCATTCAATGGGGACAATCCTATTTCCTGTGAAGGGGAGGGGGGGCAGCGGGACAGAGAGGTAGTCAGTCAGCGTTACGCAGTTAGCGTAGTCAGTCAGCGCTTATTACATTGTGTGGGAACCAATGACCATTTTAACCTGCCTGACATGACAGGTGTGAATGTGTTCCTGAAACACCCCCACTATCCATGTCTGCAGGAAGCGTGGCAAGCAGACGCGGTACGCGTCCTCCCGACCTCTTCATACCCCCACTTTCCAGGTCGGCGTGGAGTTGATTTTATAAAGTGTGGAGAACGCAGCGAGCCACCTAGCTCGAAGCGTGGCGAGCGGACACGGATTACTTGACGTGTAATGCATCCTTTATTGTGCATGAGAGGCACTTGCGGACCGCACCCCCCCCCCCCTTCCCCCTTTGTGCAGGAGACGCACGCGCTACCAAACCCCTAACCCTGTCCGTTTCCCTGAAGCGGACACGGGCAGGGTTGCCGTACCCTGCCGCAAGAATTACTGAGAAGCACAAACGTATGAGACCCTCGTGCATCTCAGGCAGATGGAGCGCCTCTCCGCCGGCATCCACCAGCACAGGGGATCTGGCGGTTACCGGCGCTGTGTGAGAGGCACTCACTAGGCTTGCAAGGGACAGAGCTGCAGCTTGCAGGGACAGTACGGTGACTACGCTGCCTGACGGGGACACTACGCTGACTACACAGGGCTGCCGCGGGGACACTACACTGAGTACACTAGGCAGCCGTTGGGCTATGCTGACAACGTAGCTTAGCCTACGCTGAAAACGTAGCTTAGGCTGGCGCCGTGATAATTCACAAGTACCGGAGGAAGTGAGAGGTGCAGGGGGGATGGAGAGATGCAGAGAAGGGGAAAGTGAGAGATGCAGGGGGGATGGAGAGGTGGAGATAAGGAGGGGACATGGATGTGTAGAAGTGCAGCAAGACAGGTGGGCAGGGAGGTGCAGGGGTGACAGGGACAGAGAGGCGAGAGGAAGGAGGGAGTAAGAGGTGTCAGGGAAGAAGAAGTGCAGGGAAGGAGGACCTGAGAGGTTCAGGGGGATGGAGAGGTGCATAGGAGGGGGAAGTAAGAGATGCATGGGGGACAGTAGGTGGAGATAAGGAGGGCGTTAGAGGTGACATGGATGGAAAAGTGCAGTGGAGACAGGGAGGTGCAGGGGTGACAGGGGACATAAAAGTGCGGAGAAGGAGGGAGTGAGAGGTTACGGGCACAGAGATACAGGGAAGGAGGAAGTGAGAGGTGCAAGCATTGGCGTAACTATTAAATTTGCGCCCCCCCCTGCCACAAATTCGGGCAGCGGTCTGCATTATGGGTGCAGTCATTTTCTTAGTGTCACTTTTTATTAGGAGAGCCGTGACCCGACAGAAGCACCGGCAGTAGGAGCAGGCGGCAGCGGATAACAGGTGACAGGTGACAGGTGATGGAGAGGTGGAGGGAGTGAGAGGTGCAGGGATACACACACACACACATATGTCCAAGGAAAAAGTAAGGCACCCCACTGTGTATAAAGTCAGGAGTACCTGCCCGGGTGCCAGCTTAAGGGAGAGTGAAGTCCTCACGTACAGATCAGCAGGAAGAAGCTTCACTCAGGGACTTGTGATAAGCAAAAATGTGATTTAATACGGTTAACTGCATTAAAGCACCTTTTTTTAGCATATCACAAGTCCCAGAGTAACTGGGCATGTTATTTGCATGCTGCTGCCTATGGTGCGCCATGCCTCTTACGTCAAGAAATCATTAAAAGTGCCATAAAGGGTGGTCCCATTAATTGCAAAGTACCCAAATTACGCGGCAGGACGCATTGTAGCAGTAGCACTCAGAATCAGGGTCCTGATTCTAATTTGGGGACCGATGTTTCCGAACTGCATAGTGCATACTCACATGTACAGGGCTGCTGTGCTAATCAGCGAACTTTCGTTGCTTATCCAGCCAACCAGAATCACCCGCAGGGATTGTTGGGGGTAATTGGAGTACAGGTGTATGTGGCCATATCTATAATAGGTTATGGCACAGGACATGTACGAATAAAGGACGCTCTTACTGTGCACGCAGAAAGGCAGCGGCGGGCACGGATAGTACATAGGGAATTACTGCGTCACCTCATGTAGCGCAACTGTATACTGTACACACAGTGATACCTGGCTGCTGCTGTAGTCAGGGAACGTACTCTGTCTCCGGCTTGGCCCGTTCTGTGGCTGTACTACAGTACTAGTGTTTGTCTCCCGGTTGCCGTGACCACGGCGCAGGCGCACCCGGCTCTCTCCCGCCCGGGATACGTTACCGGGGCAGCCGCTGTAAGACATTGACCCGTGCGGCGCTGTACAGGTAGGAGGACAGCCAGGAACCAGCAGTGCGGGTAATATGACCGGCACTCTCCCGCTACTCTCATCGCCCTGCTACCATCCTCGGTAATGCTGTGGCATACGGTGCCCGCCAGTGCCACATCCCGGGGTGCACTACAGCTTTCCGTGCTGTTACTTACATTTATAAGGGGGCAAGAGCAACGTTCTAGGAAAGTTTGATACATCTCCCATTTTTATCAACCAGGGAAGTTATATGGAGTTTATGTTTAGTTTCCAACCACTTATCGCCCCACAGGCCACACATATATTATAATAATGCTGGGGGATTAATGAGAAGTCTAATGAGAGCACATGGGGTACTAGAATCACTACAGAAAAGTGCAATTCACGGGGACTATGTAAAAACCGGACCGGACTACACTCCGGACCGCCGGACAGGACATCAACATCTGCAGTCCGGAGCTTGTAGGGTCCGGGGGGTGTCCTGTCCAGGGGGTGTCTTGTCCGGGGGGTCCCTGTGATAGCTATCACCAGGGACATGGGGGAGGGGAGATTACAGCCTCCCCGGGTGGTCCGGACCGTCCGTTTTTTGCTACATGCCCGGACCATACAGGGAGGCTTTATTCTACCCCTCCCCTTCTACCTGGTGACAGGTGTGACAGGCAGCCCCTCCGGACAGGACACCCCCCGGACCGGAGGCTACAAGCTACAAAATGCAGAGTTTGATGTCTGGTTCGGCGGTCCGGAGGTTTTGTCCTGGTCCGGTTTTCACCCATAACCCAATTCACGGGACTATGTAAAAACCGGACCCGGACTAGACTCTGGACGGCCGGACAGGACATCAAAATCTGCAGACCGGAGCATGTAGGGTCTGGTCCGGGGGGGTGTCTTGCCCGGGGGGGTCCCTGTGATAGCTATCACCAGGAACATGGCAGGGCCATCTTTCCCATTGGGCATGATGGGCAGTTGCCCAGGGGCCCTATGACCTAAGGGCCCACCCCAATGGGGAACATGGCATTGCCTTTACACCCACTCCAGCCGGAGGTGGCAGCTCGGGACAGTCCTGTCAGCCACCCGCCCGCTCTCCGTCATGCCCAGTGCATGCCGCTGTCCATGGTGCTGATCCCCGCCTGTGGCTCAGCCTCCTGCAGTGCGGACCCGCAACCCCCCCCCCTCCAGGCAATCACAGCATCGCAGCCTCCCGGGTACCTGGGGGAAGTGGTGCTCCGGCTCGCTCAACCCGGGATATGGGAGGGCTTCCTGTGCTCCGGCTGCCTGACAGCGGCTGGACAGTGTCCTGCTATTTCCCGGGTCGGCGGGACACTGAGACTAGCCGGATTCTGATTGGCTAAGAGAATTCTGCCAATCAGTGTCCAGTGGACACTGATTGGCTGAATTCTCTCAGCCAATCAGCATCCACACAGTCTTTTCAAAATCAGCAGCGCTTCCCGTCGACCCGGCAAATAGCGCTACAACTCCCAGCCACCGCTGCTCAGACACTGCTGCTCATAGGTATGTGGTGGGGTTGTATGTGAGGGGAGCCGTATGTGAGGGGGGCCCGCACTAGTGTTCTGCCCAGGGGCCCCTGACAGTGTTAAGATGGCCCTGGAACATGGGGGAGGGGAGATTACAGTCTCCCCGTGTGGTCCGGACCGTCCGGTTTTTGCTACATGCCCGGACCATACAGAGAGACTTTATTCTACCCCTCCTCCTCTACCTAGTTGACGTGGAGTTGATTCTATATAGTGTAGCGAGCGCAGCAAGCCACGCTTCGGACTCGCTGAGCTTACCACACTATATAAAATCAACTCCACGCCAATGCTCGCCACACTTTGGGGTGGCGTGGATAGTGGGGGGGGGTGCCTAAAACCTCATTGTATGTCATTATTGTATACCTAATGGCATCGTACACCCTATACAATATAAATAAAAGAGCACTGAATACATTACATAGGAAAATCGGATCTCATCGCACGGCACTTACAATGGCCCATGCAATGTGATGCGATTTTCCTACGGTGCCGTACGTAACAAACTTGGGCGCTGTTATAATACACAAGTACCCTGAGTTAAATCAAAAGGGCACATTTTACACAATTTAATGTACTAAATATACAGGGCATCCATTTATTATAGATTGCAATTGCAATGTTATGTGGGTGTGATATAAGCACCCAAGATTGCATAACATCAGTGGTATGTCAGAGTAAGCCCGCAGGGACAGAGCCTCTGAAAGGTGATGGGCTGTAATTGCTGCCAGCTGTGAGCAATATACACTACCCAGTAGGTCCTCTAGCATTTGTCTCCCCCAAGTTAGCGGCCATCTTTGGAAGGACATTGAAATCTGGAGAGACCATAGTGCGGGATCCCATAGCACAGGCTCCCCTAATCCACTGCTTTGTGCCATTGTTATGCCACTGTCTATGTTACATACACAATAATTCAGTTTCTGTCTTTTTCTATTTGTAGATTATAACCTAAGTAATATAACACTGAAGAAATGCCTGAATTTAGTGAAGATACACCTGATAATATGGCCAATGTTCGCTTTTCAAAAACTGTGACATCTGTTTTCTTGGACACTAAAGAGCAGACATGGGAGACGCTTCAAGTGAAACACGAGTCTGAGTTGCCCAGTCCCCAGAAATATCGTGTCCTCTTCATGGATTCAGCTCAGAAAATGTATACAGAAATCCCTGCTCCTGTTCTTCATCTGCAAGACCTGGAAGAACTGCACTTGGAGAAGAACCAGATTAAAACCCTTCCAAAAGATATCTGCCATCTTCATAATATTAAAGTTCTGTACCTAAATGACAATAACATTACTCACATTTGTGATGAACTTGGGGAGCTGAAGAATCTCCGCAGTTTAGACCTTAGCAGCAATCCGCTGACATGTAACTCTCTGGATGCCATCAGCAAAGTACATCAGCTTCGCGAGCTTAGACTATATAATGTAAACATGGAAGTATTTCCTATTCAGATATGCAAAGTTCTCCATCATTTACATCTGTTGGGTCTGTCCAATAACAACCTAAAATCACTCCCATCAGAAATAGTTAATTTAATACATCTGAAAGAAATTTATTTGCAGAATAATAAATTTGCGGTTTTCCCAACACAGATATGCGCTCTGCAAGCTCTAGAAGTTGTTGATCTTGAAAGAAATAGATTGACCATTCTTCCTGTTGATATTGGATCTTTACGCAGTCTTGTTAAGCTGTTTGTAAATCACAATAAGCTGTCATTTATTCCCAATACAAACTTTCAGTGCGCAAAGTTATCTGTGCTGGATGCCTCTGATAATCGCCTCCACAAGCTTCCCCGTGCTCTTAGTGAGCTGAAAGGACTAAGTGAACTTGTACTGTCAAATAATGCGTTGAGAACATTCCCATCTAGAATGTGTGCGTTGAATTCTCTCAGTGTTCTCTATCTGAAAAACACTGGCCTGTCCTTGTTACCTGCTGCTTTTGCTAAACTGGAACTTCTGAAGATATTAGATCTTAGCCAAAATTATTTCACTGATTTTCCAGATGTGATTTGTGAACTCAAGAAACTGCAAGTACTGTCATTGGATGATAATTTAATTGGCATGGTAAGAACACCTAACATCTAGTATCTTAAAGTAACAGTAATATTACTATTTAACATGAGGTATACAAATTAACTTTGATTGATGCAGTAGAAGCGATATTGTAGTACTGGTATCTATGGTACCTGTTCAGCCTGTATAGCAGCATTGCTATATGTCCTACCTGATACCACAGGAAGCCTTGCTGCAGAGGGAGCTACTGTTAATGCCAGGAACCCATTGACGTTGCATTAACACTATGAAAAATGCACATTTGCGTGTTCTTTTCACAAGTGTTTTATGGTGACTGTAGGTAGTCACAAGCTTACTTATATTATCATATGTAGTATACCCAGAGTGCTAGTAACAGCTGTGGGTACGGTATCACTAAATAATGATTCTGGTGTTGTAACCACTTATGCTGGGTACACACTGGAGCGATTCCTGCGGCAGTGGGAGAACCATATTGTACAAGCACACTGAATGATATCGGTCAGTGATGTCACCCGCCCCCTGCTCTGTACATGTAGTCGCTGATGATATTATCGGATTGAGCTATGGCTACAGATGACTGGGGGTCGATAACGATATTGAATGTACATACTGGACGATATGGCATGGGTGCTTGTAAAATGAAATATCGCATTGCATCACATTTGGTGCCATGCGATACTATGCGATATTTCATTGTATAAGCACTCCTGTGCAGTTAACATGCGATTTCACTACGCAGAATAGCACACTAAGCTATTTGCATAGTGGGTGCCGTGCTAGGAAACCAGTACTGTGTTTTGTGTATCTGTCCAATGTGTAAGTACGTAAGGTGTGCTACGTATATGTGTGTGTAGTGTGCTGTGTGTATCTGTGCAATGTTTAAGTGTGTGTGTTCTGTGTGTTGTACTGTTTTTGACTATGTGTTGTAGTGAATGTGGGTGTGTGTTGTACTGTGAGTGGTGTTATGTGTGTGTGTTGTGTGTATCTGTCCAATGTGTAAGTGTGAGGTGCGCTGTGTTAATTAATTAATTTATGTACAGTTTCTTATATAGCGCAGCAGTTTCCGTTGCGCTTTACAATAGTAGACAGTGATAAAACAAACTGGGTAACAACAGACCGACTTGGAGGTAGGAGGGCCCTGCTGTAACCTTATTATCTATAAATTCTTGTTTTTATGGAAAAGGTCTATTTAATAAAATATCCTTTACTTTGCACCCTACTGTATCTCATATCCTTTATTACAACATCACATATAGAGGCAGCGCTTCAGTCCCCCTTACTTGTTTTTTTTTTTTTCAAATAATCAGCTCCACCTGTGATCTTTTAAAATGTGTCAGTGAATAACGAGTGCACCTGCCAGATGACCTGGAAAACGTGCACTGTTGGGGGTCCTTGAGGACCGAGGTTGAAAACTACTGCCTTAGTGTATAGGGTAACACTAACTCGTGAATGACTATTCATTTTGAGAAAGCCACTTAAGCTGGTTTCACATTGCAAAAACCTGCTTTCAACCCGTTTTTGCAAACGTGTCTTAAAACTGGTCAAAAGCCATTTAAACCGCTTTCATATTGCATGTTGTAAAGGTATATTGCAGTTTCAATACTGTTTGTGTACCTTCAGATTCAACCCGTTTCACCCATAGAAAGCCATACAATGTCATTTTAAATGTTATTTTTTCCTGCTTGTGTGCGGGGATCAAGTGTGGTTATCATTTGTAGCAAATGCCGTTTCTGAGCTCAGTGGCGTAACTAAGTTTTGGGCGCCCCCCGCCGTTAGGGGGGGGCGCCCCGCCAAGCACCCCTAATCCCCTGCCGCCCATGCAAACCCCCCCCCCCAATCCCCCGCTGCCCATGCAAACCCCCCCCAATCCCCTGCAGCCTTACCTATCGCGCTGGTCCCGGCGGCTCCGTTCTTCTTCTGCTGAGGACCACCACAAAATGGCCGCCCCCATACAGCAGACAGTTTCAGAGAACAGTGTGCTATATGGGGGCGGCCATTTTGTGGTGGTCCTCAGCAGAAGAACGGAGCCGCCGGGACCAGCGAGATAGGTAAGTCTGCGGGGGATTGGGGGGGGGGGTGTAACTATAGCACCGCAGCCCCTGGTGCCCCCACATGCACAGCGCCCCCCCGCTGTGGCGGGGGCTGCGGTGCTATAGTTACGCCGCTGTCTGAGCTGTTCAGACTGCAGGAAAAAGGCTCTGAAACGTGTAGGATCCTGCTTTTAACACGTTTCAAAATACCAGTATTCTGTTACCGGTAAATTGATTGTGGAGCTTTCATATTGCAGCTGGTACCGTTTTAAAGCAGTTAAAAATCGGCAATATGCCGTGTTAAAACTGCAATGTGAAAGGGGCTTAAGAGGTAGAAAGCAGCCGTTACTAGGCTATTGAGCTAGTGGTTGGGTTGTTACAGTTAAGACCTATGGCATTATTACATTAATCTTGGTTTATCTGGATTGGTGAGTGTCTCATTTTGTTTTTACTATATTGCTTTAGTAAAAAAATAAATGATCAGGTCACATAATCACTATTATTAGATTTCTTATAGTTGTTCTTTGATTTATAAAATATCTCTTTGTCGATTAATAAGGAGGAAATATTCCTTAATCTAGATTACGCCAAAGGTGAAGTCGTTACAAGAACTGACTTACTTGGGGGTTACTGGGAACAGATTTGCTGCTTTCCCAGAAGAAGTTTTCCTGCTGGAGTCCTTGGAAAAGCTGTACATTGGGCAGGATCAGGGGACAAGACTCGCAACATTACCAGGAAACATTTGCATCCTCAAGGTAAAGTTACAGCACACTGCATTTTTAAATTCATTGATTTTTTTACAATAATACAACCAACAATAAAAGAAGTAAGTAGTATTTGACAGGGCAGTCACGGTAGCTGGGGTTAGGAGCACTAGGTCTTTACGTAGAGCAGGGGTGGGGAGCCTCAGGCCCTGGGGTCGTATGCGGCTCCCGTAGGCAGTCTGAGTGGCCCGCCCACCCGCCCGGCGGCTTTGCCGGGAGTCAAGTACAGGGGATTTCTCGCGAGAGGTCGGTAGTTCTTGCGAGATTCCTCTTAATCAACAGCAACCGGAGACAGTCAGTCCTATTCAGCGGCAGCCGCCGGAGTGTGGGACGGCTGCAGCAGGACAATTTGTAAGAGAAATTTTTACATATGGTCCCCGAAGGATTTTTTTCCCACATACAAACGGCCCTTGGCACAAAAAAAGTTCCCCACCCCTGACGTAGAGGATGGACCAGTCACTCAAATCTCCAGAAAGCCTGCAGGAAAATCAAAAACAGGCAGTCCTCCCCAAACAGGGGAGTATACCTCATAATTAAAGGCAGTTTGGAGAAACAGACACTTGCAGGATATATTTCAGGATTTCTGCAGGAGAGCTGCTTGCTCCCAGCTATCCCAGTGATGCAGCGATACGACAGCACACCTCTGGCGGGAGGCTAGTCCACTTATTAGTTACCCTTTCTGTGTAGTTATTTTTCCATAAATTTACCATGAGCCTGCCTCCCTCCATTTTCAGTGCATGTCCTCGTGTTCTAATACTTCTCGTCCTTGACGAATGTCTCACTTCTGTTCTTTTTCAATACACTTGATATATGTGAATGTTTCTATCATGTGCCCACTTTCTCTTCTCTGCTTCAAACTATACAAACTAAGATCCATTAGTCTTTCCGGGTAAGTTTTGTGGGGTAGACCATGCACCATTTTAGTTGCCCTTCTTTGTACACTCTATAATGTAATTCTATCCTTCTGAAGACATGAGGGTATATTTACTAAAATGGGAGTTCTGTTGAAGATAGGATGTTTTCCAATCAGATTCTGCTAGAACCTTCGAGAAGAAAATAGATAGAATCTGATTGGTTGCCCACAGCAATATCCCATCTTCAGTATTACTCCAATCTTAGTAATAAAAGCCATGGTCTCCAGAAGTTTACATATTTTAGATGAGGCCGTACCAATAAGCTATACAGTGGCATTATTACTTCTTTCTTTACCTGCTACTGATTCCTCTCCCTGACTTGCCTCTCATTGCTTTGTTACATTGCTTTCCTGTCTTTAAGTCACTTAAAATAGTGACTCCTAAAACACTTTCCTTCTCAGTTGTTTGCATTATAGTGACATTTTTGAGAACCAAGTGTAGGATTTTGCATTTTTTAGCATGAAACTTTTGCTGCCATATTCATTCATGTAGTCTACCTAGATCATCCATTATTTGTCTTACTCCTACTGGTATGTCACATACCTTTATGTCATCTGCAAAAGGCATACTTCCTCATCAATACCATTAGCATTGTCACAACAAAGATATCAAAGAGCACTGGTCCAAGTACATATTCCTGGGGTACTCCACTAGTAACATTTCCCTCCATAGAATGCACTCCATTTACTACAACTGTTTGCTTTCTATCCTGCAACCACGCTCTTATCCATTTAACAGTTTTGTACTTTAATTCCACACATTCAAGTTTATTTAGTAGCCTGCAATATGAGACTGTCTAATGCCTTACTAAAGTCTAGATATGCTACATCTACACGCTTCCTTGATCCACTATTTTTGTCACGGAGCGCTCCATCAGCCAATCAGCAGCCGCCCATTCATTTGTTTGGGAGTTTTCAAACCTTTGTACATTAAACAAATCGCATGCAATTTATCGCATGTACAAAATGGCACATCAAGTGCCAAATCGTATGCAACCCCCCGGGGAGCTGCCGGGAGGGTTGAAGGGAAGTCAGGTCCGACTTGTCCCTCGGACAAGTCAGACCTGTATATGGGGACATGACTCTTTTGATACAAATATCTGTTGCTTTTAGTATTCCACTTTTTTATTTTTTTTAGTAGCTCTTTAAATGAGACAAAAACAAGAAAATTAGCGCAAGAACTTGATGTAATACTTCTCTAAATGTGTTACTTTAACGGCTTATTATAGTTTTATGTGAAGGGCAAAGCCCCATTTTGAGTCAGTACTTTATTTTGTTATTATAAGGGGCATGTTTGGCTATAGAACAAGTGCAGTCTTTCTCACTGCGTTATTTATACACAGTATGTATGCTGATATGAGGATGAACACTGAGATTAACTGTTCTTGTTCAATCTAGAATCTGAAAGAATTGTACATTGAAAACAATAATCTTGAATGTCTTCCATCCACATTGAGCCTGATGCTAAATCTTGTAGTCCTTGATCTCCACAATAACCTGCTAAAGACTCTGCCAGATTCCATCTGCAAAATCCAAGGTATTTTTGTATTACTGATACTGATTTGTGCTATTGGTTATGAAGCACGTGATGAGCACAGTAAAGTGCTTTGGTTCTGCAGCTGTTCAGTTGCATTGCCTACCTTGCACATGCTTCTAAAATGGCGCAGCTGCATCGCCTTAATAGCACACACTTCTGTAGCGGCACATGTGCATTGTCTTCCTGGCACATGCTTCTGTGATGGCGCACCTGCATTGCCTTCCTAGCACATGCTTCTATAGCTGTAGAATTGCATTGTCTTCTTAGCACATGCTGCTGTAGCAGAGCACCTACATGTCTTCGCAGCACATCGGGCGGTATTCAGACCTGGTCACCCAGCTGAAAATTCACGAACCCAGCGATTATTGATAAATGCATGCGTATGGCTATAAGATCCTGCTACTTATTTGATCGCTGGCCGTATGCAAGCTGATTGACAGAAAGCCAGCTTTTAGTTGTTTTTTTGGGAGTGTCAGAAAAAATGAAGATGTGCTTATATGTTTGATGGGAGGGTGAGTGATGTCAGCTCCAGCTCCAATCTGACTGCTTCTTTTGCAGTCGAGGATTAAATCCTAAATAAACGTACTACTACTGGGCTACACAAAGACTGCATATACTGGAAAAAACATTTGATGTTGAGCGGCTTGCAAATGGATTTGCATCTAATCGCTGATCCAGATAATTTTTGCAAATCGAAGGCGTGTACAGGGCAGGATTACACTCTGGGTGGAGAATACCTGATCGATGGGCTCTGCAATTTAGCAGCAGTGCGATCAAGTCTGAATAACCTCCATGAGCCTGTAGCTGCACACCTACATTGCCTTCCTAGCACATGCTTCTGTAGCAGAACATCTGCATTGCCTTCCTAAGACAAGCTTCTGTAGTGTCACCCCAGCATTGTCTTCCTAGCACACCCTTTTGTAGCAGCACACCAGCATTGCCTACCTTCCATATACTTCTTTAGTGACTCGTGAGCATTGCCTTCCTAGCAGACTTTCTGTAGCGGCACACCAGGTTTGCCTTCCTAGCACACACTTCTTTAGTGGCACACCAGCATTGCCTTCCTAGCACACACTTCTTTAGTGGTACACCAGCATTGCCTTCCTAGCACACACTTCTGTAGCGGCACACGAGCATTGCCTTCCTAGCACACACTTCTGTAGCAGCACACCAGCATTGCCTTCCCAGCACACACTTCTGTAGCAGCACACCAGCATTGCCTTCCTAGCACACACTTCTGTAGCGGCACACCAGGATTGCCTTCCTAGCACACACTTCTGTAGCAGCACACCAGCATTGCCTTCCTAGCATACACTTCTTTAGCGGCACACCAGCATTGCCTTCCTAGCACACACTTCTGTAGCAGCACACCAGGATTGCCTTCCTAGCACACACTTCTTTCGTGGCACACCAGCATTTCCTTCCTAGCACACACTTCTGTAGCGGCACACCAGCATTGCCTTCCTAGCACACACTTCTGTAGCGGCACACCAGCATTGCCTTCCTAGCACACACTTCTGTAGCGGCACACCAGCATTGCATTTCTAGCACACACTTCTGTTGCGGCACACGAGCATTGCCTTCCTAGCACACACTTCTGTAGCAGCACACCAGCATTGCCTTCCTAGCACACACTTCTGTAGCAGCACACCAGCATTGCCCTCCTAGCACACACTTCTTTAGTGGCACACCAGCATTGTCTTCCTAGCACACACCTCTGTAGTGGCACACTAGCATTGCCTTCCTAGCACACACTTCTTCAGTGGCACACCAGCATTGCCTTCCTAGCACACACTTCTGTAGATGCACACCAGCATTGCCTTCCTAGCACACACTTCTTAAGTGGCACACCAGCATTGCCTTCCTAGCACACACTTCTGTAGTGGCACACTAGCATTGCCTTCCTAGCACACACTTCTGTAGTGGCACACTAGCATTGCCTTCCTAGCATACACTTCTGTAGATGCACACTAGCATTGCCTTCCTAGCACACACTTACAGTATGTAGTGGCACACTAGCATTGCCTTCCTAGCATACATTTCTGTAGCAGCACACCAGCATTGCCTTCCTAGCACACACTTCTTTAGTGGCACACCAGCATTGCCTTCCTAGCACACACTTCTGTAGTGGCACACTGGCATTGCCTTCCTAGCACACACACTTCTGTAGTGGCACACTAGCATTGCCTTCCTAGCATACACTTCTGTAGATGCACACTAGCATTGCCTACCTAGCACAAGCTTCTCTAGCAGCACATCTGTGGGGGCACAACTGCATGGTCTTCCTAGCACGCACTTCTGTTGTGGCACCTCCTTGGACATGCTTACCATCCACCCCCTGCAGATGTCTCATTGACATTAATGTGATCCTTGGAGAGTGAAAAATCCAGTCTCCTACCTCTTTAGTGAATCATAATTTCATTCAATATATGTCTGTTATCTGAGCATATTTTGCATGCTTTCACACTGCACATGCTCCGGTATAGGAACATATGATTTAAAGTCATATTCATTTCAGTTGCATCAACACTTAGGTCCTGATTCAGGTCATAATGCAAGGCTGTGAATTCACAGCCCTGCTGATTATCAATAGACTGTGCATGCATATTTTACATTGTGCACATGCACTTGACCATCCTGCGAACAAAGCCAGCATTGGTTGGGCATCGCTGGCCATTCACAAGATGATTGAAAGGCAACGGACATTTGTGGGTGGCACCCCGGTGCTGCACAAAAACACAGGTGGATTCTATCACTTCTCCAAGGTTAAGAACATCTGCCCCAATGTGTCATAAGCAAATGTTCTTATTTTATTAAAGGCTAATTCAGCAGATTATAATTTTCCTGTTTTGTGTTCAGGTTTGCAACAATTGCTTCTTCAGAACAATCAGTTGTCCAGTCTACCAGGCAATCTGGACATGTTACACAAGCTGGACCAACTGTTACTAGAAGGGAATCCAATGCAAGATCCGGGGTTGGAGGTGTGCAGCCTAGGGAAAACTGCTGTTTGGGAGTACTTAAAAGAAAAAAGACACAGAAATCTGATGGCTACAAAGGTAACAATAATACATTCTGTATAAACTATGAGGTAATGGCCCTCATTCTAGTTTGTGCGTGTTTGCACGGGGGAGTAAACATTTATGCGCATGTGCAACCTTTTATGCTAAACATCCCATTGCATGCGTCCGGGGAAAGCGGCGGTGAGAGGGGGCGGGTGTTTGTGCGGGCAGCGTTTAGATGACCCTTATATCTGCGCATTTCGCAGCTTTGCGAAGGGCCAATGAGGGCCAATGTGCAATGGCAGAATTAGCATACGCTTCGCTGGGACTTTTCCCTGTAGGCCAATTTCCTAATAGGTGCCACCAGTGTTTTTTTATTTTCTTTATTTTTTTTTAAAATTACATTTACATTTCATTGAGGAAAACAGGGCTAGAGGGCTACCGTCCAAGGCCACACGGATGAAGTTCCTTGTCACTTCCTTTATAGGGCCCTGCAGCCTATCGCTTCAGTGCATGGATCCCACATACAGTATTCTCTGAATCTCTCTCTGTACACACTTTGGCCACCTCCTTATAGACCTTACAGTTGCAGTGTGTTTTTTTTGCAGCAGGATAGACATCACTCACTTGGGAGCGTGCTGTGTTGAGTGATTGCAGATAATGGAGCAGAAATGAAGGGGTCTGGGTTAGTGGTGCCTAGTTTATGAAGAATTTCTGTAGGAGTTAATTAAAGGAAAATTATATATTTCAGCTGAGCACCAAAGTATATTTTATTACGTGTTGTAACAAAGTTCCTAGCAGTTCGGGGTGACATTAAAAAATAATATCAAAGATTTTGCAGACGCCTAATTACCTAGCCAGGTGAGTCTTTCTATATGAATAACAGGCTTGTCGCAAGTGCCAACACAGTACCTAGGCCCTTATTCTGGTTGGTGCGGTCGAGCCGCATATGCGGCTCCGACCGCACCAGACGAATCCCCGCCTACAAGACGGATCGGCACGGCCGTCCGTACACGGACGGCTGCCGATCCGCATGAAAATGGTGGAGGCGTACGCCTCCACCATGGTGGGAGCTGCCCCCTGCATTCGATGGTCGTCGACCATCGAAGGCAGGTCCGCACGCCGCGGCAGCTCCCGCAAGCTGAGACCACACGGACAATCGTCCGTGTGGTAGCTTGTATGGGGGCTGAAAGCTGACATCCGGCGACGTCAGCTTTCCGCCCCCATGAGTTGCGTCATGGCCTCATTACCATGCGTACGCCCCGCGTTTGCATGGGAACGCCCATGAAACGCGGGGCGTATACATAGGGAAATGAGGGCATGAAGCCCCTCACGCCCCTATACGCCCCCTTTGCGGCGTACAAACGTTATGTGCGGCGAATTCGCCTGCACATGCGCAGATTGACCTCTGCGCATGTGCAGACGGAAAACATCGGCGGTACGGCCGCACGCGGGCCGTACCGCACGAACCAGAATAAGGGCCCTAATATTTATCCATCTAACTGGTATATTTCCTGGCTTAAACCAGAACCTACTCTTAAGGGGTGTTTCTATTCATTCCCGATTCGAATCAGGGTTGAATCGCACGGCAAGGCAAACACATTCAATTTGGACTATATTGTACAGATCTGTACTATATAGTCTTGCCTACACAGTCTATCTTTCTATTGAAGTTCGATGCTGCACAGCCATGCATGCTGATCGAATCAAAATCGAATAGAAAAATAGACCACATTGGACCGCATGCACGGGGCATTAGACCTTTGCTACAAGACATTTGGTAGGAAGTTGCCTTCACTTTTCAAACAACAATACACAATTTTGGTCTCTTGCTTCCCCCTCCAAATGTTTCCCGGGGATATCGTGTGATATATTTAGACACACGGCCACCAGGCACACAGGGTTGGGAGAAAAAAGAAAACCAAAAAATTGGGCGCACAGTGTCTGGAATATTAATTATATTCAGAAAAAGTGACACCTGCTGCTCTCAATTGAGGAACTCTGCAATCCTGAGCGCTGTTCAAGTATAGACAAAAATATATAGAAACAATATTTAGAGAGCGCATATGTGACACTATTGCTTTACTAATTGAAAAATGTATTCATATACACACACATATATTTTAAACAGTAAAAATAAATTTAAAAAGCTCAATAAATTGCATATGCATCAACTTGATGTTAAAAACATATAAAAAAGCTGTGGACAATTATCAGCATGACTCAGTGTTCATAAGCTCGTTAGCCCAATTACTTTTTTAGCAGCCTGCCTGGAGGGTTTGGACCACTGGTCAGTCACTCCAATTGACTGCTAATATCAGGAATGTATTTGTAAGATATCCGGAATTAATAAGCTCAAACCGCTTATGATGTTGAGGTATGTCGGTTACTATACAAAGTAGCTATTGGGATTTTGCCCAGTCAATGGTGCTTGTATGCTGACAATTACCGCTGTGTTTGGCCGTATTTACTTTCCCCACTCAGGGGTCTAGTGATGTTGGTGAACTCTCCAATTAGTCAGTCCTGGACCATAGGGGTTTTTTTCAGTGCGGAATATTTTTTTATATGTTTTTTAACATCAAGTTGATGCATATGCAATTTATTGAGCTTTTTTTATTTATTTTTACTTTTTAAAATATATGTGTGTGTATATGAATAAATTTTTCAATTAGTAAAGCAATAGTGTCACATGTGTTACTAAACTATTGTTTCTATATATTTTTTTCTATACTTTTCTATTTTTGTTTAATTAAAGTCTAAAGTTTTGGTTTCTTTGGCACTGAATGTTATATCCACCACTTTTCAGAAGCTGAATATAAAGGGGCAATGTGTAATTGCTTTCAGCCATTACATTAAACCACCAACCTAGTATTGTGTAGGTCCCCCTTGTGCTACTACACCAACTTTGACCCGTCAAGGCATGGATTCTCTAAGCTCTAAGTCCTGTGGTATCTGGCACCAAGACTTTGGCAGCTGATCCTTTAAGCCCTGTACGTTTTGGCGTGGGGCCTCCATGGCTCGGGATTGTGTTACCAGTGAATGTATCAGTATAGGTCACCAAAATCCAATTCAATTTTAAATCTTGCTACCGTGTTTGAATACACCTCTGAATAAGGCCATGGATAATTAAACCTGATACATGTGTTTTGACCAATATTGATTATCATTGAATGACATACAAGCTGGGTTTATCTGATCTTATCTCTACTTCTATAGTGCCTCTATAGTAATATAATAATTTGTGTCCTTTATTGCAGATCCAGGCATTGTGGCGTGGGCTAATGGTACGGAAAAGGCTCGGACCATATGCTTCTCTACTTCAGAATGGGAAAAATGGAAGTAAAACTAAAAAAGATAAGAAAGCAAAGAATAAAGGCAAAAAGGGTGGTGTGAAAGGAAAGAAGAAATAGTGGAGAACATTTAAGTTGCACAAGTTCAATGAATAAAATGAGGACTAGTCCATGACTGCTATTAACTCAACAGCTTAGTGTATTCTCTGTAAAATGACATGCTCAGGGCCGATTGTTGTCTGCTCAGTCCCTGCCGTATTCGCACCAGGGACCGATGTTTTGGCTCTACGCATGCCCATATTCGCATATGCACATGTGCAGGGCCACTGTGCGGACGCCTTAGGTGACTTGCATAGTCACCATGGTGTTCACACAGGGTGGGCGGAGGTAGGCAGGGGGTGTTTGCATGGGGACACCTTGCGTTTTCTGGGCATACCCACAAAAATGGTGGGCATACCCACAAATAATGCTGGAAAGTCCCCATGCAAACGCAGTCGGGTTGATTGCTTCCAGGGCAGGTGGCTGACATCACAGGACATCTGCCCACCCCATTCTCTGAGCCGGAAGCCGCCAATATAGTTCAGTCAAGATTGACTTATATTTGGGAACAGGGGAAAAGATCCCTTCGCAATGCAGCGGGGATATTCGCATAGCGGTGGGTGGCACTACATGGCTTGCTAAGCAGTTATTTTACGCTGCTTAGCGAGTCAACCAGAGTCAAGCCCTCAGTTGCAATTTGAAATTCGTACTTCAGGCAGGTTTGTCTTGTCTGTAACCCTCCCTAACCTCCAAGGCCCTTTTGCCGGACTTCTGGGATCATAAAAGGCCAACTGACCACTAGTGAGACATTGACCTTCCATTGTCTGTGTAAACGTGTTTAAATTTAATAGTAACTTCAAAAAACAGCAATAACGTATGAATAAAAGTTTAATAATTCATCACTGTATTAAAGAAAACACATTTTAATATTACGTCACAAAACGTAACCAATGTCAAAATATATTGGGGGTGATTCTTATTAACTCTGTAAACTGTGAAGTTCGCAGCTTACCGAGTCCTTGTGACGCCACCCCAGCGAATATCCCCCGCAGACATTTCCCCCGATGTCTTACGAAGACACATCCCCTTGCATGTGCCCGCAGCAGAAGAAATCATTCGACGGTCACCAACCATTGAATTATTTTTCCTGCCTTCGCAAATATAAGTCAGTGGAGACTGCCTTATATTTGTGAACGCCAGGACGGAGACAGGACGGACGGCTGACATCATGAGATATCAGCCGCCAGCCCTTCGGCAGACTGTGTCCTGCACTCATACCCATGGGAATGCCCAGCATTTTCATGGGGACACCCCATGGCCCTGCATGACATCACAAAGGGCTTATTGCTGGACTACCCAGCACTAACTTAAAAACCACTAGCAAAATATTGACCTTTCATTGCTTGTGTACACACTTGATTACATTCAATAGTAAGCTTAAATATAGTGAATATGAATAAAAGTTTACTAATTTGTCCTTATACTAAAGACAATGCACTTAATTTTAAGGTACCACAAATGGTTTGCAGTGTTATACATATGGCTATATAATGGTAAGCCAAACCTCTGGTGCCTGGCCACACCCCCATGCATGGACCACTACCATTGCATTCCCCCGGTGGGGCCTTCATGCCCCAGTCTGAAGGCCCCCTTACAACAAATTAAACCTGATTGACTCGAGATTTATCCTATGTGCAGGAGGTTCAATCTCTTCCAATCTCTTGGTTATACCCAATGGCAAGGGATTGTGGATTGTCTCCTACACATCAGGCACATAAGATTTTGTCAGATGGGCACATCAGATTTTGTCAGATAAATTGACTCAAATTGGATCAAATCTCACAAGTGTAAAGGTGCCCATACACGTTACAATTATTGTATACAATAATTGTAACGTGTATGGGCACCTTAAGGGGCCCTTGACACTGCTACTTCCCATAGGACTCAGGGGGAGCTGTGGACCCACACTAGGAACTCAAACATGGCCACTTACCACGGTGCACACAATGAAGCCTCGTAGGACCAATCCTGCCAGACCCATACGTACCGGGCTCCTGGCTCGTTTGTCAAAATCTATATATGGCAATATTGAAAATCCCTATAAAAAATTGCTAAAGACAGCATAATAGGAATTACGGACGTAGATATTAACAATAGAAAATACATTTTTAGCATGGCGCTTTGAGTGATAATGTACAATATAGGAGGTAAAATAGAAGAGATTGTAGACAGAAAAGACAAAATCGCACCAATTATGGGAAAAATAACCACAGTGATCAATATACAATTCACTCAAATAAATCTCTTGACTCCGAGAACCACAGTACATCCCCCTAAAACTAAAATGACTACAGTATAGTAATTCCACTGATAGGACTCTGCACTTTCCACGTAATAGCTATACTAATTACTCTCCCAGAATGTCATCAGGACTCTGGAGAGAGTAGACCCTTCTCCCACATGCAGTGCAATGCTACCCTGTTCCTTAGTGAAGTGAGCAGCCCAGGGGGCTGATGATGAGATTTGCATTGAACCATGTCATTATGGCCTCATCCCCTTATTTTACCGTGACATAATGCTTTGCATAGCGGGGACGACTCCACGATGACATGATTATAGCGCCATGTCATGGAGGGAGCATCTTCAGTAATGCCACAAATATATTATAATGTAACTAGCTGAAGTACCCATCTTACAAAAAATCTATTTCAAATATTAAACACAAAGTATAAATAACATCATGCATCTCCTGATATACTATGTGCTGCTGTAGGGGCCCTGCTACTGCCACTATATCTCAGTGTGTGGCTTCCAGCTATCTCCATTCCCCTCCTCACATCATGACACTGCCCCTGTCACATGCAGCCCTGTTATCCATGACATATCATGCATGTCCTGATATAGTATGTGCTGCTGCCCCACCACTAGGCATGCTAGGGGTGTGTTACCCCCACAGAGTTTGTTCACAGATTGTAAGTCATATGTGTACCAAGCGTTGTGTAAATTGCTCCAGCCATTCCAGAGTTATGATGTCTCCTGATTTACTCTGTGCTGCTGTCCTAATCTCTAGGGGTGTTTTGCACCCACAGTATTTATTTGATCCCAAATTGTAAGTAAGGTACTTGTGTAGTTTCACGGCGTCAGGCTACGCTACATCTTCAGCGTAGGCTAAGCTACGTTGTCAGCATAGCCCAACGGCTGTCTAGCGTAGTCAGTGTAGTGTCCCCGCGGCAGCCCTGCGTAGTCAGCATAGTGTCCCCGTCAGGCAGCATAATCACCGTACAATCCCCGGGACCTGCAGCTCTGTCCCTGGCAAGCCTAGTGAGCGCCTCTCACACAGCGCCGGTAACTGCCAGATCCCCTGCGCTGGCGGATGCCGGCAGAGAGGTGATCATCTGTCTAAGACGCACGAGCATCTCAGACGCTCGTGCGTCTCAGTAATTCTTGCGGCAGGGTATGGCAACCATGCCCGTGTCCGCTTCAGGGAGATAGGGTTAAGTAGCATGTGTGTCTTGTGCACAAAGGGGGGTGCGGGCGCAAGTGCGTCTCATGCACAATAAAATACGTGTCCTCCCGACCTGTTCATAGCCCCACGTTGGCGTGGAGTTGATATTATAAAGTGTGGCAAGCGCAATGAGCCACTGAGCCGAAGCGCTGCAAGCGCAGCGATCCCCGCAAGGGGACGCGGATTACTTGACGTGTATTCCACGTCTGCTCGCCACACTTCGGGCACGGTGGCTTTCTGCGCGTGCCACACTTTATAAAATCAGCCGACGTGGATAGTAGGGGTATTTACAGGTCGGGAGGACGCGTAACGCGTGCGCTCGCCACGCTTTGGGCTGGCGTGGATAGTGGGGGTCAATAGTTCCCACACAATGTAATAAGCGCTGACTGACTACGCAAGCTCCGGCTAGCCACGACACGACGCTGATATGGACAGGGAGGCTACGCTGACATGTAACTGCCGCCGTGAAACTACACAAGTACCGTAAGTAATATGTGTACCAAGTTTGGTGTAAATTGCTGCAGTTATTCCAGAGCTATGCTGGAAAAATCAATATGAGCATACAGCAAAAATTGTGGTTTTTAATTAATACAAAATGAACAGTAATTAATTTCAATTTGGATTTTCTTTAGTTGCCCCCACCCTGTTTTTATACACTCATATGTAGAATTGCATTCTTACCTTGTAATCTATGGATTTGTATAGAAGACAGGACAGACAAATTTCCACTTTTATATATTAGATATATTTTATTATTAACAAGTTTAAGTTGTACATATTTTTTCAGTTGTGTTTGTGTGCAACCAGCACATGGGTAACCAATTATCCATGTATATTTAGAATAAAGGACACAAAAGTTAGTAAAGGTTTAATGTGTATTTCAGAGCTCCAAACAAAATCAACCTGTTAAAAGAAAGTGTCAGTAGATATCCCAATAGTCCATCAGTGATATCCGATAGACAAATGATAATATAATTGCTTTTGGTGTCACTTAATGATTGTTTAGCTATATTAAAATGTCAATGGCCTGGGGGCGTGGTTACGGCGGCCATGTGAACGGACCCATCCTTTAACAGCTCCCTGCTACAGTTATCCTTGGTGACCATCCTACAACCGCTCCGGTCCATTTCACTGCACTGTCTGGTGGGGGAACTTTCCTAGCATACTCCTATTACTTCAGATCCGGAATCCGACCGCCCGCTCCTGGGATATTCGCTCCGTTGCAGTGTAGTCCCGTGGTGGTGATCATACGCCGGCGCCATCTTGCAGCTGCTGCCTCGCATAGAAGCTGAGATCCGGAGCTATGGAAGGCTACACTCCTGCCCGGACAGCCTGTACTGCTGCCTCACGTCTGACGGTCTCCTGCGGCGCCTGTCAACTCCACTTACCTTACGACCAGCACAGTTCGGCACTCTATCATAGAAGCAAGGTAGAGACCGCGGCCATCTTGCCCAGTAGGGATCAGCGTCATAGGCGCCATTTCTCCATTCCTCTGAACACAGGCCTGAAACCTCTAGCCCTCTCCCCTGCACATCGGGTCACTACGTGTTGGGCAATCTTTATTTGACTGCTCTATTGGAGGCGTGCTAGCCGCCTCCCCCTCTTTGAGATTGTGAGTCTGCCTTTACACTTCTGCCCACTCCACGTGCTGGGGATGAGATGGGGGACCCTCTGCACCAGATCCTATGCGCTATTACAGCCTCTGCATCCAGGCTTATAACTACATTATCGGGCGTGAGTAGAGTTATTGCCTCTCCTGCAGCTGTCCATGCTATGAACACTGTCATCCCTGGGGACATTTATCCTGAGCCCTATTATGCCTCTACCCCTATGGTCCCTGTGTCTTTCTGTGCCCAGGACATGTGCCATCAGATACCTGCACCTACACCTATGGCTTCTGCGTCTTTCTGTGCCCAAGACATGTGCCATCAGATACCTGCACCTACACCTATGGCTCCTGCGTCTTTCTGTGCCCAGGACATGTGCCATCAGATACCTGCACCTACACCTATGGCTCCTGCGTCTTTCTGTGCCCAGGACATGTGCCATCAGATACCTGCACCTACACCTATGGCCCCTGCGTCTTTCTGTGCCCAGGACATGTGCCATCAGATACCTGCACCTACACCTATGGCTTCTGCGTCTTTCTGTGCCCAAGACATGTGCCATCAGATACCTGCACCTACACCTATGGCTCCTGCGTCTTTCTGTGCCCAGGACATGTGCCATCAGATACCTGCACCTACACCTATGGCTCCTGCGTCTTTCTGTGCCCAGGATATGTGCCATCAGATACCTGCACCTACAATCAAGGCCCTATGGAACAATGTAGCTCACCATTCTGAGTTTGCCCCTGAGTACCCAGGACGGCTCTACTTCCGTTTAAGGATCTCTATATTACTCTGGCTCTACTCCTCTACCTACTATGGAACTTATCCTGATGCTGAAAAACCTGACGTGACAATCTGTGCGTCCACTGGAGCTATAGACTGGCCGGATTAACATTCTATATTACATGGATACTTCTGTTCTCTTATCTTAATCTCACACCTCCCTTCTCTCTAACTCTCAATGATTATTTTCCTACTTTCTCTGCATTACAAGTATAGTATATCCTGTTTCTGTGGCAACATGTAAGGCCGAAATACAGACTTCGTTGTGTTACTCCGGGTTGATAGCGTGGCCGTCATGGTTTGTTTTTATCCTTTATATACGTTTATCTCTTTTTGAAGGGAAGGGGAGAGCTGATATTGATACTGTTGCGGTTGTTATTACATTATATGTTCTTTGGTCCATTTGCCTGCTATCCTTCATTTGTTAGTTGGGTGGGATAGGTGGGGCAGGTTACTTTGTGTGGCGTGTTAGCTATTGGGGTAGATGCTCTATACCCCCTCTGGCTAATGTCACTGACTTGCTACCTCCTGTAACTACCCGGGTAGGGGTGGGTACTTAATAGATTAGTTATATTAAGGTGGGGAGGGGAGGGAGGGGAATAGGTTAGTTAGTATAGTGGGTTAGACTAGGGGAAGTTATTGGGGATCCAGGTATACCTCAGTTGGGGTCAGGTCATACAGGGTGGGGGGTTATGGTTTGGTTTGCTTTTGGGTATAGGGGGTTACGGGATGTTCAGGGATCCAGGTATTCTTTAGTTGGGGTTAGGTCATACAGGGTGGGGTTTTTTTGGGGAGGTTTGTTTTGGGCTTATTAATATTTTTTTATATTATGTTTATATATTCTGTGTTTATTCTGGGGTGCATTGGGCTTCAGGGTCTCAAGTGGCTATACCAATAGAATAATATGGCGGATGATATATCCTTTGTGTTATTAAAGTACGGCAGTGCTCGTGTGGCGCCTACAGGCACTGTGTAGGATTGTCCCTTTTGGAACATATTTCAATCTCGGACCATAATGAACATCTATGATATACCCTGTACTATATTGTGAAACTGTGATATTGATGTACACCTTGGAACCCTTGCACTTCATGATCCTATTACTAGTCGTATGGGAATAATTGTTATTGTGTGTTTGTTTGTCTCTGAAAAACTAATAAAAATCATTGAATTTAAAAAATGTCAATGGCCTCTCGATCCCCTGTGACATACGTTTAAAGCCATTACAAATCTGGGTACTTATGTAACATCTGGGCTCCCGTTTTTCTTATGAGACCGCGTTCCCTCACCACGCTTCGGGCTTGGTGGCTCGCCACACTATATAAAATCAACTCCATGCATAGTTGGATAGTAGGGGTGTGAAAAAATGGGGTGCATTTAACATGGGAGCCCAGATAATACATAAGTACCCAAATCTGCCATAGTATGATGTCCTGAGCTAAGTATTTCATATGTCACTATAATCTATAAGAAGTATTGAGACTTATGGGCCTGATTCAGAGGGGTCCAAAATATTGCAGCTATGATTTATTTACTATACTGTACGAACATATTGGTGCAACCACCTGGATTTCTATTGAGACGCTCACCAGGGGCTTTGCAAATCCCAACGGCTGTATACATAGACACAGAACCGGTCCCAGAACAGCCAATTATTCTGGTCACTCAGCAGGACTGCAGGAAGATAGAGGAGCTATTGCAGCTGCTTACGTGTTCACAGTAGCAGTCTCAAACAACACCACCCCCCCCCCACCCAAAAAAAATGGTTGAGACATGTCTGCATTTGTCCCCGCTGCTCCTCATTACCTATAACATTACCTATATTGTATTGGTGCTGTATAAATAAAATACAACATACTGTACATACACCAATCTTTAGGGCGGTATTCAATCCCCCGCTGCAATTGATCCGGGATTGAATACCCCCTTTAGTCTTAAATCAAACATATGAAGCTAGGAGGTGTCCTAACGAGTTTTAAACTCTTATTAGGGGCCTATTAGTTATAATTTACAGTGGTCCAGTGGACTTATGTTTCTAGCTGAATGCGAGCTGTGGCAGTGGACACCAAGTACTGATTCACTGCACGGATAATATAAACTATCATCACTACTAAGTACCAGCAAAAGGCAGGGCCATAGGGGGCAGAATGGATTCCTCTTCGCACTTTGGACCTCCTTCCAATAGGAAAGAGTGTGGCTCAGTGGCCCGAAGATGGTGTCAGTTCTGGTCACCAAGCTCCGGACACTTTCCGTTTTTGGAGCTTGATGAATGAATGGTGGTCAAATAGGGACTCCAAGCATCATGAATTAACCGGTTACTAAAATTTCCCCACAGTTATAAGGCTCATTCACTTTAATGAATAAGTCCAATAGACATTTTTTTTGAGAGCTTCACAGGGTGCAGTGTACATCTTTCCTCCAAATGTCTTTGTTATGCGATACCACCATAAATAGTTTGATGACCAAACTCCGAAGATTACGGTGAGGACTATTGTTTTCAGCCGTATCCGAACAACATATCGGATAGATCTTAAAGCGTGTACCAATGTTTGTGTGATCCCCGGGCCCCACTAATATCTTCACTGCTGTACGGTGCATATTGATAAAGGATGGGACAGAGATTGATCAGTCTATCATGAAATCTTCCTGGTGTGTACAGGCAATCAGCCATCCTCCGGGCCAGAGGGAAGCACAATTTTAGGTTTAGAAAGAATTGTGTTTTGATATTCTTATCCACAAAAACAGCTCTGTGTTTAGTAAACTATAAAATCTTAAACTTTATTTGTAGATAAACGAGTACACTTTTGTAATTGTCAAGAAGGTAGGCTCTTTTCTTTGGGAGATTTAAAGAGAATAGCCTATCCGTGCTAATCATAGTTGGGACTTTGGGAATACAGATGTAAAACCTGTTCTTTCTTCATGTGTAATTGTATTTATACCACGATCAGTCATAGTGAATATTGATGTTATTTTCCCTCTGGATACGGTTCAGCTGCTGCTGCTCTGCTGCAGACAGTACCCAGCGCTGCATTCCCAGTTCCCGCAGCGTAGGCAGCTTCTGCAGACTGGAGAGTAAGTGAATGAACCATGGCCCACAGTCACGAGCAGAAGCAGGTCTCAGGCTCATATCTATTTCCACAGCATTCTTCAGAGCAGGAGCACTTTCATAGAAGAGGGACCAGCCTTCATCAGGTATGGTGTCATTGTAGGCAAGGTCCAGCTGCTGTAAGTTGTCCAGATGCCCGTCTTGTGCTGCTGATGCTAAAATACAAAGACACATCTAATTACTTACAGTAATAACATTATTATTGTGGATAAATGGATATTTTACACAGCATTTATATACTAAGGGGTCTAACTTTACTCATATCAAATAAGGACACTAGAAAATCGAAGAACCATGATTAGAGTATTGGGTCCCAGCCAGTAGGAGAAATACTCAGTGCTCCCTTCTTAATAATACTTAAGCCAATCAACAATCTTATCTTATGGTCGTTAAAATTAGATATTTTTCATGTCAGTCTCTTTATCCTGCCGTCCTCTATACAGTAATAGCTTCCACATGTGATCATTATGGCAGCATAAAGAGGGAAAACTTGGCACTTTGCCGTCCCTGCAATCTGAGTGTGGTGTCGGGACTGCTGCTCTGCCACTAAATCGCAGATACACAGCAGCCACTTCTAGGAAGGGTTCCAGGAAACCCTCTGCTGGCTACTACTGTGATGTGTAGCCCACAGGCTACAATGAACTACCACCATTTTCAGATGTGCTAAGATACAGTGGCCAGCATCATATTTCAGATAGAAACCTATGGGGAGGATGCCGCTGTAGGTTATCAGAGATACTTGCTGCAGTCTCTCCTTCATGCATTGCTGGTATACCAAATATTTGTGGCTAACCCCCATAATCTGGTGCTTTCTGGGAAATAGCCTTAAATATGCTTTGAAAAATGGGCCCCTTGGTGATTTAGGCATGATAAAAGGAGGGGTTATTCTGCAGATACACATAGGTAATGCTGGACAAATGTCCATGGGAATATGAGTTCATCAAAGAAAATTATGGCACAGGTATGCATTCCTGGAAAATGTGCGCCTACAGGGATGGAACTACAGTAGTAGCATGGTAGGCAGTTGCTTCTGGTCCCAAAGCTGTGAGGGGAAAGGGGGGGAGGGGGGGGAAGGAGTGCAAATTTAATACAGCTCTCTAATGGACAAGTCATAATAACCAAAAGGATGCATGTGATTGGTTAACGTCAGTTTACTTTAAAAGTAGCCACACTGAAAATCAATATAGGGAGTTTCAGTTAGAGGTCTGTTTGAAATACATTGGGCCCCATAGAAAATGTGCTGGTTCAGAAATGTCTAATTATACCCTTGTGCACAGCATATTAGCCTTTTATACAAGTCGTTCCCAAACTTTTTTGAATCACAATGCCCTAAAGTATCAAAAAAATATTCATGGCACCCCTAAGCCAAAAGTTTCTTATTGAGAAATGTTTTTAATTTTCAATTTTTTAAATGGTAGAAATTGTGTTAAGAGGTCACTCTTTGGTCCAATCTTTGCTACAGATACTTGTTAATGCAGAATGTACCTAAAACTGCCAGATCTTGTGTAAGCAGATTGCAGCTGCTCAGGAGAAGGCTTTGTAGGACAGTAGTATTTTTCAGGGTTTCGGAAAACATTTTCAGGTTTCCACCTACACACTTATTCCAGGAAAGATCCAACCTTTGCAGGTCCGTTAGATAACGGGAAGCTTCAGCTGAGGATACATCAATTTATTAATTTACAGTGTAAAGAGCAAATACATTTTACCTTCTGCTAACAGAATCATAGCTAAGAACATAGCATTCAGAGCCAGAGTTTGCAGAAAAGACATCACAGATGAAGTTAAGGTGACACAATGAATAACCTATGAATACAATACCACTAATCTGAAGAGAAGGAAAGGCCACATACTGTAATTGTATACTTTCAACGTTGGCCTTAACATGGAAGTAAACCGAAATAAAATGACTTTACATGTCGGGACAGCGCTGTATGCATGGAATGTAAATTTCTGTAAAGGTCTTTCATATTTTAATTAAATGGTAGACATCATGGCCAATGGTTAATTCCAACTTTATATTACAATTTAGAAAAATAATGGCAAACACATTGAGGTTCCTTGGAAGAATGAACAGGTTTCCTCCCTTTGGTGACCTCTAGCTGCCTCCTGTCCATGTGCTGCAATGATGAAGGAACCACTTTGCACAACACTTTGCACATGTTCCTTTTCATTGTGTACAATTATGGATCCCAACAACACAGTGGACGGTCCCCAAGGGAGATATTTCTCTAGATCAGGTAGGGAAAAGTAGGGTGCTTTCGTATGGGTTATACAGTATGTCTAAATTTAAAAAAGGTAGAGTTTAATAATAGGGGAACCACTTTTTACAGATTATGGGCCTAATTCAGACCTGATCGCAAGACATATTTATACTCAAAATGGACAAAACCATGCTAAACTGCAGGTGGGGTAGATGTAACATGTGCAGAGAGAGTTAGATTTGGGTGGGATGTGTTGAAACTGAAATCTCAATTGCAGTGTAATAGTGTGTACACACGGTACACATTGCCTTCCGATGTTGACGTATATAGTCAACATCGGATCAGAATCGGATGCAGATCGCAAGGGTTTTAACCCTTGCGATCCCGATCCGTAGTCAGAATTGTATGCAAATTGGATGTGCCTTGCAATGCGATCCGATCCCGGATCGTGGATCGCATCTTAAGGCACATCTGACCGTGTGTACACACCATAAGAATAAAGCAGCCAGTATTTACCCTGCACAGAAACAACGTAACTCACCAATATCAAACTCTCTCTGCATGTGTTACATCTGTTCCACCTGCAATGCATCATGGTTTTGCCCATTTTAAGAACAAATCTGTCCTGCAATCAGGTCTGAATTAGGCCCTATATCTTAGCATAAATAAAACAAAAATTGGTTGCAAACATTGAATTTTGAAACATTAAATTGAAATAAAACATATTTTCTTTTTTAATACCTGCAAACCGTAAGCAGGGTTTTGGTAATGCATACGCAACTCCCCATTATATTGCAATTGCATTCTCTGCCAGTGGCTCCTAGAGGAGAGGAGGGTACTAGGCCCAGCCCTGTTGGAGGACTGTACTCTATACCATATACTATTTATTGTATATTTAAGGGGAAAAGGGGGTGTGGTCACTCCTCTGTGATTAGACCCGGGCCTGTCCTTGCTCTCTACAGCCCTGGTCTATGCTTCAGAGCTATCTTGTTCTCTAGCCTCATACAAATATCAAACAGGAGGTCATTAAAACATATACTGCCCAATTAAAACAAATTTTAAAGTACTTGTTTTGTACGGATGATACTCTTTATCATATGGAGTTGATTTGCAATAATAAAAGAAGTCAAGTATTATACATTAGGTATTGAGCACATAGAGAACAGGGGAGTGAAAATACAACTATTAAAGAAGGAATCATCTTAGGTATTTAAACAAAAAAAAAGCTATCGACAAGGATGAATCAAGATCTCCGTGGCCCAGCAATGATCAGGAAATCTGTCCCTCAACCCTGATGTCTTGCGGTCTCATTCCACACACATCCCCTCCCTATCTGGTACGGTGCTGGATGACTGCCCGACATCGGAATCCCAACTGTTTAAATGCTGACAGTCGGGATCCCAACTGACAGGGGCTATTCTCCCTTGTGGGGGTCCATAGTCCCCATAGAGGGACTATGGACCTCTATGGGGACTATTCATAGAGAATAGAACCTGTGGCGAGAGAAGTGAGCCCCCCCTGTCGGAGCACCGGCAGTCGGGATTCCAATGTCAGGATATTGACCATCGGGATCCCGATGGTCAGACCGCTATACCACACCCATTTACTTCCCCTCTCCCCTTCCTTATGTTCCTCTACTTCACCTCTGTTCCTTTCCTTAGGATTAGGCAAGTATGGTGAACATGTATAAGTGTAATGTTCTAGTGGGGCATTAATGCAATGTAGGCTTGGGTGCTAATGTATTGTAGTACAATACAAGCTAACACAGTTATGTAATGGAGTTATATGTGTATTGTGAACCCTGCTAGGATTATGGACATAAGATGATGTTAATGCAGTGTGGGAGTTGGGTGCTAATAATGTAAGGTACTTGTTTCCTAGCACGGCCACAATCGCGGGCATCGTGTGCCTTAACTTTAAGGCCCGCGATGCCTGCGATTTCCCTTGAAAAAAGCACAACTGTGGTACATCGCATCGGTCGTGTGCCTTAAGAAGGCACACGACGCGACCGACGCGATGCCCATGATTTCCCCATAGGCTTCAATGTTAAAATATTTTAACATTGAAGCCTATGCGCGTCCGACGCGATGCCCCCGATTTCTCCATAGGCTTCAATGTTAAAATATTTAACATTGAAGCCTATGCGATGGACCCGATTTGTCCATAGGCTTCAATGTTAATATATTTTAACATTGAAACTGAGTACATTTAACATAGGAAAAAATGGGAAAAGGCCCAATATGGGCCATTTCTCATTGGGTATGGCCCCGTCACGATTGACGCAAACCCGAAGCGTGGCGAGCGCAGGTGCGCGTTCTCCGACCTTTTCATTCCCCTACTATCCACGTCGGCGTGGAGTTGAGAGTAGATTAGTGTGGCAAGCGCAGCGAGCCACCGAGCCCGAAGCGTGGCGAGCGCAGCGAGCCCTGCGAGGGGACGCGGATACCTTCACAGGTATCCGCGTCCCCTCGCAGGCTTCACAGCTGTCCGCGTCCCCTCGCTGCGCTCGCCACACTAATCTATTCTCAACTCCATGCCGACGTGGATAGTAGGGGAATGAAAAGGTTGGAGGACGCGCACCGCTGCGCTCGCCACGCTTCGGGTTCGCGTCAATCATGGGGTGGCGGCCACAATGGGGGGCCATTATTTTTTACACACTTGACGGGGCCATACCCAATGAGAAATGGCCCATATTGGCCCTTTACCCATTTTTTACTATGTTAAATGGACTCAGTTTCAATGTTAAAATAATTTAACATTGAAGCCTATGGACACGATGGACCCGATTTCTCCATAGGCTTCAATGTTTTAACATTGAAGCCTATGGAGAAATCAGGTACATCGCGTCGGTCGCGTCGTGTGCGTTTTGGTATGCACCCGACGCGACCGACACGATTTTTTCCGACACGACCACCACGATAGAAATCATTGTGGCCGTGCTAGGAAACAAGTACCTAATGTAATGTAGTGGAGTACAGAAGTAATGTGGAGGCTTTTGGGGGCTGTTTATATAATGGGCTATACATGTAATATACTGTTGTAGGGACTATTATTGCTATGTAGTGGAAGCTATTATTGTAGTGTGAGGGCCGGTTGGCTGTTTATACAAGGTAACAGCATTCAGCAGCTTCATTTAATATGAAGTCTATGTTAAATATTTGTAATCTGAAGTTGAGTTGATCTCTAGTGTAAAGGCAAGAGGGACTTGTGACAGAATGAGACTCTGATTGTTAGTTTATGAAGCTTTATAGGTTGGCGAGGAAGGGGAAGGCACTCCGTAGTAGTGTCACCACAATGTTTATAGGACATCATACATCAAATAATTCATAACAAAGACTCTTGTGGCTGGAAAGAATGATAAAACAAATTTTAAAAATAATTTTTAATTAATATTTAAAAAATGCTAAAAAAAAAAAAAACATTCCATACCCAATCCTGCAAGGGATTCTCTCTGTAAGGTGCAGTTGCTGATAATCACAGATTTCAGCTTTGGCAAAAAACGTAGTCTGCTAAAGAGATGTTCAGGTGAAAGTCCGACATTCTTATTGGACGATATATCCAAGACTTGAAGATTGGACAGAAGAGGTATGACTTGAGCTACAAAACAAAAAGTATACATTTATTGAACACCTCTTCAAAAACGGTTATCGCTTTCATTATGTTTACCTAATTGTGATCTGCCCAATTTTCTCCTAATGCCCCTATACATTACTGCCGTGGCAAAAGTTTGTGGACTATTATATTAGTGCATCATGTACTTAAAAAATTTGATCTATTTATGCTATGGGTCAAAATAATTCAGGATAAAGATATTTCAAAAGGGTTCTCATTGAAAATATATTGTTAGGATATCCTCGCATTGTACACATTTAATTAAAAACTTTAAACCCCAAATTTTAACCCCACTCAGGAGCACTCAAGCGCTATAGCAAAATTTGAAAAAGAAAAAAACCCATAAGAATTAATATGAATATAAATAAATAAGCCCTATAATTACTTAGCGCTGCAACATCCTCTCCGGTAAGGCTGCATTGATGAATATCCAATAGCTCCAGCTGTTTAAAGGCAGTTAGATGCGCTGCAGCCTCTCGGAATCCACCCCCTGCTGCCTTATTACAGGAGAGGTCCAGCCTACGTAAGAATGGCCAGTACTGGAATGCAGAACCTAGGGGAAATAAACACAATGCATGTTCCAGTAAACGTCCAACAAGTATCTTAAAGCAAGATATTCACAAGTAATTTTTTATATCTTGTGCTTTTAAATGAGAAAGTAATATGGCTGTAATTAAGCCAAAATGGTTAATCCCTGCTCTGGGTAACTGCTAAAATTCAGGGTTTTCAGTTAATCATGTTCTTCCAGGCTTGGTTTACATCTGCTTATTATTCAATCTAGAACATGATCAATTTAGTGCATCTAGAAAGTATTCACAGTGCTTTACTTTTTCCACATTTTATTATGTTACAGCCTTATTCCAATACATTGAATTTTCCCCTCAAAAATCTACACAAAATACCCCATAATGACAATGTGAAAAGTTTTTGGGGAGATTTTTGTTTAAAATAAAAAACTAAGAAATCACATGAATATAAAAGTATTCACAGTCTTTGCTCAATACTTTGTTGATGCACCTTTGGCAGCAATTACAGCCTCAAGTATTTTTTAATATGAAGCCACAAGCTTGGCACACCTATCTTTGGGCAGTTTCATCCATTCCTCTTTGCAGAACCTCTCAAGCTCCATCGGGTTGGATGGGAAGCGTCGGTGCACAGACATTTTCAGATCTCTCCAGATATGTACAATCGGATTAAGGTCTGGGCCACTCAAGGACATTTACAGAGTTGTCCTGAAGCCACTCCATGGATATCTTGGCTGTGCATAAGGGTTGTTGTCCTGCTGAAAGATGAACCTTTGCCCCAGTCTGAGGTCAAGAGAGCTCTGGAGCAGGTTTTCATCCAGGGTGTGTCTGTACATTGCTGAATTTTTCTGTCCCTCTATCCTGAGTAGTGTCCCAGTTCCTGCCGCTGAAAAACATCCCCAACAGCATGATGCTGCCACCACCATGCTTCATTGTAGGGATGGTATTGGCCTGGTAATGAGTGGTGCCTGGTTTCCTTCAAACATGACGCCTGGCATTCACAACAAAGAGTTTAAGCTTTGTCTCATCAGAACAGAGGATTTTGTTTCTATGGTCTGAGAGTCCTTCAGGTGCATTTTTAGGAAATGCCAGGTTGGCTGCCATGTGCTTTTTAACTAAGGAGTGGGTTCCGTCTGGCCACTCTACCCTGCAGGCGTGATTGGTGGATTGCTGCAGAGAGGATTCTACTTCTGGCAGTTTCTCTTCTCCACAGAGGAATGCTGTAGCTCTGACAGAGTGACAGTCAGGTTTTTAGTCACCTCCCTGACTAGGGTCCTTCTCCCTTGAATGCTCAGTTTAGATGGCCGGCCAGTTCTAGGAGGAGTCCTGTGGTTCTGAACTTTTTCCATTTACGGATGATGGAGTCCACTGTGCTTATTGGGACCTTCAAATGCAGCAAATATTTTTCTGTAACCCAGACTTGTGCCTTGAGACTCGGAGGTCTACAGACAATTCTCGGAGGTCTACAGACAATTCCTTTGACTTCATTATAGGTTATTGTGTGTAGAAATTTGAGGGGAAAAAAAAGAATATATTCCATTTTGGAATAAGGCTGTAACATAAAAATAAATGTGGAAAAAAGTGATAGGATATATACCTATATATAAAACTTTGATAGGATATATACCATGCCTTAGGTTAATAAGGGTGTAATGAAATGTTTCCAAAAATGGGAACCCTTCATTAATACCAAAGATAATTTAGCTCAAAAACTCGATCTAAATTATATGAAAATACGGATTGGAACTTACGTAGACATATTCCAAGTAATGCATGACCCTCTAATTATTTATTTATGGTGTTGCTCTGACCCAACTGCTAGTGCAAATACACCTTGATTAGGCTATGTATTTGCTGTCTTTTTATCGCAACTCCTAACACTTTGGGTATAACTCTGGCTGTAGTAACGACTGCTGTACTCAGTCAGGGGGGCGAGCGCATCGAAGCCCTTTGCGGGCTCACTGCACTCACCATGCTGTCGGCTTGGTGATTTCTGCAGTATGGATGGCGTAATGGTTAGCATTACTGCCTCACAGCACTGAGGTCATGGGTTTGATTCCCACCATGGCCCTAACTGTGCGGAGTTTGTATATTCTCCCAGAACTTGTGTGGGTATTCCGGTTTCCTCCCACAATCCAAAAATATCCCGGTAGGTTATTTGGCTCCTAACAAAATGAACCCTACAATGTCTGTGTGCGTGTATATGTGGTAGAGAATATAGATTATAAGCTCCACTGTGGCAGGGACTGATGTGAACGTTCAACTAAGTGCTGCGGAATATGTATGCGCTATATAAGAAACTGAATAAATAATAATAATTCTGCGCTCGCCACAGGTCCTGTTCTCCTTCTTTGGACCTCCACGAGGGAAAATTTCCCCTGTCAGTCGGGATCCCAACTTTCAGATATATATATATGAGAAAAGATGTAGAGGGCGCTGTAGGAATTCCCACCACCTTATTATGTGCTCAGGTTTCAAGCAAATTGGTAGAATAATAATTCAATCACATTTATTAAAAATACAAATGTATGACATTTACAAATTCAGATTCTTGTGAACCGCATGGAAACAACCCAAATCGCGTTTCGTCTCCGAAGAGACTTCCTCAGGGGTACACTGTGGGTGGTACAGAATGCCATAAGAATTAAATATATATATATATATATATATATATATATATATATATATATATATATATATATATATATATATATATATATATATATATATATATATATATATATATATATATATATATATATAGAAACAACAAGAAAAGGAGCGCTCCATAGTGCAATATCGTTTGAAATTTATTATATTAAAAATAGCTTTTGACAAGCATAAAAGCAATGGGTAACGTACCCTTACTGACGGTTGACACAACCGCAGTGTTTCACAGCATAGAATTTGTGATTTTAACACAATGGTGGAGAGGTTACACTCACGGTGGTCCAACACAGTAGATCGACGCTAGGCCACGCCCCTACGCGTTTCGTCATCAACGGACTTCGTCAGAGGGCTGGCCTAGCGTCAGTCAGATCCCTCATTATAACAGGCGCTCACCCATTAATTAAGCATCATGTGTGCATATTCTAATTCTAATCAACGTGATGCTACAAGCATCTGTATATCAACTAGGAATGAAATAAAAAAAAGGGGGAGTGAATCGCCCGTTACAACAAGTACTAAACAACAATATGCTATCGGAATCTTCATAACATACATTACATTACCCATACATAAAAACTATATAGAAAAACTATATGAATCATAAAAAAAGGATTAAAAAATATTATATAATAAATGAGTACGTAAGCGGTAGATTATAACCGCCATTGCATTTTCTCTAAAAAACACAATAATTAATCTAATTTCATGTATCACACTTGCGCTCCTAAAAAGCATTAATTGTAATGAATTCATACCCATATTGTATGCCCGTTAACCGGTATACTTTTAGATAACGCATGACATATAAACATGATCAGCGCTAGATACAGACACATCTTAAAGGTAAATGACATTTATAACCTATACTACTCATAAAACGTCTCTAAACCTATTCTAACACATTCCAATATTTTCAAATATTACTTTAATAAGCAACATTTTTCAATTTGATTATATTATAACATAACAGATCGCATAATTTCTTTAAGAACCTTTAACCGACAGTTATGTCGACAGCATTTTCATTAGACACAACCATAAAACATGAAACATTCAATAGAACAGCAATCATGTAGGGTTTTGTCTTCTCCTAAAACGGAGAAGTGAGCAAAATTTTTCCCTACAATAAGGAAACAAAAAGGGGCGACACAAATGGTCAACCCACACAAATGACGACATCAAGGGAAAATAAGAGAAAACAAGGGGGAAAAATGGCGTATTGGTTTTCAATCATATGGTGCATATTTCTTATGAATTATAAACTTGTTTCAATTGACTGAAACACCTTTCATGGTATAATTTATAATCTTACTTTAGCTTCCCCGTAGGAAAGGGGTTATCTCCACACCCTCATTTAAACCTACGGGTATTAAAGAGTTCATTGTGAATATCCAGTATGACTCCCTTTTTAATAGCAGTTGTTCTCTGTCCCCACCTCGTATATCGAGGTTCACTTGTTCAAGGGCAAAGAATTTCATAGTGCCTGGATTGCCATTCTGGCACGCTGAAAAATGTCTAGGCACGCTATGATTGGCAACACCATTTTTTATATTTCTATAGTGTTCCAATATGCGCACCTTTAAAATTCTTTTAGTTTTTCCTATATACCATTTTCCGCACCCGCAGATTAAAAGGTATACTATGTAGGTAGAATTGCAGTTTATGAAAGATTTTATCATTCGTTCTTTTCCACTGCCATCTTTAAAGGTTTTAGTTTTTATACCATGGGCACACATCTTACATCTTCCACATACATAAAAACCCTGCACTGTCGAACCACAGATAGTGCCTTGGGCTTTCTCTTGAGGGACAATGGGCAATAAACTGGGGGATAATTTATTTTTTAAAGTGGTAGACCTTCTAAATACTATTTCAGGTCGAATGCTGACCTTCTCTCCCAATATCGGGTCCATTTTAATTAGATGCCAGTATTTCATGAGGATATTGCGTATTTCTTTGTTCCTCACGTTAAATTGTGTAACGAAAGGACAAAAGGGGCTAGTGTCTTTCTCTCTCTGATCTGGGGTCTTATATTTGATTAGATCTTTTCTATCCAAATTTTTTGCCTTTATAATAGCAGACTCAATTAATTCCAGGGGGTAACCTTTTTCAAGGAATCTTTCAATATAAATCGGAACTTGTTCCTCAAACTTAGCCATAGAGCTACAGTTACGTCGCAGCCTATGCAACTGTGCATATGGCAAGTTTGTCTTCCAGTTTCTATAGTGGCAACTTTTAAAGTCAAGATAATTATTGCTATCCACAGTTTTAAAATATGTGCTGGTTTCAATAAAGGAACAATCATTTTCCTCTTTACTAACAAGATTCAAATCGAGGAATTCTATCGATGTTGCATTGAAATTAGAGGTAAAACTTAAGTTGTATTCCTCATTATGCAAATATTTAACAAATTCTTTAAAGGATTCCTCTGTATCTTTCCATACCACAATGATATCATCTATATAGCGCTTGTATAGCGCTATATAGTTACTAAATGGGTTATTGGTGTATACAAACCTCTTCTCCCACTCACCTAAGAAAAGGTTTGCATACCCTGGGGCACAAATCGTCCCCATCGCTGTCCCATTGAGCTGGACATAATAGTCCCCCAAAAAAGTAAAATAATTGTGACACAAAACAAACTCTAAGCAATCCTTGATAAAATCTGATTTCCCCTTTGGTACATTCACATCTCTTTTGACAACATTGGAGATACACTCTAACCCCTTAGAATGTGGAATTGAGGTATAGAGCGCATTCACGTCAATAGTACCCCATTTATATTCTTTGTTCCAGGTCAGATTTTCTACCATTTGCAATACCGATGTTGAATCTTGAATATATGATTGCAACATAGGAACATAACATTTAATATTGGCATCTACATATTCAGATATCCTCGAGGTCAACGAGTTTATACCCGAAACAATCGGGCGGCCTGGGGGGTTGGTCTGGTTCTTATGAATCTTAGGTAATTGATACACAGTGGCAATCCTAGGTTGTTCATTCCAGAGGTATTCCCATTCTGTATTAGATAGGAAACCTAGTGATCTTCCTCTGTTTAGAAGATTTCTTAATTCCACTAAAAACTCCGCTGTGGGATCTTTGGAGAGTTTTTTATAGGAAATGGGATCACTTAATAATCGGTTCATTTCTGCCACATAATCTGTTCGATTCATTATAACCAGACCACCCCCCTTGTCAGCCTGTTTAAAAACTAGGTCAGTATTCTCTGTCAACTCTTTTAGGGCACTAGCCTCTTTTATATTAAGATTTTTTGTTTCTTTTGGTACCCCCTCTTCTAATTTATCAAATTCCTTTTTAACTAACTGTGCAAACAGATCTATATTAGCACCCCTTGATTCTACAGGGTAATAGGTGCTTGGTTTTTTTAAACCTGAAGAATTAGCCACTGTTGTTTGTTCCCAATTTTTTGATATGGCTCCTGACTTAATATCAGTTCTTAAAAAATGGCGTTTTAATGTCATTTTTCTTACATATAAATTTAGATCCATATATAAGGCGAACTTGTTTAGCCCCATAGTGGGTGCGAAGGTCAATCCTTTTTGTAGTAGAGATGTTTGTGCATCGGTTAATTTTACTTTAGATAAATTAAATATTCCTTTAGGTGTTACATCATTATCTAATTTAACGTTCTCTTTTTGAAATATGGGAGTCTTTCTCCCTCTTTTGCCCCTTCGTCTCGGTCTCTCTTTCCCCATCTGTTGGGAGAGGGCAAGTCTGCATGTTCGTCTATTCTGAATCTGGTGGTTTTCCGTCTGGCCCCTAAAAAACCCTCATGTTCTTGATTTTCTGCCCCTAATATGCTAAGGGGTTGAAATCGATTGGTAGTCACCGGTGATTTCCATTCCCTTTGTGGTACATAGTTTTTTCTAAATGTTCTATTTTTATTTGCTGGTTCCCAGCGTTCATAGGATTGTGTCTTTTTTTGTTCTATATACGGTCTATAGGAAGAGCTATAAGATTGCTGTCTATATGGTCTATTTTGTGTCTCTGGTCTCGTTTGAAACATGCGATTTCTATTATTAGCACGAAATTTTGGCCAATCTCTTACTTGTTTGTTGAGATAATCTTCTCTATCCCTTTTATATTTTTTAACTTTGGTCTGTATTATCTCTTTTTCTAATTTGGGTATTTTTTCACTTATATATTCTTTAAATTCTCGGACATCCTGTGCATTTTTGTGCTGGTCTAATTTTGATTCTGTTGTTATAAGCTGAGTCTCAATTTCTTTTAAAGTTTTCTTTTTTTCACTAATGAGAAGTTTCATTAATTTAATGGAGCAATCGTCCAACACCTGGTACCAATCCTCCATAAATTTTTCATTGTTTTGACCAAACGTGGGCTCTTTAAGAAGCCTTAAGCCTCTAGGGATTCTATTATTTTTAACATAGTTTTCTAGACTTTCAATGTCCCACCACGTTCTTGTTTCTTTGGTTAACAATTTTTCTGCCTCAAAGAAAATATCATTATCATCCTTAACGATAGTACTTTCTAAATCCATATCACTGTGATCATCGAAAACATTAACACATTGTTGAACCCTTCTGGTTCGTAATTCAGCAAATTTGGACATTTTGCAGGTTATGCAGCAACTTAATATGAATCACACTTAAACAAGGAAATGAACAAACGAAGAATAAGTGCGCAAGTCCCACAATAGTCCAGTAAAATTAGGGTTAATGTAAACCCAAGTCCAGATCCTAGACTCCTGCACTTTGGTCTGTGATAACAACCGGCAGCTCCTGTCAACACACCCGGATTCTGAGGGTCAATAAATCTAGAAACAACAAGAAAAGGAGCGCTCCATAGTGCAATATCGTTTGAAATTTATTATATTAAAAATAGCTTTTGACAAGCATAAAAGCAATGGGTAACGTACCCTTACTGACGGTTGACACAACCGCAGTGTTTCACAGCATAGAATTTGTGATTTTAACACAATGGTGGAGAGGTTACACTCACGGTGGTCCAACACAGTAGATCGACGCTAGGCCACGCCCCTACGCGTTTCGTCATCAACGGACTTCGTCAGAGGGCTGGCCTAGCGTCAGTCAGATCCCTCATTATAACAGGCGCTCACCCATTAATTAAGCATCATGTGTGCATATTCTAATTCTAATCAACGTGATGCTATAAGCATCTGTATATCAACTAGGAATGAAATAAAAAAAAGGGGGAGTGAATCGCCCGTTACAACAAGTACTAAACAACAATATGCTATCGGAATCTTCATAACATACATTACATTACCCATACATAAAAACTATATAGAAAAACTATATGAATCATAAAAAAAGGATTAAAAAATATTATATAATAAATGAGTACGTAAGCGGTAGATTATAACCGCCATTGCATTTTCTCTAAAAAACACAATAATTAATCTAATTTCATGTATCACACTTGCGCTCCTAAAAAGCATTAATTGTAATGAATTCATACCCATATTGTATGCCCGTTAACCGGTATACTTTTAGATAACGCATGACATATAAACATGATCAGCGCTAGATACAGACACATCTTAAAGGTAAATGACATTTATAACCTATACTACTCATAAAACGTCTCTAAACCTATTCTAACACATTCCAATATTTTCAAATATTACTTTAATAAGCAACATTTTTCAATTTGATTATATTATAACATAACAGATCGCATAATTTCTTTAAGAACCTTTAACCGACAGTTATGTCGACAGCATTTTCATTAGACACAACCATAAAACATGAAACATTCAATAGAACAGCAATCATGTAGGGTTTTGTCTTCTCCTAAAACGGAGAAGTGAGCAAAATTTTTCCCTACAATAAGGAAACAAAAAGGGGCGACACAAATGGTCAACCCACACAAATGACGACATCAAGGGAAAATAAGAGAAAACAAGGGGGAAAAATGGCGTATTGGTTTTCAATCATATGGTGCATATTTCTTATGAATTATAAACTTGTTTCAATTGACTGAAACACCTTTCATGGTATAATTTATAATCTTACTTTAGCTTCCCCGTAGGAAAGGGGTTATCTCCACACCCTCATTTAAACCTACGGGTATTAAAGAGTTCATTGTGAATATCCAGTATGACTCCCTTTTTAATAGCAGTTGTTCTCTGTCCCCACCTCGTATATCGAGGTTCACTTGTTCAAGGGCAAAGAATTTCATAGTGCCTGGATTGCCATTCTGGCACGCTGAAAAATGTCTAGGCACGCTATGATTGGCAACACCATTTTTTATATTTCTATAGTGTTCCAATATGCGCACCTTTAAAATTCTTTTAGTTTTTCCTATATACCATTTTCCGCACCCGCAGATTAAAAGGTATACTATGTAGGTAGAATTGCAGTTTATGAAAGATTTTATCATTCGTTCTTTTCCACTGCCATCTTTAAAGGTTTTAGTTTTTATACCATGGGCACACATCTTACATCTTCCACATACATAAAAACCCTGCACTGTCGAACCACAGATAGTGCCTTGGGCTTTCTCTTGAGGGACAATGGGCAATAAACTGGGGGATAATTTATTTTTTAAAGTGGTAGACCTTCTAAATACTATTTCAGGTCGAATGCTGACCTTCTCTCCCAATATCGGGTCCATTTTAATTAGATGCCAGTATTTCATGAGGATATTGCGTATTTCTTTGTTCCTCACGTTAAATTGTGTAACGAAAGGACAAAAGGGGCTAGTGTCTTTCTCTCTCTGATCTGGGGTCTTATATTTGATTAGATCTTTTCTATCCAAATTTTTTGCCTTTATAATAGCAGACTCAATTAATTCATATAGTTTTTCTATATAGTTTTTATGTATGGGTAATGTAATGTATGTTATGAAGATTCCGATAGCATATTGTTGTTTAGTACTTGTTGTAACGGGCGATTCACTCCCCCTTTTTTTTATTTCATTCCTAGTTGATATACAGATGCTTGTAGCATCACGTTGATTAGAATTAGAATATGCACACATGATGCTTAATTAATGGGTGAGCGCCTGTTATAATGAGGGATCTGACTGACGCTAGGCCAGCCCTCTGACGAAGTCCGTTGATGACGAAACGCGTAGGGGCGTGGCCTAGCGTCGATCTACTGTGTTGGACCACCGTGAGTGTAACCTCTCCACCATTGTGTTAAAATCACAAATTCTATGCTGTGAAACACTGCGGTTGTGTCAACCGTCAGTAAGGGTACGTTACCCATTGCTTTTATGCTTGTCAAAAGCTATTTTTAATATAATAAATTTCAAACGATATTGCACTATGGAGCGCTCCTTTTCTTGTTGTTTCTAGATTTATTGACCCTCAGAATCCGGGTGTGTTGACAGGAGCTGCCGGTTGTTATCACAGACCAAAGTGCAGGAGTCTAGGATCTGGACTTGGGTTTACATTAACCCTAATTTTACTGGACTATTGTGGGACTTGCGCACTTATTCTTCGTTTGTTCATTTCCTTGTTTAAGTGTGATTCATATTAAGTTGCTGCATAACCTGCAAAATGTCCAAATTTGCTGAATTACGAACCAGAAGGGTTCAACAATGTGTTAATGTTTTCGATGATCACAGTGATATGGATTTAGAAAGTACTATCGTTAAGGATGATAATGATATTTTCTTTGAGGCAGAAAAATTGTTAACCAAAGAAACAAGAACGTGGTGGGACATTGAAAGTCTAGAAAACTATGTTAAAAATAATAGAATCCCTAGAGGCTTAAGGCTTCTTAAAGAGCCCACGTTTGGTCAAAACAATGAAAAATTTATGGAGGATTGGTACCAGGTGTTGGACGATTGCTCCATTAAATTAATGAAACTTCTCATTAGTGAAAAAAAGAAAACTTTAAAAGAAATTGAGACTCAGCTTATAACAACAGAATCAAAATTAGACCAGCACAAAAATGCACAGGATGTCCGAGAATTTAAAGAATATATAAGTGAAAAAATACCCAAATTAGAAAAAGAGATAATACAGACCAAAGTTAAAAAATATAAAAGGGATAGAGAAGATTATCTCAACAAACAAGTAAGAGATTGGCCAAAATTTCGTGCTAATAATAGAAATCGCATGTTTCAAACGAGACCAGAGACACAAAATAGACCATATAGACAGCAATCTTATAGCTCTTCCTATAGACCGTATATAGAACAAAAAAAGACACAATCCTATGAACGCTGGGAACCAGCAAATAAAAATAGAACATTTAGAAAAAACTATGTACCACAAAGGGAATGGAAATCACCGGTGACTACCAATCGATTTCAACCCCTTAGCATATTAGGGGCAGAAAATCAAGAACATGAGGGTTTTTTAGGGGCCAGACGGAAAACCACCAGATTCAGAATAGACGAACATGCAGACTTGCCCTCTCCCAACAGATGGGGAAAGAGAGACCGAGACGAAGGGGCAAAAGAGGGAGAAAGACTCCCATATTTCAAAAAGAGAACGTTAAATTAGATAATGATGTAACACCTAAAGGAATATTTAATTTATCTAAAGTAAAATTAACCGATGCACAAACATCTCTACTACAAAAAGGATTGACCTTCGCACCCACTATGGGGCTAAACAAGTTCGCCTTATATATGGATCTAAATTTATATGTAAGAAAAATGACATTAAAACGCCATTTTTTAAGAACTGATATTAAGTCAGGAGCCATATCAAAAAATTGGGAACAAACAACAGTGGCTAATTCTTCAGGTTTAAAAAAACCAAGCACCTATTACCCTGTAGAATCAAGGGGTGCTAATATAGATCTGTTTGCACAGTTAGTTAAAAAGGAATTTGATAAATTAGAAGAGGGGGTACCAAAAGAAACAAAAAATCTTAATATAAAAGAGGCTAGTGCCCTAAAAGAGTTGACAGAGAATACTGACCTAGTTTTTAAACAGGCTGACAAGGGGGGTGGTCTGGTTATAATGAATCGAACAGATTATGTGGCAGAAATGAACCGATTATTAAGTGATCCCATTTCCTATAAAAAACTCTCCAAAGATCCCACAGCGGAGTTTTTAGTGGAATTAAGAAATCTTCTAAACAGAGGAAGATCACTAGGTTTCCTATCTAATACAGAATGGGAATACCTCTGGAATGAACAACCTAGGATTGCCACTGTGTATCAATTACCTAAGATTCATAAGAACCAGACCAACCCCCCAGGCCGCCCGATTGTTTCGGGTATAAACTCGTTGACCTCGAGGATATCTGAATATGTAGATGCCAATATTAAATGTTATGTTCCTATGTTGCAATCATATATTCAAGATTCAACATCGGTATTGCAAATGGTAGAAAATCTGACCTGGAACAAAGAATATAAATGGGGTACTATTGACGTGAATGCGCTCTATACCTCAATTCCACATTCTAAGGGGTTAGAGTGTATCTCCAATGTTGTCAAAAGAGATGTGAATGTACCAAAGGGGAAATCAGATTTTATCAAGGATTGCTTAGAGTTTGTTTTGTGTCACAATTATTTTACTTTTTTGGGGGACTATTATGTCCAGCTCAATGGGACAGCGATGGGGACGATTTGTGCCCCAGGGTATGCAAACCTTTTCTTAGGAGAGTGGGAGAAGAGGTTTGTATACACCAATAACCCATTTAGTAACTATATAGCGCTATACAAGCGCTATATAGATGATATCATTGTGGTATGGAAAGATACAGAGGAATCCTTTAAAGAATTTGTTAAATATTTGCATAATGAGGAATACAACTTAAGTTTTACCTCTAATTTCAATGCAACATCGATAGAATTCCTCGATTTGAATCTTGTTAGTAAAGAGGAAAATGATTGTTCCTTTATTGAAACCAGCACATATTTTAAAACTGTGGATAGCAATAATTATCTTGACTTTAAAAGTTGCCACTATAGAAACTGGAAGACAAACTTGCCATATGCACAGTTGCATAGGCTGCGACGTAACTGTAGCTCTATGGCTAAGTTTGAGGAACAAGTTCCGATTTATATTGAAAGATTCCTTGAAAAAGGTTACCCCCTGGAATTAATTGAGTCTGCTATTATAAAGGCAAAAAATTTGGATAGAAAAGATCTAATCAAATATAAGACCCCAGATCAGAGAGAGAAAGACACTAGCCCCTTTTGTCCTTTCGTTACACAATTTAACGTGAGGAACAAAGAAATACGCAATATCCTCATGAAATACTGGCATCTAATTAAAATGGACCCGATATTGGGAGAGAAGGTCAGCATTCGACCTGAAATAGTATTTAGAAGGTCTACCACTTTAAAAAATAAATTATCCCCCAGTTTATTGCCCATTGTCCCTCAAGAGAAAGCCCAAGGCACTATCTGTGGTTCGACAGTGCAGGGTTTTTATGTATGTGGAAGATGTAAGATGTGTGCCCATGGTATAAAAACTAAAACCTTTAAAGATGGCAGTGGAAAAGAACGAATGATAAAATCTTTCATAAACTGCAATTCTACCTACATAGTATACCTTTTAATCTGCGGGTGCAGAAAATGGTATATAGGAAAAACTAAAAGAATTTTAAAGGTGCGCATATTGGAACACTATAGAAATATAAAAAATGGTGTTGCCAATCATAGCGTGCCTAGACATTTTTCAGCGTGCCAGAATGGCAATCCAGGCACTATGAAATTCTTTGCCCTTGAACAAGTGAACCTCGATATACGAGGTGGGGACAGAGAACAACTGCTATTAAAAAGGGAGTCATACTGGATATTCACAATGAACTCTTTAATACCCGTAGGTTTAAATGAGGGTGTGGAGATAACCCCTTTCCTACGGGGAAGCTAAAGTAAGATTATAAATTATACCATGAAAGGTGTTTCAGTCAATTGAAACAAGTTTATAATTCATAAGAAATATGCACCATATGATTGAAAACCAATACGCCATTTTTCCCCCTTGTTTTCTCTTATTTTCCCTTGATGTCGTCATTTGTGTGGGTTGACCATTTGTGTCGCCCCTTTTTGTTTCCTTATTGTAGGGAAAAATTTTGCTCACTTCTCCGTTTTAGGAGAAGACAAAACCCTACATGATTGCTGTTCTATTGAATGTTTCATGTTTTATGGTTGTGTCTAATGAAAATGCTGTCGACATAACTGTCGGTTAAAGGTTCTTAAAGAAATTATGCGATCTGTTATGTTATAATATAATCAAATTGAAAAATGTTGCTTATTAAAGTAATATTTGAAAATATTGGAATGTGTTAGAATAGGTTTAGAGACGTTTTATGAGTAGTATAGGTTATAAATGTCATTTACCTTTAAGATGTGTCTGTATCTAGCGCTGATCATGTTTATATGTCATGCGTTATCTAAAAGTATACCGGTTAACGGGCATACAATATGGGTATGAATTCATTACAATTAATGCTTTTTAGGAGCGCAAGTGTGATACATGAAATTAGATTAATTATTGTGTTTTTTAGAGAAAATGCAATGGCGGTTATAATCTACCGCTTACGTACTCATTTATTATATAATATTTTTTAATCCTTTTTTTATGATTCATATAGTTTTTCTATATAGTTTTTATGTATGGGTAATGTAATGTATGTTATGAAGATTCCGATAGCATATTGTTGTTTAGTACTTGTTGTAACGGGCGATTCACTCCCCCTTTTTTTTATTTCATTCCTAGTTGATATACAGATGCTTGTAGCATCACGTTGATTAGAATTAGAATATGCACACATGATGCTTAATTAATGGGTGAGCGCCTGTTATAATGAGGGATCTGACTGACGCTAGGCCAGCCCTCTGACGAAGTCCGTTGATGACGAAACGCGTAGGGGCGTGGCCTAGCGTCGATCTACTGTGTTGGACCACCGTGAGTGTAACCTCTCCACCATTGTGTTAAAATCACAAATTCTATGCTGTGAAACACTGCGGTTGTGTCAACCGTCAGTAAGGGTACGTTACCCATTGCTTTTATGCTTGTCAAAAGCTATTTTTAATATAATAAATTTCAAACGATATTGCACTATGGAGCGCTCCTTTTCTTGTTGTTTCTAGATTTATTGACCCTCAGAATCCGGGTGTGTTGACAGGAGCTGCCGGTTGTTATCACAGACCAAAGTGCAGGAGTCTAGGATCTGGACTTGGGTTTACATTAACCCTAATTTTACTGGACTATTGTGGGACTTGCGCACTTATTCTTCGTTTGTATATATATATATATATATATCTCAAAATATTAAAACCTTTTCTTTCAAAAATGTGGAAAAATATAATATATAATACATACCGGGAGTGTGCGGTATGTTGTAAAAACAATCTTTTAAAATTCTTTGTAAGTGTCAGACAGAATACATTAAAGATCAGAAGATCACCTTACAAAAAGTCCCTAAGTAAGGTGATCTTCTGATCTTTAATGGTTCATTTATCTATAGGTACACTCCCCCCCTTTTTCCAGTGCCCAATTCTGCTAAAGGGCCCTTATTGAAGGCCTGTCTACATCGGGTATGTCTACTTACCTTATATTCGTATATGTCTTTTTTTCCTCCTCATCATCCTCCCTTTTTTTTCTTCATCTATTATGGTAGAATTTACTACGTTTGACTTATGAGACACATGCTCTGGTTTACAGAATTTTTACAGAATCCTTTCCGTATTCTGTCTGACACTTACAAAGAATTTTAAAAGATTGTTTTTACAACATACCGCACACTCCCGGTATGTATTATATATTATATTTTTCCAAATTTTTGAAAGAAAAGGTTTTAATATTTTGTGTTTTATATATATAGGATTCTTATGGCATTCTGTACCACCCACAGTGTACCCCTGAGAAAGTCTCTTCGGAGACGAAACGCGTTGGGTCGTTTCCATGCGGTTCACAAGAATCTGAATTTGTAAATGTCATACATTTGTATTTTTAATAAATATGATTGAATTATTATTCTACCAATTTGCTTGAAACCTGAGCACATAATAAGGTGGTGGGAATTCCTACAGCGCCCTCTACATCTTTTCTCGTGTCTTTTCTCTTATCTCCCACTAACAGGGGGGATTTTGTAGAGGTAGCCGCTATCTATCATTGGAAGCGCATTCAGGGTCAAATTATATATATATATATATATATATATAAAGCATGAAGCAGCAGCACAATAGATTGCGGACAGAAGTGGCCGACCGGTTGGTGTTCTAAACAAAATTGGTGTCCCAGAAATCAAGTTATACAGTCTGACCCCTAAAGCAAATGTGTGTAACGGGTATGCAGCAGGTGTGTAGGTGTTTTCCAGTAATTATCTGTGTGATTTATTCCACATGTAGAACTAGCCTGACAGGTTGCAAGTACTCTATAGCAGGTTGCTTTAAACTGTTCGTCAGAGATGCAATTTACTTTTTCTTGCAGGACCAGTGCTTGAGTAGTATTTATGTAATTACTATTAGTAGATGCCAAGAGACAAAGAGGGATAATATTAGACTTCTTAGTATTGGAGGCTGATTAGGGCTGCCCCGACTGTCACACACTTAAGTTATTCTGGTTAATTCGTTTGCATGCGAATTCGCACGCAGCTCGTTCTTTTGCACATTGCGCATGCGTATTGTCTGCAGTGTGCATTTGCAGGTTTGATCACCCATACACATTCACACCCTTGCGAACAGAAATACGCTTGTGAACGAGCCCTACCAACAGATGAAAAAGGGCAAATGGCGCTTGAGTCCTGTTCACACTAATTTTTCCACCCCACATGGGTCCTTATCCTCTCGACACGGATAACATAGAAAAAAGGAGAAAAACACAATATTGTCTAGTCCATCCATAAACTAAACTAGGTAGGGAAGGGGTATAAATGCCTCAAATCATATTCTAACTTACACTGGAGGGGGAATGCAGACACCCGACATTCCAAGTAAGTGACTAATGAAGTGTACCATACTCACTAAATCATAAGCAAGACCATTCATATAAAGGTATCTTTTGCCTCCTCCCAAATGGTGGGCCGGGCAAGATCCTTATTCGATTATACCAGTGTTCAAGCATGAAGTGTGACCCAGATGAATGCAAAGAAACCTTTACGCAATTAGATGCCCCCTCCAGCATTGAGGCATTTATACCCCTTCCCTATCTAGTTTTGATTGTGGATGGACTACACAATAGTATTTCTCTCTTTTTTTTCTCAACGTTATACACGGCGAGAGGATAAGCACCCTTGTAGGGTGGAAAAATTGGTGTGAACAGGACTCCAGCGCCATTTGCCCTTTTTCATCTGTTGTACTTCATCTTAGTAAGGACTGTGTGGTGGACCTAAATCGGTGGCGAGTCAGGAGGAGTCTTTGTGCCTTGGGACTTTTTTATATCCATTGTTGTATCCTCTAAATTCTTTTGTTAGCATAAACCCTTACAATGCTGCATGACTCATATCCTGTATAACTCCCTGCTCCTCTCAGTAGAAGAGACTGCTCCCTGCCACAAATTCCAGTGGGAGGAAGATCAGGATCTCCCTAGAAGTGGACACCTGGAACAGATTGCCAGATCTTCCATTTCTACATTGATTAAGGAAATTTCCTTTAAAATCTATTACTTCTGGTACATGATTTCCGCTTGACTCCATAGAACATATAGTTCTACTGCTTCCCTTTGTTGGAGTGGCTGTGGGAAATGTGGTATTCTGCATGCAATTATGGACCTTCTGAGTGCTGTATTAAATTCTGCCATAAATGTTAACCCATGGATATTACTAGACTAAAATAATCTATTTTGTATAGGAAACTCCAGTCATCATGGCATCGCACCTGTCATGTGACTAGATCTTCATATGTATGTATGTGCAGAGGATCATTACTGACAAGTGAGCTGGGAGAGTGCTCGCTAACTGATGTTCTAGGCATAGAATGTATAGGAGTGAGCGTCATTGGACTTACATCAGTGGCCTCCTTAGTGCATTGTAAATGACACCTTGTGTTTTGCAGAAAACATTGGGCTCTAAGATGGCCCTGATTAGACCAAGGCCGATAGCCATCAATCCTGCTCCACCTGTACAAACTTTTACAGTAAATGATGCCTTCATTATTTTTTTCTTAAGCCAAGCCACTTAAAAAAAATAAAAAGAGATAAGAAATGCAACTACTAACTCAAACACTGGATGCTGTCCTGACATAAGCCGGTGGAACGGAGTTTTAGCACAGACAAACAAGTGCAGTTTTTGAGATTTTCTGTGATATTCTTGATGGCACTTCCAAGCTCTTTGTTCTCTGATAAGTCCAAAATCTCCAATCTTGGCATTCTGCTAACAGCATGCGCTATAGATAATATAAAATAAATCTTAATTACTGAAAATCTTCTAATACAGTATTCCTTACACATACATTTTCTATATACATTTTGGGGTAAATAGAATAGCTCATATATTATGAGATGTGTCATTGCTATCTTTTAAATTATCTTTACATTACTACTTAAAAAAAAAAGGTCAAACTCAACAATTTCTCTTGGAAGCCTATTACATTTCCCCGTATGTCTATCTACTGAACCAAAATCTTAACTTTTTTAAATACATAATCCTAGATTGTGGCCAATGGCACAATGTTTGTTGTAGGGAGACAGTCCTTAAGTGGGCGAGCGGGGGTGTGGCTGCGCAGCTTGACCCTTAACATCACAATGCAGTGACTGGTGCCAACCCATGCTGGTGCTCAGCGCTGCCTGTAAGAAAAAGGTCAAGTACAAGATTTTTCATCAAAAACTTCACTAAAATACTAGGATATTCCAGTTACTGGGATTGGCATCCCTAGTTGGTTGGTTGTTCTAACTGCAGTGTAGGCAGATCAGAAGACACTATAGAAAACCCACAGAAGCACACAATAGTCCATACACACTGGCCAATGTGCTCAATATGTTGGATCAAACTGCGCAGAATGTTGCACAGATACTTTAGGTAAGGACTGCTGTTCTTGAGGAAAGCTGTGTCTCACTACCCGGCTGGCTCCAGTGTGCATGTGCATGGTCTCTTGCACAGCCCTGAGCTGCCATCCGCCACAGCAAGGGACAACACTGTCCCTGTTGTGGAGGATAGGGCAATGACACCTGCATACCACCCCTGTCATTTACCTCACACCGCTGATGTAATACATGGGAGGGAAGCAGTACCAGAACACATAACGTGCCCTCATATCTCTTCCCTTCCCATATTTATGTTTAATGCATTTACCCCTTAGTCCCGAGGGATACAGTCACTATCTACAAGCATTAAGTCAACACCACTAGGTCGACACGTGGAAGATCAACGGTCAAAAAGGTCAACATGCAGTTTTTCACCTTTTTCTTTAGCCGACATAGGGCGTGGTGGAGGATAAAATAGTGTGTCCGAAGCATGGCGAGCGCAGTGTGCCATACGTGGGGATTCGGGGGTTACGTTTCAGTGTCCATGCCGACTGCGTCCACATTCGGGCCAAAAACAAAATAAAAACCCCAATGTGGACCTTTTGACCGTCGACCTTCCCCATGTCGACCTAATGTCCTTGTCAACCTAACCCATGTCGACCTTCCTTCATGTCCACCTAGTTGCTGTCTGTCCAATGATACATTCCCAGTCCGAGAGGTTTCCTTTCACACATGCAGAAATTCTGGGATGATGGACATTCACATGCAAACACCCAGAATATCGCTGCATGTGTGAAAGGGGTATTAAAACAGCAACAGTAACAAACAAAACAAACCTGTATTTGGGTGTATTACTACTGTGCTTTTACACCCAGCCATTGAATGTGCAGAGAATCAGTGATGTAGTAAATATACCCTGAGCATTAGATAGTAGAAAGAGCAGGGTCCTTCAGCTTCACAGATTAAGGGCGGGATGTATTAATATACATCGCCGCCCCTCGCCGCGATGCTAGCACATATGTATTAACAAATGCGGCTAGCATCGCACTGCTGTTACGGAGGCCCCCCCGCAATACCTGTAATGTGGTGTGCCGTCACCTCCATGGGCGCCTCCTCCTCTTCTCCTGCCGGGACATCTAAGCAGGCTGTCCCCAACGCCTCCTCCTCCCCCCTGCAGCCGGAAGGACGTCTGACTGCCTTGCTAGGGGGAGGAGGGGGGTTTACCTTCCAGGAGAACCGGCAGCAAGGTAAGCCAGAGGTAGGGGGAGAGGGGGGGAGGCAGGCAGAGGTGGCGGGTAGCGATAAGAAGCCCATAGGCTTCTATAGGGTATCGCCACCCAAAGCTGGCGATACCCTGCCCTCCGAAGACGGTGCGTCGGGTTTTGGTAAATTTAAAAATGCGGTAAACCAGGGGTTTTACCACATTTTCGGCTTAGTACATCCCGCCCTAAGGATGTCATACTCTTGCCACAGAATTGTTTAGCGACAGCCCTAATTATCTCTAGGAATACACTCTACAACATTATTAAATGACTACTAATTAAATTACTATTAAATGATTACTAACAAACTTAATATTTACTAATTATTCCTTACAAATTAACCCAATGCCAGGAGTCAGAATACCGAGGCTGGCATTCCCCACGAGCACCAGAAGACTGGAATCCTGACTGCTGGCATCCTGAGCATAAGTATGCAGCGTTCAGCCTGGGGGGGGGTGTTAGGGGCAGATGTACTAAGCATGGTGAAGTGATAAAGTGGAAGGTGACAATGCACCAGCTAATCAGTGTGACAAGGAAGCACATACACTGTCTGGATCAGATGATGCCTTGGTCTTCATTTTTGTAGCAGTGGAACAACATACTAATTAATCAGCACAGCATGAAAGGTTACAACATTGCAGCCTACTGGTCCCAGAGCATAATACAAACACCTCAGAAAGCTCCATTGGTCCCTACCGTAGCCCACACCCTGGCCTATCACTTGGGCAGCTATTCCACCATCAAGAGCAATGACCTGGAAACATGTATATCGGGAGAACACAGGTGCTGCTTAATCAAACAAACTTAAATCACATCACTTAGGAAACCTGGACTGGATCTAATCTTCATGCTGCTGCTCTATAACCTGGTCATGATTTTCCATCTTACCCTCAGGCTGTATATGCCACAATATATTTATATATACTTTCTGTGTTAATATATAAATAAATTGAGTTACCTAGTGAGTCGCCATCTTTTGCTCTAAGGTTGCAATCTGTTAAATTCAGTATCTTTAATTCGCATTTGTCTGCCAGGTGCTGAGTGAGAGTGGACAGGGCTCCTCCCAGATCACTGTTCCATGATAAATCCAGTACCTGCAGATCAGGAATATACTGTAGCGATTCTCCTGTAAGGAATAACATGGAAAGGATATACCTCATTAGAAATCGTAATACTCACATTATCTACAGCAGATAATATTGAAGTGATGATTAAATTCTGATCTCTGCATCAAGAAAGAAGGGGTTTGAAATATCACTGTTATAAATAATAGGACTGTTCTGACTTCATCATTCAGTTTACTGTATTTGGAAAACTGGCTGAAATGTATAAATAAGATTACAAATATACCTAGTTCTGATTGTTATATACAATGTTAGTTGTCATTCCATTGTTTCCATTTTCCCCGGTTATTCAATTATAATAAGAAAAACTACAAAAAAAATGCACTATAGAGATACCGGAGACGATCCCTCATAAGAAAACATAGTAAAGCGGAAGCTTATGCTATCAGTCCCGGCATTTTACTTCACAAAGCAGTCATCAGTCCACATACTGTATGGGCAAGCGCCAAAAGTCAGGGCCAAGCTATTGGAGCTCGGTACATTTAATTATTTAGAAACCCCAATAGAAACAGGCATTAGCATTCCCACCTAAATAAACCAATTACCTTCAAATTACATATAATTCATTGGGGCCTATCTGTGCTACAAAACACAACTGAAGTCGAGGGATGCGGGAAAATCGCCAACCTGGTTTCTAAAATTTCAGAGGCACGCACATTTGACAGGCATGTCCAGGGTTGATGCTACAATTAGGCAGCTGCCTAAGGGCCTCAGGCTAGAGGGGGCAGCACTGAGGCTGCTGGGATAATAATAAGGATGCCTCTAAAAGAGATATACTTATTTTACTTAAAACTGGTGGTGTTTCCTACAAGACGTGGTTTCCGCTCTGGCTCTTTACAGCTGCTGTCTGGCTGAGACTGCCTACAGACATGTCAGAGTCTGAAATGTCTGATGTAGAGCAGAAGCAGCAATCAACGCCCAGCGCAATCAATCCGGGCATGTGTGTGTATTCAGTCATTTGTGAGGGTATTTGAGGCGTGGTAGGATAACATTTTGCCTACGGTGCCATTAAATCTTGTATCGGCCCTGGGGAAGTCCTCTTTTATAATAAGATGCCACTTTGTAGCTATTGTCAATATGTACTTTTCTGTAGACAGGCAAGCTAGTATGAGCCTATCATGTTTAATATTGTACCTGTACTGGAGCACCAAACTTCTGAGAAAGATAAGTGCTCTCCTTCAAATACTGCCCCCTAGTTGCGAATGTCTGGTGATCAGCAGATAATATTACCCTGTACTACACTAAATATTTTCCATATATGGGTAGGAAGCAGTGACCGCTCCAGGAGGTAGGGCTGCAGCACAGTCCAAAATTCAAATAGGGGAGAAACACCATCTGTCAGTGAGTCCGTTTGGAATGGCAGTTGGTGTGGCTCCCCTATTTGTATTTTGGACTTTGCTGGAGACCCTCTTCTTGAGCAACCACTGGGGAAGGAGGCCACTATCATGCCCATAACTGCACCTGTACATATGGAGGAACTGACATTTTCATATACTAGGGAAATCATAAATCTAAAGTTCAGGTATTGCATCCTGTATATAATAAAAAGCAGTCTCCTCATTTAATGCAATACGTTTTCTATTTCAATAGTAGTCCTTGTTAGATTATTATCAGATTGCACATAGCGGGTATTTAGCATCATGCGTTCTATTGTAGGACATATTGCACTGTGTTTTCTTTTAGATAACGTATTATTGTTGTTGATTTGTAAGCCACCGCCGCACTCTGCAGCGCAGTACAGTGGTAAGTAACAGTTCTGTCTGTAGCACTGGATAATAGGTTATACACAGTGGTATGTATTGTGCCTCAGCCTGGCTGTCTTCCATTGATATAAAGATCAAGCCAAAGTAAATGGACATCTAAGAACACAACCTTGGAATAATCCAGTTACATATTTATTTTCAGGGAGGAAGCTGGATCATGCTGGATATTGTGCAGCAAAGATATTTATGCTTTTCCCACACCTTCAATGTCAACATAGGAAATACAGCTATAAATACGGTGCGTGTTCTCCAGTGGTACATATGGCTGTAATCTCCATATACAGATATACTGTAGGAAGAGAACAAATATGCATAGAGAAAGGGGGATACCTGTGTAAAGCGTACAGTATAACAATGTACAGTTCTTATAAGCAGGGCTGGCTCTACCACTAGGCAGCTGCTTAGGGTGCCAGGATCTGGGGGCGCCACAGAGTCTGAATCTTGGGATAGTCTCTGTTACCCTTTTAAGATCCCAAATGCTGGGTCGGACACATTTAAACAGGGTCACCCATAATACAGAGGGTGACCTAGGTTTAACCCTTCTTATAACCCGGGTTGACTTGCCGGGTTGGATGACCCGGGCTATTAGGTGTGGTGCTTTGACACCGCACCTCAACACGGGTCAACCCAGCAGCAACCCGCCAATTAGCCGGGTTATCACTGTGGTGTGAAAAGGGGTATAAGTCATGCCCCTTTTTATGCCAGGTTCAGAGCCCCCTCAGTACTGTCCCTTTATATGTTCGCCACAGACCCAACTCCGTTATTCTGTTTAATATGCCAGTCTTGGAGCCCCCTTAGTCATGCAGCCACAGATCCACCGCAGTCAGTGTCTGATTCGGAGTTAGATGTGCTGTCAATGTCAGAAGCAATTAAGTTTTTTCTTCTTCTGCACATGCGTCCAGGGACCATGTGTACAGAGTTGTAGCTGTGACTGAGATGTACAGTATCAGAAATATATTTGAAACAATCTGAAGGTTCATGGGTGACAGATATTCATATGTACTGTATGAAGATGTTCATCTTATGGGCGTGTTATGGGACTGCCATGGGCAAGTCCCTGTTATGGGAGGGAACACGGGGATGGTGCAAGTTCAATAGTGTGAAAAATGGTTGCATCTAAAGATGCACCAGGCAGTATTTGAGCATATTAATATGCTGAAAGTGGGTGTCTCAGGCCTTACAGTAAGATGAACAGCTGTACACCAGGGAAGGGATTGCAGTTGTATTTGTATAGATGTGTGACCTGCAGACTATGCAGATGCGGACAATACTGAGTCGGACTCAGAATCAGACCCTATGGCTTGATTGTAATAAGCTATGATTTGTGGGCACTGGCATAACGTTGGTAATACAGCAGCTAGATTTAAAGCACAAAATAGCTTTTAAGGCACAACTACAGTAGATAGCTTTGCCTAAAAACAAATAGATTTGGACCTCTACATTTTATAATGGAAAAGTTGAGAAAGCCTGAAGCTTGTAGACTGGAAAAAGTAGACTAAATATGACAGTATAAACATATATAAGGTGTGCTGTCATTAGGTCAACAGTGTCTAGGTCGACAGTGTAAGGTTTGACATGCATTAGGTCGACATGGTCAAAATGTCGAAACAAGCAAAAGGTTTATGTTTTTTTTTTAAACTGGCTTGTTCATTCTTACTATCCCAGTGGGCAGAGAGGGAGAATATAATAGTGTGCTCAGTTCAGCAAGGCCCCGTTCCTAAAGGTTCTCGCCATGTGAGAGGACGCGGTACACTAATACGTTGTCCATATCGACCTATGTCAACATTCACAAAAACCTCATGTCCACATTTTTCATGTCAATCAATTGCATGTGTCAACCTTTTGACCATCTCGACTTAATACATGCGACCTTCTTCCGTTAGATCAGTGATGTAAACACTGGGCGGGATCCGGCATGCTGGGTGGCCTTGCTCTGTGCGGGGGCCCCCCGCAGCTTGCCGCTAGGAGTTGGAGCTTTGTGGGTTTTGCTGAAATAGGCCCAAAAATACAGATGTGTAATATAAATCAGCGAACCAGGGGCTCAGACAACAATTGTGGACGACAGATTAAATATAATGTATAGAAGTTTATGTGTATGCATCCAGACCATGGTAAGAACTGCGTTTCTTATATACAGTATGAATTGGGGGAAAAAATAAATAATAATAATAAAAAATGTCTTAAAAATAGTAAATGACGGAAAGCGGAGTAGGCACTCATAGTGCTATCCAATGGCTGCAAATATTTTTGGGAAGAAAATGGGGGGGATGCACTGGGTACATTAGCAGAAAAAAAACATTTACAGTAAATGCCTCTTTTCTTACAGTCTACAGGAAACAGGCCACATCTCTCGGAGATGGCTCCAAATATTATTATGTGTGTATTCTCAAAGCCCCCATACACTACTCCGACTTGTTCTAAGGACAAGTCAGACCCAATTTCCACGGAGATCCCCTGGCATCTCCACCAGGAGGGCTCACATAAGATCAGTGGCCGCCCATTCTTTTGAATGTTTTTTTTTTTTTTATTCTACTGCCGCCCGCTGTTTGTCCACCTACGCGCAGCCAGGAGAAGATGCAGAGCGGGGAAAGCGCCTACTCTGCATTGCACTTCCCCATTCAGGAATCAGATGCGATATATAAAGCACCCGCGATGTGCCACTGATGGTTGCACCTACGATTTATATCTTGCGTGCAGCCCGCCTGACCTCCAACTCTGATCCGATGCATAAAGGAACGCGGATCGGATGTCAGACACATCCAATTTGGGTCCAATCAATTGGAATCGGATGAATTCAGGCACAAATTGGACAAGTGTATGAGGGCCTTACGGAATCATGTACACCAAACTGTAAGTGATAAACTGTAATTATTGATATTCTTCACAGCAGTGGTCTTATTGGACATTGCACCTAGTCAATGAAGGAAACATACCTAATGCGCCAGCATCATCACCAGTGAGTCCGCAGTTACTTAAACCTAATATTCTTAATCTATTGACATGACGGAGGTTTGAGGTCATCAACAACAGGGACCCACCAACCAAATCATTCCAGGAAAGATCAATTTCTTCTACATCTGGGAGAAAAGCCATTAATGAACCTGCAAGGACACAAGAAACATTCAGTTATAAAATCAAAACCCCTTTTTTTCACTGATAAATCTGCTTATGTTTGAAATCAATAATGGCCGATACAAATTTAATGATTAAGCCTAATTAAAAAAAAAAATATCCCCACTCCTTACTAAAAATTCACAGTGGAATCAAAACCATGGCAATAGATCAACAGTGACCATAGAGTGGCAACAGATGCCCACTTTCCTCTCCCACTAGCAATAAATACACCCAGTGACGTTACTCCTTTCGGTATATAGGCCTTATATAGATAATCACTAGGTCGACAATCAAAAGGCCAACAACTATTGGTTGACAGTCAGGGTCAAAAGGTCAACATGAGTTTTGCCATCCACATGGGCATAAAGTTAGATTATATTAGTGTGCCGAGCCAAGCAAGGCACCAGGCCTGAAGGTGATGTGGTAGACTTAGACAACGAGAAAAACTCAGGTTGACCTTTTACATGTTGACCTTTTGACCCTGCCAACCATTAGTTGTCAACAGTTTGATTTTATACCTGGACAATGTAGATCTAAAATATCATAATCCCTCCTCTCTAGTGGAAGTACTATGTATACATGTACAGTATGTCACTGGTAAAACAGTGCAGAGCCTTTGAGCGCCAAGTGAATTTGTCAAAATAAGTGTGAAAAATGCAAATCAAACACTTTTATTGTTTTTATCACTACTTTGTAACCATATTATAGTTGTGTATTATACTTGTGGCTTGTAATTCCGCTAATGATGCAAGCGAATCACTGGCCAAAACGTTGGCATCTTTGGAGGAGAAAACATTGGCCCTCTCGAATAAGTTAAGCTGGGTGTATCGGAGAAATTTTTAGTCGAGTGCTGCAGCATTTGGAGGTTTTACATGATGTTATATAAAGGAGATAGAGGAGTATAAAAGGTGGGCATTCCCTGCTTTGTGGGTAAACAGCCATTCTCTCTCCACAACATAACTACATTAATAACGTAATGGAGATCTGACATCTGATTAAAAGATAGATGCAAGTGCTTTCGCAGCTGTGAGTGTAAGCAGCGGCTAATAAAAAATATGCAAATGTGGCAACTACCGGGAATTGCATTGCGACACCGATTGGAGGCATTCTCAATTTGCCACTTTTGCAAGAAGAAGCAACCATTAGCTGCACACCAGTCAATAAACAACCTTCAGAGTAACCCTATTGCTGCATAGACTGCCTGAAGTAACCAAGACCAGCACCATTTTTACCCACAACAGTGCCTTACAGTCAATCACAGCATCATCATCATCACAAGACCATTGCTGGACATGCGCAGTATGACTGACGCATGCACACTGGCTAAAACATCACTCCACTGCATACATACATAACTCATCACTCATTGAATGAGATAACAAAGGTTACAGTTGTAGTACTTATAGCAACTGTAGTAAGCTAAAACCAGTGCCAATAATGCTGCAAGCAGTATTCTACTTACCAAGCTCTTTTAGATCACCAGCCGTCAGACCGCAGTTGTTCAGGTTTATGTAGTGATACTCTGCTTTCTTCCCAAACTTTTCCATAAACTGTGTCACCTTCCACCAACCAGTTGTATCCGAATCCATCTCATCCTCTCCTATGCATTCAACAAAGCACAGTAGTATTATTGGACAAACAGCAGTGTGATGCTCACACAGAAATAATCACTTATTACATACAGTATTTCTCTGTTCTGCGGTGTAATCTTTTTTGGAGGGGTATAGATTGAAAGATAGTGCATAGCCAGCCAATAGGTCGACACAAGATAATTGATAGGCAGTTGCTCAACATGGTCAAGATGTCAACATGTACTTACTTCTACGGGGTCAAAAAGTCAACATGCAAATGGTTGACACATAGGGATAAGGGATATATCAGATATTCAATGGAATACCCAATATATAAGGAGCCCATTGCTGGGTGTGTACTCCCGATATGTGTTTACGACGTTGTTCATACACATAGCATCAGTCCTGCAGCACTGTCAATGACGAATATATCTACATACACATTGGAGTATCTGGCTGTGTACACAGGCAGCCTCTTGACCGCCAACACGCTGCATGACCACCAGTGGCTGATATTGCAACTGCCCTATTGTGAAATCAGGCAGACGATTGGTAAGTGTGTATGTACTTACAAAACAGCTGTGGCCAAGTGTGTACCAGACATAGGGCCAGATGCACTAAGCTTTAAAAGTGATAACCAACCAACCAATCAGCTCCTGCCTGACATTTTTCAAACCTTTTTCAAACACAGTTTGTGATATGTACGGTGGAGGGCTAGAGTTAGGTTGCTGGAGGGGACAGTTAGTTAGGCACTTTATAGAGGGTTATGGGCCAGATGAACTAAGCTTCAAAAGTGATTAAATGGAGAGTGATAAACTGCCAGCCAATCAGCTCCTATCTGCCTTGTCACAGACTGTGTTTGAAAAATGTCAGGCAGGAGCTGATTGGTTGTTTATCACTTTTGAAGCTTAGTGCATCTGGCCCATACACTATTCTGTACTAACCTTTTCCAGGGCTAGGGTCCACATTCTCAGTTTTATGGTCACTGATTGTAGCCGTATTGTCAGGTGCTTGTTCATCCTTTTTACTCGCTGCCTCGTTTGTGTCCTTATCGAACCCCTTGAAGAATCTCTTTACTTGGAATATGTCATTTTTTCCTTTCTCCGACTTTTTTCTTTGTAGCTGGCTGAAGATAATATCGAATGGAGATCTTTTCTGTCCCTCTCCCGACTTTTTTTCTGAGGTTTGTAAAAAAAAAAAAAAAAAAAAAATCAGATATTTAATAGTTAAACCAGTGGTTCCCAAACTTTTGTGGATCACGGCACCCTAGAGTATCAGATTTTTTTCCATGGCACCCCTAGGGAAAAAGTTTGATACCAAGAACTTCAGAAAAAAATATTCAATTAAATAAGTTGCGCTTATATGTCCTCCTTAGGTCCACTTCTGTTTATCCACATATGTTATAATTGGAAGTCACAAGTACTGATTTTCCTTATTACATTGACCATATATATATATAATTTGAATTTGTACTGGACCACCAACCCAGGGCACCCCTGCAAGTGCTCCGCGGCACCCCTGGGAGCCACGGCACACAGTTTGGGAACCAGTTAAACATTAAAATGTAATATTAAGATTAGTGTTTGCATAGGATTTCGAAGGACATGCTGTGCCTGAACAGGTGAATCTATGGCTATTCACATCAATATTACAGACAACTACAAACTGGAATTTGTTGGTAGTGATTAGTGAATATATCACTGACCCTCCTGGCGCTAATAAAGATAGATTGATAACCTCCATAGCTGAATGTGTTAGGGGGATCATTGAAAAATCCCCTAATTGGGAAAGACAAATGGATACAAATTATGTCCACTGCGCTTACCATGGCAACGGACATAACTTCTTGACCGGCCCGGTCCATCGCCATCCAGCATAGTAGCCCAGACGCTCTGGGTACCATTGGCTTCCAGTTGCATCGGATGTCGCACATGTGAGACCACCAGCAAACCACTTAGCATCTGGTAAAGTGCCAAACTCTAGCACTCAGTGGCGTATCTGGTACCATCAATCACCAACACTATACAGTTATACCACTTCACTCTATGAGCCTCCAGTTAGCCGAGACACCGGTATTTGAAGCAGAATCAGCTTTATTGGCCAGATATACTTGCGTATACTAGGAATTTGTTTTCAGTTTGCTGTGCAGCAGCCAGGTGGGTAACAAGTAAACAGCATACAGTATAAACAATATAAACAGGTGGAGGAACATGTACAGTCATACAGAAAGTTATTCCGAGGGGACCGTGTTAGATTATGAGCAAAGCGTTTTGGCGCGACGAGACAGTGAGGTGTTCATGAGTTCACGTGTCAACAGGTGAACCGCTTGAGGGAAGAAACTTTTAGGCTTCTGGTGAACCTGGTGGGAATAGCCCTGTAGTGTCTGCCTAATGGCAGCAGGTTAAACAAGCCATGGCCAGGACGACTATCTTCGTTGCCCGCTTTATTGCAATGGACAGGTACAGGTCCTGGACAGAGGGAAGGTCGGTCTCGATTAAGTTCTGACTACCTTTTGGAGTCTGCATTTGTCTCTCTCGCTGGCGGAGGAGCACAGTACAGACTCCACAATCACAGAGTAGAAGCTTCTGTGGGATGTTGAACTTCCTCAGTTGCCTAAGGAAGAATAGCTTCTGCTGCGCTCTTCCAACCATCTAGAGCTCAATCCACTCGAAACCGTTGAGATGGTAGTGGACTTTAGGAAGAAGGCTGTTGGTGTTCCTCCGCTAACAATTGATGACAGTGTGATGTCGCTAGTGGACTCCTTCAAGTTCCTAGGAACCACAATCTCCCGGGACCTTAAATGGGGGCCCAACACTGATACTATTGTTGGAAAAGCACAGCAGAGGCTATTCTTCCTTAGGCAACTGAGGAAGTTCAACATCCCACAGAAGCTTCTGCTCCTCTTCTACTCCGCAATTGTGGAGTCTGTACTGTGCTCCTCGATACTGGTCTGGCACGGCTCCGTCAGCGAGAGAGACAAATGCAGACTCCAAAAGGTAGTCAGAACTGCGGAGAAGATAATCGGGACAGACCTTCCCTCTGTCCAGGACCTGTACCTGTCCAGAGCGAAAAAGCGGGCAACGAAGATAGTCAAGGACCAACTACATCCTGGCCATGGCTTGTTTAACCTGCTACCATCAGGCAGATGCTACAGGGCTATTCCCACCAGAAAGCTAAAAAGGTTCTTTCCTCAAGCGGTTCACCTGTAGACACATGAACTCATAAACTCCTCACTGTCTAGTCACGCCATAACCCTTTGCACATAATCTAACACAGTGTCCCCTCTGAATAACTTTCTATATGACTGTACATGTTCCCCCACCTGTTTATATTGTTTATACTGTTTACTTGTTACCCACCTGGCTGCTGCACAGCAAACCGAAAACAAATTCCTAGTATACGCAAGTATTCCTGGCCAATAACGCTGATTCTGATTCTGTCCTAACCCTAAAATGTTCTATTACCATTGTGTCTATTAACATTCACATTGTCAACATTATGACATTAACACTATGCTGAATGTTGACATTTTGACTGTCGACTTTTCATCCATGTCTGGTGTTGACATGTTGGATGCCCATATAATGACTGCATACCAGACCTTATATTAACACTGTTGTCTTTCATTGTCACTTTATAACATAAGTTTATTTTGTACAAAACATGGCCCTTATAAAAACGGGGCCTACACACATAGCAATTTTGTGTAATTTTCTAAGCGTTCTGACTTAATTTGACTAGATCGCTTAGAAAATGACCCTACATTGCTCAGTGTGTAGGGGCCATAGTGATAGCGAAGCGCGGCCCTGCATGCCGCTATCGCCAGGCAATGTAGATAAATCTAGTCAGATCGCCAGTGTCCCTGACAGATAGGGTTACCAACTCATCCCTTTAATCCGGGACACATATTAATTACACAGGTTCGGTGGCTGGCTTTCACCTGGTTTTAAACTGCCACAGAACCTGTGTAATTAATGTGTGTCCCGGATTAAAGGGATGAGTTGGCCACCCTACTGACAAATCGCTCAGCACACATCGCTGACACAGCATCGCTCTGTAACATAGCCACATGTGTAGGCCCCTTAAGAATGTTTGTATGGCCGATCTTGTGTGATCTTCATGTAAGTAAATATTACATTTGCTCCCATCCAGTACCAGGTTTTTATTCCATCCAAGCAACTAGTTGGGTGGTTGGAGGAAAGTTGGTCTGATGTGTGGCCAGCATTAGTCAGCAAGAAGAAACTGGTAATGTATGATTGCCATCACCTGTGCTGAACTAGTTAATAAGAAAGGTGTTTCACCACAGAGGTGATGGCAATCATACATCACCAAGGAAGTCCAGGAACAGAGCATTTTCTCCCTCATGGAGAGGGTCAGGTAGGCAAGTATGCAGTCCACCCAGCATGCTTCATATTGCTAATGCTGGCCACACATCAGACCAGCTTTTATCCAACTAGTTGGTTGGATGGAATACAAATCTGGTACTGGATGGGAGCAAATGTAATTTGTAATTTGATCCAAAAATCTGGAAACAGACAAAACCTGTCACTCAGACAAAGTGATCTATTTGTATCTGTTTGATTTTAACTAAAGTCACTGAATGTTTTTGTCCATTTTCCTGGGTTTGTGAGCAAATTGCTCTTTGTCATTTGTTCCCATCCAGTACCAGATTTTTGATGTGTGGCCAGCAGATAATACAACCCTCTGCATTATTTATACTGAGAAATACATCATAAAGTCACAGTAGCAAAATAAAAACATATCATGAAAAATAAATAAAAATACACCACTTCTATTCTTGCCCTGAACAGAGCTGCGCCTAGCAAGTACATAATGTAGCTGCATGTATGTAACAGCCCTGACATGCATTATCCTTGTTCTGTATACTTCTTGCACTGGCTGTACTACTCACAGTGTACATGTACAGCACTGCCACTCCTGCTTTCATTTCTCAAGATTACAGTACATTCTCACTGCACCTGTAAAGAGAAGCACCAGTGGTCACATTAGCATACCTTTAATGTCCATATCTTCCAAGTTCCCACCCTTTTACAGAGGTTCTCTGGTCAAAGATGTTGCCACTTCTGGAAAGTTCCCCCTTTGTGCTAAGATTCAGAGTCTTTTTCAGCTGTTTCCTGCAGGACCTTCATCCTTTCCAGCAGAAAGTTTTAAACCTGAAACTAATCACCTGCACAATGCACATTAAGCATGTTACATTCCTTTCCACAATACAGGAGGGCAGTGATAAGGCGTGAACATGTAGCTGAACAAGCTCCTCTGCTCACAAGCCTTGTGCACAATTCCAGAGCACGCAATGCAACAGTATGGTATGTTACGACCCAGGAAATATGTAGTAGCAGGTGGACTTTGGCTTGCAACTTCCTTCTAGGTTTCAGTTGCCAAGAAGAATGCTTATAAAGATCTTGAGAGGCTGAGTCAGATATTATCTCAAGTTACAGATTCACAAAAAGTAAAAAAAAAATGTACATTGTGTTTTACTAAACAGTTTGTACAGTATATTTAGTATTGTTTGTAGAACTTGATAGAAACATGTACTTTATCTACTGTTTTTATTAAGAAAGTTACTTTTACTTTGCTTGAGTCGTTTATCATTTTTCCAGTAATATGTATCATCCACAGTCTACTATCTGGAAAACAACAGAGAGTGAATCTGCAATCGTCTGAGAAGCCTGATCTGTTCTGACTTCAAGTCTCTGTGTAAGCTGACAAATGTGACCCACCTGATACCCCTTTCACACAGAAAATGAAATTCCCAGGTGAAGCAGTTCCACCTAGGAATTTCATTAAATACACGGGTTCTTTTTCTGTGTGAAAGGGTCGATCCGGATTTTAAACTCGGGGTCTCCAACCCTGCAAAAGGCCATGGTCACGGACTCGGAGTTTAAGATTTCCAGGTCTAAATTTTAAATCCGGAAATTTGTTCTCCTGTGTGATGGGGGTCTGACATCGGAGGCCGAATTACACGGCGATTCAAATGCCTGAAAGCAGTATGTGAAAAGTACAAGAAGAGAGGACTATAGGCTTACCACATTAACCCTTTCTGGTACACTCCTGAATTACACAGGTTCTGTGGTTGATGAAAAACAGGTGAAATGCAGAAATAAAGTCAGCCAGCCACAGAACCTGTATAATTCATAAGTGTCCCAACTTAAAGGGATGTTATGGCAAGTGAATATATAGCAAAAGCATACCTCACAACATGACCCATTCCAGGAGGGACATAATGCTCTATTCCGGGATTTTCTTCTAAGTGTATGGATTGCCATCACCTGTTTTCAACAGGTTAAGTAAAAAGAAAGGTGTTTCAACAAAGGTAATGGCAATCATACATTAATAGGGAAGTCCAGGAACAGGGCATTGTGTCCCTCCTGGAGACGGTCATGTTGGGAGGTATGGCTAAAGTAGGGTGACCAACTCATCCCTTTTATCCGGGACACATATTAATTACACAGGTTCTGTGGCAGTTTAAAACCAGGTGAAATGGAGTCTTGAGGTGTGGCAGTTTAAAACCAGGTGAAAGCCAGCCACAGAACCTGTGTAATTAATATGTGTCCAGGATTAAAGGGATGAGTTGGTCACCCTAGGCTAAAGGCCCATACACATGATATGTGGCACTGCATATCCTATAGTGCTGCAAAATTGAACAACCAGCAGGTAAACACTGAACAATATCTACCATTCAGTGACATCACCAGCGCCCCTGCCAAACATGCACTCACTGACAATACCATCTGATTGGACTGCGTGTTTAGACGATCGGGGTTATGGTTAATAGGGTTACCCCCTCATCCCTTTAATTCTGGACACATTAATTACACAGATTCTTTGACTGGCTGACTTGAAGACTCCATTTCACCTGGTTTAATCAGCCACAGAACCTGTGTAATTAATATGTGTGTAGAATTAAAGGGATTAGGTGGTCACCCTAATCGGTAATGATACAGTGGGTGCACACTGAAGGATATACAGGAAGATATCATTAACGATACTGTTATCCTGCATATTATTCATACAAGTCAGATAGTGTGTACCCAGCTTAAGACTAAATAATAGCCACAGTCCCTGTTATGCTGGGTACACACTGGGGCCGATTCTGGATCATACGCAGTGATCCGACTTTGACCCCTGCCCTGATGATTTCTGTGTATATGCAAACTCTGACTGTGATCGGCCGCAGCAAGGGCGGGGGTGATGGCAGCACTGGATCATGGGAACGCCCAGCGTTTTATGGGCGTCACCATGAAAACGCTGGGCATTCCCATGGGTATGCGGGCGGGCCGATGCCTGTATTCGTCCAGGCGTCCGCAAATAAACGTCAGTGGTGACTGACTTATTTGCAAAGGCAGGAGAAATCCTACAATGGTCGGCGGTCCCCTTGTGCGGTGCGCCCTCTTTGGTGCTGGGTAAGTCTTCGCAGGTTACCGAGCCAATCAGAATCAGGCCCATTGTGCAATATTGAATCAATCGCAATCCATTAATTCTTGGTTGGTTGGTCTGATTATGGCTGAATGTGTACACAACACCCGGAGCTGGTGGTCGTTCACAAACCCATGAGATCAGCTCCCGGGATCAGAAGTGCAGCACAACATTTGTTGGTCTGACAGAAACTGCGAATGCAGTGTGTACAGACATTGGGACGGCTATATTAAGCCCGGGAAAGAGGTAAACTGAAGGTGATAATGCATAGGCTAATCAGCTCCCAACTGTCAGTTTACAGGCTGGGGGCAGGTGAATTAAGCCTGTAGAAGGGATAAAATCAAAGGTGATAACACACCAGTCAATCGGCCCCTAACTGTCATTTTTCAAACTGTGTCTGTAACTTGACAGTTAAGAGTTGATTGGCTGTTGTGTTATTTTAGATTTTGGGGCCAAATCTGGTTCACTCTTAGTGAAACAAATTCGACCCCTGCCCCAATGAAAAAGTGGGCGGGAGGGGGTCTGCTGGGGGCGGGTGGCTGCTGTTACATGATGTCAGCTGCCCGCCCTGTCTTCGTCACGCCACCCGTTAATATAAGTCAATCGATTTGCGATGATCGCCGACCATTAAATGATTTCTCCTGCTGCGGGCACATGCGAGGGGATGTGTCTTCATAACACATCCCCTCGCATGGTTGCTAGGGGAAACGGCAGCAGGGGGCTGGGTATTCACCAGGGTAGCATCACAAATACCCGGTAATCTGCGAATCACCCCCTTTATCTCTTCTCCAGGATTAATGCATCTACCCCATGGTTTGAAAATGACAGTTAGGAGCTGATTGCCTGGAGCATTATCACCTTTGATTTTATCTCTTCTCCAGGCTTAATACATCTGCCCCATTGCCTGAGAAATGCATGTAAAAACTCACCCCAACGGTCTTTAGGGAAATGTTTCATTCATAAAGAACCAATAATTGTGTATTGTGTACATACTGTAAGAAATCGTATGTTTGCTGGATTGTTTCACTGTGTACTGTGCCTGCCAGGAGTGGATTGGATTGTTTGGAAAGCTCCTGGTGTGCCAGTCCCATGCCCCTGTCACAAAGGCCAGTTTATGCTGCCTACCAGGCAGTGCAGGTGTTTGCTCTCACTGTTTTGCAGTGGCAGCCATTACTTCAAATCTGATCAACCACACAAAACTGATGATTTTGAAAAAATCAATACAGTTCTATAAGTAAATGATATGACATAATTCCATCAGCTTGATGTAAGATGTGCACAATTTGCTATGTACATGAGATTGCAGCTCAAGGCCAAAAGGAGATCGTTGTGGACAGTGCTGAACTGGGGGCAACACCCTCGCTGAGGGCCAGATGTACTAAGCCTGAAAAGTGCTAAAATGGAGAGTGATAAACAACCAGCCAATCAGCTCCTACCTGCAATGTCACAGACTGTGTTTGAACAATGACAGGTTGGAGCTGATAGGCTGGTTGTTTATCACTCTCCATTTTATCACTTTCCAAGGCTTAGTACATTTCGCCCTGAATATCCATCTGGTTAGCAGGAGTTTAGCACCCTGCAGCCAGTTTCATTGCTGCTGTGCTGGTGGGCAGGGCCATCTTAAAGTATAGGCATCCTGGGCAGTTGCCCAGGGCCCCATGTTTTTAGGGTCCTCTGAACATGGGTATAAGGTTGGTCTATGGCACCGGCCAGGAGCAGATCATGAGAAAGGGGGGGGGGGGGTGATCAGTGATGATCACGACACTAGGCCACCATTCCAGTACTTAAAATACAGGACTGGGATGCACTGACCTTTTCAAGAATGTTAGTCACCCACATACAGTATCAGATTTGCATTACAGATAAAACTACTCATCCTTATACACAGTATAACCGGCTGTGTTGCACAATTAGACAATGGATCTCTTATGCATTTATTAAACAAAACATTGTTCTGTTGTAATTATTTATTGGCAGATATACTTGTCCTGGCAGCACACGAACAGTCACTGTTCTCTACCACCCAGCCAGGCTCTGCAGTAACAAGAGATGGGGATAGGGGTATTTCCTGGGCTAGGGCATGTAAATGGTTCTGTGCCAGCTGATGACCTGTTTGCTTTGCAGCACTGCACATACTATTGTTCATGTACTATTTGGGGAGGGTGTGTGGAACCACATCTTCTGGCTAGAAAAGGACTGTCCAAACAATTATTAGACCCCCTTTTCCCAAACTCGTGATTCTCCTGCCAATTGTATAGGTGGATATGCTTGACATGTATGGGGTTGTTGGTCAATCATTTTTGTAAAATCAAACAGCTTGGTGCTTGTAGAAACAATCCTATTAAAAACAAAGTTAAATAATTAGCCTGACTTGTATTTACTGTTCAAAGATTAACTTGGATTTTGGTACTTTGCCTCACAGTGACTCTTTAATATGACATGCTTTGTGGGGAATTAAAACCATTAGAACGATTAGTTCAGCAACGCGGTTTAGCAGGAAGGAATTGGCAGGAGAATCCCAAATACTAAACACAATCTAGTCTGCAGATTGGAACATACGTCACTGGTTCTTAATGCAGCTGTGTTGTCTCAAGTATAAAGCAATATCTGAATATAGGAATTAGGAACATGGTAATAGTAAATTGGGATACGGTCAGTTGTCAACCTAGTGTCTAGGTCGACGTTGCACAAGGTCGACAGGTGGTTAGTTCGACACAAGCGTTAAGGTTTTTCACTGTTTTCTTGAGCCGACATGTGCTGACAGGCGGTATTTCATGCCCTACCATCCACTAGGGCGTGGTGGAAGAATAAAATAGTGTGCCGAGCGCATCAAGGCACCGTGCCCAAAGCATGATGAGCACTTAAAACTGTGTCAACATTCAGGTAAAAAAACTGGGAGAAACCCCATGTCGACCTTTTGACTGTCGACATAGACCATACAATTGTGTCAACCTAACCACCTGTCGACTTTGTACCATGTCGACCTTCCAGTGTGTCGACCCGGTGGTGTCGACCTAATGACTGTCGACCATCTTTAGGCCGACCCAATAATCCCATTCCAGTAAATTAGTCATACATATAGATCCTAATGTAATGTAAAATTACTCTAAAGCTTGCATGTCGAAACTGTGGCACTCCAGCTGTTGTGAAACTACAAGTCCCATCATGCCTTGCCACAGTTTTGCTATTAGGGAATGCTAAAACTATGGCAAGGCATGCTGGGGTGCATATTTACACAAAAGCTGGAGAGCCACAGTTTGAACAGGGCTGCTACAGTGTACTTGTGTAATGTCATGGTGTATCTTAGTAGATAAGTGTTATGTACACACGGTTATGATCTAGTCAAAATTGCCTTGTCTGCACAGTCAATCTATGCTAGACAATATTGAGACTAATGCTGTGTGCACACAGTGAGATTTGACATTAGATTTTGACTATATATTCAAAATCGTATGCAGATCGCACAGGTTTTTTACCTTTCGATCCCGATGCGCGCTCCCGTGACAGCACAAATCGAAACCCAGATAGACAGGGCAGCAATGACTATATAGTGCCAATCTAATGCAGATTGTATGTTAAAAGTACAGAGATAGCAAAGATTGCATAGCACTCGAATCGAATAGCAATGGAATCTCACCGTGTGTGTACACACCATAAGCAGGAGAAAAAATCTCCTGCCAAAATCTCACCCTGTGTACACCCCAGATTCGATTGCTATGCAATCTTTGCTAACTCATGTGCTATTTACATACAATTCATACAATCTATATTAAATCTTCGCTATGTAGTCATTGCTGCACTGTCTATTTGGCTTTTCAACTCAACAGCAGCGTGCATCGGCATTGAATCGGGATTGAAAGCCATGTTCTATCTCCAGTCATGGCCGGCGCCACCACTAGGCAGCTTTAGGCATTTGCCAGGCTGTCTGTGAAAGTAATTGCCCCTTCACTGCTGCGGTGCCAGGGGCCATAATGAGGCACCAGCCCCACTAACTGATCCTATGTGGCCGTGGCACTGCCAGCACTAATTGTAGGCGCAGTGCCAATAAGCCGGAGATCAACACAGTATATTCCTCTGCGGGTCTGCCTCTGTCCTCCACCAGACGCAGCTCTGAAAAACGATCTTGTCAGAGCCAGCTCCTGCTCCTTCTCTAACATCATGGATATCTCTCATCCCCTTGACACTATCAGCGGATGGGGGGCCTGCATCTCCTACATACTTCCGGCGAACAGAGCGCATATTGGTTGTAGCAAGCGGCAGCCTCTCCCCGGCGACTATGGCGGCACTTTCCTTTATACATCCCGCTATCCAGCACTTCCTTATCAGGTACCATAGCAGCAGGCTATCATATCTGTTCTTTATTTTCTATGTACTGTATGTGACTCTCGTGGGCAATGCACTACCAAAGGATCCTACAATAGCAAGTGACAGGGTCTAACAATGTGCATGCCCATCGTGCTTCATACCTCAAATACTGCTTTTTTAAATATTATACCTTCATGTCATTGTTCACATATTAGGGGGAAATGTGAACTGTGTTTCTGGGGGGAGTGTACTCTGTGGGAAGTGTAGTTAGGGATGAAAGGTGTACTGTGTGAGGAGCATGATTTCAGCTTGCACCCTTCCAGGGTTGGCAAGGTTAACTGAGGTAAAAGCATACCTCCCAACAGTCCCGATTATAGTGGGACAGTCCCGATTGTCAGGGCCTGTCCCGCTGTCCCACCCGCGGGCGGCAGTGTCCCGCGGTGTGGGGGGGCTGTTGGGAGTCCCCCCTGTCAGCTGCTAAGCAGCAGGGAATAAACGCTGTGCGCATGCGCACAGCGTCTATTCCCGCAGCCAGGGGTCTGGGGGCATGGCTAGAGGCTCACAGAGCCTCTGGGTCATGCCCCCATAGTGGCAAAATGGGGGCGTGGCCTCGCGGGAGAGCCGCGAGTATAGGCCACGCCCCAAATTAGGCCACGCCCCGAAAATGTTGACGCGCCTTTGGCGCACAGCAGCAGCGTCCCGCCTGCTGAGCAGCCAAACTTGGGAGGTATGGTAAAAGTGCCCTGTTTAAGAGCCCAAATGTGACTTTTCACATCACACCATTTAATGTAGGCAGTATGGTAGACTCATTTTATGCTTTATACTAATTAGCACAATCTGCAACATAAGAAACATCTGCAGTCAGAGTCTGGCATCAAGTCGGTGGTAAAAATAGTGTTGTTTTAATTCAACATGGTGACTATACAGTATATAGGGGGGGGGCGGCGGCGGCGGCAGACAGTTTGCCTAGGGCGCTGGGGTGCCTTGCACCGGCCCTGTCTCCAGTCGATGTCTATGATTGAATTTTGACTATATAGTCAAAATTGAATGGCAAATCTTATCGTGTGTACACACACCATACACTGCACACAGCTTGCTCGACCGAGTAAAGGTCGACATACTGTAGTTTGACCACTAAATGTCGACAGGGCTTTAGTCAACACATGAAGTAGGTCAACAGGCTTAAGGTCGGAAGGTCAACATGAGTTTAAAATGTTTTTTTTTTTTTTTTTAAACAGGTGGTATTTTATACCCTGCCATTCACTAGGGCGTGGAGCGAGAATAGAATAGTGTGCCAGGCACAGGGGTAGATTTATTAACATGTCCCTAACCTTCTTTATGAATCTATTTTCGCTTCACCACTTTTTTGTGGTGAAGCGGCCCCGCAGTTCTCCCGAATGTATTAATGCTGAAGTGTTCGTTATGGAAGTGTGTTATCCCCATCAGATGATGATACACTTCCTCCCATAAAGGATGTGCACTCCCCCCTGCTGCCAAGTACTGTGTCTCGGATACCTTGTCTCGTGATGTGTACCTGGCGCATGCGGAGATACATCCATCGGACGATGGGGACCAGACTCCGTACATTCCCCGCTGATAAAAGTCTGTCAGCCGGGAGGAGACACAATAAAGTTTATTGAAATTAACAAACAAAAAATTTACTTTGAATTACACAGCGCCAGAAAAATCTGGCGCTATGTACAGGACATAATAGGAGGAGCGCGTGGCCTCCCAGGACCTTAATAAATAAGGTATGAGCCAGGTGCCCACTTGCCAATAACATATAAACGTTAGCCCTCCTCCCTTGTAGCGTCGCACGCTAAACACCCGCATCGCGGGTGTCATAGATCTGGGGAAGCGCTAACAAAGAGTGGTTGTGAATGGTGCCGTATCAGATATGATACCGGTACTAAGTGGAGTGCCCCAGGGTTCGGTTTTGGGGCCCATTTTGTTTAACATTTTTATTAACGATATTGGGATAGGGTTACTCAGCAATGTATCCATCTTTGCGGACGATACAAAACTTAGCAAAGTCATCAAATCACCAGAAGATGTCACCATGCTTCAAAATGATCTTGCAATTCTAGATGAGTGGGCAAAAAAATGGAAGATGAGGTTCAATGTAGATAAATGTAAGGTTATGCACCTTGGGAGACACAACCAGTGTGCAAGTTACAACCTTAGCGGAGAGGAACTGGGTAATTCCATACTTGAAAAGGATCTAGGAGTCCAAATAGACAGCAATCTAGGATGTAGTGCCCATTGTAATGTAGCTACAAAAAAGGCCAACAAAATTCTGGCATGTATTAAGAGGGGAATGGAAACTAGGGACTCAAGGGTAATTATGCCACTATATAAAGCATTGGTGAGACCTCACCTAGAGTACGGAGTACAGTTCTGAGCCCCACACTATAAAAAGGACATCATAGAATTAGAAAAAGTCCAAAGGCGAGCAACAAAGCTTATTAGGGGAATGGAGAATTTAAGCTACGGGGAGAGATTAACCCCTTCCTGACAGAGCCAGTTTTTGCGTTCCTGACAGAGCCCTTTTTTTCAAATCTGACATGTATCACTTAAGTGGGGATAACTTTTTTTTGCTTTTACTTATCCCAGTGATTTTGAGATTGTTTTTTCGTGACACATTGTACTTCAAATTAGTGGTAAATTTGGGTCGATACAGTCTGTGTTTTTTTGTGAAAAATACCAAAATGTCGTGAAAAAATGGAAAATTTAGCAATTTGCAAAATGTTAAATTTTCTGCTTGTGAGACAAATAATCATACCACTCAAAATAGTTAATAACTAACATAGACCATATGTCTACTTTATGTTTCCATCATTATTTCAACTTCCTTTTAATTTTTTTGGACACTAGGAGGCTTACAATATGAATAGCAAATTCTCAAATTTTCAAGAAAATTTCAAACACTGATTTTTTTAGGGACCAGTTCAGTTCTGATGTGACTTTGAGGGACTTGTATGTGAGACACCCCCATAAATGATACCATTTCAAAAACTGCACCCCTCACAGTATTCAAAACAGCATTTTGGAAGTTTGTTAACCCTTTAGGTGTTTCACAGGAATTAAAACAAAGTGTAGGTGAAATTTCAAAATTTCATTTTTTTTGCAGATTTGCAATTTTAATACATTTTTCTAAGGAACACAGTACATTTTACTAGAGAAATGTGACTAAAAATTGATTCCCCCAATTCTTTTGTTTTCATAAATATCCTATATGTGGCCCTAGTGTGCACGTTGACCAAACCACAGGCTTCATAATAGAAGGAGCACCTACTTGATTTTGGAGCCTCCTTTTTATGAGATTATTTTTTAGGCACCATGTAGGTTTCTAGGCACCATAAGATGCTAAAATTTAGGAACCCCCCACAAGTGACCCCATTTTGCAAACTACACCCCTCAGGGAATTCATCTAGGGGTATAGTGTACATTTCAAACCCCCAGGGGTTTCACCAATTGTGGTACAACTGGGCAGTGAAAATGAAAAATTAAATTTTTTACACAAAAATGCAGTTCTGGCTCAATTTTTCATTTTCAGAAGGTATGAAGGAGAAAAAGCACCCCAAAATCTGTGCCCCAATTTCTCCCGAGTACGGCAATGCCTCACATGTGACCAAAAAATACCATTTGGGTGCATGGCAGGACTCAGAAAGGAAGGAGTGATTTTTGGATTTTGCAGCTCAGATTCTGGTGGAATGTTGGTGGGTGCTATGTTGCATTAGCAAGACCCCCCAAGCACCAATACAGTGGAACCCCCCCACAAGTGACCCCATTTTGCAAACTACACCCCTCAGGGAATTCATCTAGGGGTATAGTGTACATTTCAAACCCCCAGGGGTTTCACCAATTTTGATACAACTGGGCAGTGAAAATGAAAAATTACATTTTTTTACACAAAAATGCAGTTCTGGCTCAAAATTTTTCATTTTCAGAAGGTATGAAGGAGAAAAAGCACCCCAAAATCTGTGCCCCAATTTCTCCCGAGTACGGCAATGCCTCACATGTGACCAAAAAATACCAGTTGGGTGCATGGCAGGACTCAGAAGGGAAGGAGTGATTTTTGGTGGTGGAATGTTGGTGGGTGCTATGTCGCATTAGCAAGACCCCCAAAGCACCAATACAGTGGAACCCCCCCACAAGTGACCCCATTTTGCAAACTACACCCCTCAGGGAATTCATCTAGGGGTATAGTGTACATTTCAAACCCCCAGGGGTTTCACCAATTTTGATACAACTGGGCAGTGAAAATGAAAAATTACATTTTTTTACACAAAAATGCAGTTCTGGCTCAAAATTTTTCATTTTCAGAAGGTATGAAGGAGAAAAAGCACCCCAAAATCTGTGCCCCAATTTCTCCCGAGTACGGCAATGCCTCACATGTGACCAAAAAATACCATTTGGGCGCATGGCAGGACTCAGAAGGGAAGGAGTGATTTTTGGATTTTGCAGCTCAGATTCTGGTGGAATTTTGGTGGGTGCTATGTCGCATTAGCAAGACCCCCCAAGCACCAATACAGTGGAACCCCCCCACAAGTGACCCCATTTTGCAAACTACACCCCTCAGGGAATTCATCTAGGGGTATAGTGTACATTTCAAACCCCCAGGGGTTTCACCAATTGTGGTACAACTGGGCAGTGAAAATGAAAAATTACATTTTTTTACACAAAAATGCAGTTCTGGCTCAAAATTTTTCATTTTCAGAAGGTATGAAGGAGAAAAAGCACCCCAAAATCTGTGCCCCAATTTCTCCCGAGTACGGCAATGCCTCACATGTGACCAAAAAATACCATTTGGGTGCATGGCAGGACTCAGAAAGGAAGGAGTGATTTTTGGATTTTGCAGCTCAGATTCTGGTGGAATGTTGGTGGGTGCTATGTTGCATTAGCAAGACCCCCCAAGCACCAATACAGTGGAACCCCCCCACAAGTGACCCCATTTTGCAAACTACACCCCTCAGGGAATTCATCTAGGGGTATAGTGTACATTTCAAACCCCCAGGGGTTTCACCAATTTTGATACAACTGGGCAGTGAAAATGAAAAATTACATTTTTTTACACAAAAATGCAGTTCTGGCTCAAAATTTTTCATTTTCAGAAGGTATGAAGGAGAAAAAGCACCCCAAAATCTGTGCCCCAATTTCTCCCGAGTATGGCAATGCCTCATATGTGACCAAAAAATACCAGTTGGGTGCATGGCAGGACTCAGAAGGGAAGGAGTGATTTTTGGTGGTGGAATGTTGGTGGGTGCTATGTCGCATTAGCAAGACCCCCAAAGCACCAATACAGTGGAACCCCCCCCACAAGTGACCCCATTTTGCAAACTACACCCCTCAGGGAATTCATCTAGGGGTATAGTGTACATTTCAAACCCCCAGGGGTTTCACCAATTTTGATACAACTGGGCAGTGAAAATGAAAAATTACATTTTTTTACACAAAAATGCAGTTCTGGCTCAAAATTTTTCATTTTCAGAAGGTATGAAGGAGAAAAAGCACCCCAAAATCTGTGCCCCAATTTCTCCCGAGTACGGCAATGCCTCACATGTGACCAAAAAATACCATTTGGGCGCATGGCAGGACTCAGAAGGGAAGGAGTGATTTTTGGATTTTGCAGCTCAGATTCTGGTGGAATTTTGGTGGGTGCTATGTCTCATTAGCAAGACCCCCCAAGCACCAATACAGTGGAACCCCCCCACAAGTGACCCCATTTTGCAAACTACACCCCTCAGGGAATTCATCTAGGGGTATAGTGTACATTTCAAACCCCCAGGGGTTTCACCAATTTTGATACAACTGGGCTGTGCAAATGCAAAATTACATTTTTTACACAAAAATGCAGTTCTGGCTCAAAATTTTTCATTTTCACAAGGAATGAAGGAGACAAAGCACCCCAAAATCTGTGCCCCAATTTCTCCCGAGTACGGCAATGCCTCACATGTGACCAAAAAATACCATTTGGGTGCATGGCAGGACTCAGAAAGGAAGGAGTGATTTTTGGATTTTGCAGCTCAGATTCTGGTGGAATGTTGGTGGGTGCTATGTTGCATTAGCAAGACCCCCCAAGCACCAATACAGTGGAACCCCCCCACAAGTGACCCCATTTTGCAAACTACACCCCTCAGGGAATTCATCTAGGGGTATAGTGTACATTTCAAACCCCCAGGGGTTTCACCAATTTTGATACAACTGGGCAGTGAAAATGAAAAATTACATTTTTTTTACACAAAAATGCAGTTCTGGCTCAAAATTTTTCATTTTCAGAAGGTATGAAGGAGAAAAAGCACCCCAAAATCTGTGCCCCAATTTCTCCCGAGTACGGCAATGCCTCACATGTGACCAAAAAGTGGCAGGACTCAGAAGGGAAGGAGTGATATTTGGATTTTGCAGCACAAATTCTGGTGGAATGTTGGTGGGTGCTATGTCGCATTAGCAAGACCCCCAAAGCACCAATACAGTGGAACCCCCCCACAAGTGACCCCATTTTGCAAACTACACCCCTCAGGGAATTCATCTAGGGGTATAGTGTACATTTCAAACCCCCAGGGGTTTCACCAATTTTGATACAACTGGGCAGTGAAAATGAAAAATTACATTTTTTTACACAAAAATGCAGTTCTGGCTCAAAATTTTTCATTTTCAGAAGGTATGAAGGAGAAAAAGCACCCCAAAATCTGTGCCCCAATTTCTCCCGAGTACGGCAATGCCTCATGTGTGACCAAAAAGTGGCAGGACTCAGAAGGGAAGGAGTGATATTTGGATTTTGCAGCACAAATTCTGGTGGAATGTTGGTGGGTGCTATGTCGCATTAGCAAGACCCCCAAAGCACCAATACAGTGGAACCCCCCCACAAGTGACCCCATTTTGCAAACTACACCCCTAAGGGAATTCATCTAGGGGTATAGTGTACATTTCAAACCCCCAGGGGTTTCACCAATTTTGATACAACTGGGCAGTGAAAATGAAAAATTACATTTTTTTACACAAAAATGCAGTTCTGGCTCAAAATTTTTCATTTTCAGAAGGTATGAAGGAGAAAAAGCACCCCAAAATCTGTGCCCCAATTTCTCCCGAGTACGGCAATGCCTCACATGTGACCAAAAAATACCAGTTGGGTGCATGGCAGGACTCAGAAGGGAAGGAGTGATTTTTGGATTTTGCGGCTCAGATTCTGGTGGAATGAATGGTGGGTGCTATGTGGCATTAGCAAGACCCCCGAAGCACGGTGAAATGATGAACCTAAAAATCCATAGATGTGTTGTATATTTTAAAACACTCCTTTATACATAGGCCGGGTTTGTCGGGGCAAGTGTCACACTGGAAAATAGTTTGCTTTCTTATTCCCTTTTTATAGCAAACTTTGCACCTTTTTTGTGTCCTGCCCTTTTTTCCAGTGGAGGGGATTTCATCAGGAAAATGCTGCCCTGGTACAATACGGGGGCCAGTACTAGAAGTACTGGGGCCCTCTGCCTGCTGGTTCCCAAATACTAGGCCCTTTATGACTTCCTCTTGAAAGTGCATAAATGTCCCCCTCTGGCCGGTAGAACGGAATAGCACGTAAGCGTTATACAGTGCCATCTGGATGATATACACGGCCAGCTTCTTGTACCAGATTTTTGTTTTCCGCAGGGCACTGTACGGCTTCAGTACCTGATCTGAAAGATCCACTCCGCCCATGTACCTATTGTAATCCAGGATACAATTAGGTTTTGAGGTGTGGGTACTGGTACCTCGTACAGGGACGGAGGTGGTACTGTCTCCGTGAATTGTTGTCAGTATAAGGACATCCCTCTTGTCCTTATATTTGACCAACAACATATTTTCGGTGCATAATCCCCTGCTTTCACCCCTTCTCATTACTTGGGCAATGTGCGTTTTTGGGAGGCCTCTTTGGTTCTTGCGCACAGTACCGCAAGCTGCTGTACCTCTTGAACCAAGGGCCTTAAACAGGGGGATGCTGGTGTAAAAGTTATCCACATAGAGGTGATAACCTTTATCCAGGAAGGGGTGCACTAAATCCCAGACAATTTTTCCACTAACACCTACGAGGGAGGGGGGGCATTCTGGCGGTTCAATTCTTGAATCCTTCCCTTCATATACCCTAAACCTGTGGGTGTACCCTGAGGTGCTTTCACACAGCTTATACATTTTTATGCCATACCTTGCCCTCTTACTGGGAAGGTACTGGCGGAATTTAACCCTTCCTTTAAAATGTATAAGGGACTCGTCTATGCAAATGAATTTATCTGGGATGTACATCTCTTCAAATTTGGCACTGAAATGATCAATGACCGGCCTGACTTTGAATAGCCGGTCAAAGGTGGGATCATCTCTGGGTGGGCACTGTGCATTATCGTTGTAATGCAAAAATTTAAGGATCGTCTCAAATCAAGCCCGGGGCATGGCCATACGGTAAAATGGGGTGCTGTACAGAACATCTGTACTCCAATATTGCCTAATTTCTGGCTTTTTTACTATGCCCATATGAAACACCAGACCCCAAAACGTCATCATCTCTACTGCATCTACAGGGGTCCACCTAGCAAATGATGACGTGGGGTTTTGAGCAATAAACTGCTGGGCATATAAATTAGTTTGGTCCACCATTAAATTTATAAAATCATCAGAGAAAAATAATTTGAAAAAGTCAATTTCTCTGAGACCTGTGGAATCAAATTGGATTCCTGGCATGGCCAAAAACTCAGGAACCTGGGGCTCAAAATTGTCTGGTGGTGGGGTCCATACGAGATCAATTATTGGGGGGGGGGGGTCTCAGCTGCTCTACGGGGGCGTCTTTGAGGGGGTCCCTCATCACTAGAGGAGGAAGAGGAGCTTAAGACGAAGCCTTCAAATTCCCCGCTTGCATCACTGGCTGTGTCAGAGTCAGAGGCAAGCATGGCATATGCCTCCTCCGCTGAATACATTCTTCTGGATGACTGGGATGACATTTGGGATGACATTTGGGATGCCATTTTTATTTTTGTGTTACTGGTAGTGAAATGTTTCAACACCTGTATAGTGTAGGGGGGGGGTACAAACTTTATTTCAACCCGGGGGGTATGTAGTGTGTAGTGTGTATGTAGTGCAGAAAAAAAAAATACTTTATACAAAAAAAAAAATTGAAGGGGTTAAAAAATAAAAAATTGAAGGGGTAAAAAAAAAAAAAAAAAAAGGTCCTGCGCCAAAAATTGAGCACAGATGTTGGTCAGTAACGTCCGTCACTGAACAGAGCTCAAAGGCAACAGGAATTTGATCAAAAAAAAAAAGATCAACCCTGTGCCGAAAAAGCTGATCAGTGATGTACGTCACTGATCAGCGCACAGTGGCCACAGGACACCCACAAAATCACAGTGTGTGTAAAAAAAAAATTAAAAAAAGACCCCACAGCAGCCTCAAAAAAAAAAAAAAGGTGATCAGTGATGCGACACTGATTACCAGTGAGGGGCAGCAGGTGCACAACCTTTGGTGCAACTGACAGTGCAACTGGCAGCAACTGGCAGGTATATATAAAAAAAAAAAACTCTGCACCCCCAAAAAGTTGCTGATCACCTCAGATATAGTGATCAGCACAAAAGGCGGGGGCAGCAGACACAAAATTTAGCACTCTCTATCACTCTCTGTCACTATCTCTCTCTATCTCTCTATCTCTCACTATCTATCACTCTATGACACTGCAGCAGCAGCACTGACAGTTATATATATGAAAAATAACCCCTGCACCCCCAAAAAGTTGCTGGGGGTGCACAAAATGGGGGCAGCAGACACAAAATATAGCAGTCTCTATCACTCTCTGTCACTATCTCTCTCTATCTCTCTATCTCTCACTATCTATCACTCTATAACACTGCAGCAGCAGCACTGACAGGTATATATATATATATAAAAAAAAACCTGCGCCCCCAAAAAGTTGCTGATCAGTTAATTTATACTGATCAGCACAAAAGGGGGGGCAGCAGTCAGTTATATAAAAAATATATAGCACAATCTGTCACTATCTCTCTATCTCTCTCTATCTCTCTCTCTATCTCTCTATCTATAACTATATCACACTGCAGCAGCACAAAATATAGCACTCTCTGACACTATCTCTCTCTATCTCTCTCTATCTATCTCTCTCTCTCTATCTAACGCTATTACACTGCAGCAGCACAAGTTCACAACACAGGAAGTCACAAGTACAGGATCCAGGAAGCATCCAGCACACTACAAGCAGTGATGAAGCAGTGATCAGGTAAGTATTTTGCTCGGTTCAGGTCAGTATACTGCGGCAGTTAGGCACGGTGACCGCACTGCACGCAATTCCAGACCGGAATGGCGTCTGCAGTGCAGTCACCGTTAGTTTAAATCCCCCTCCTTGGCTGTGATTGGTCCGTCGGTCCGACGAACCAATCACGGCCTTTGGGGGCGGGCGGGGTGAGGTGGGGTGACACCAGTGTCACCCTTACACCCCGCGGTGATTGGTGCTGTACTTTACAGCACCAATCACCTCCGATCGCGTGTCACCGGCGAACGTTATTCGCCGGTGACACAGAAAACGCTGTAATTGGCTGTTCACACTGAACAGCCAATCACAGCGATCGCCGACGGGGGGGCGGCATCGCAGCCCCCCCTGGGCATGCAGGGACATGTCTGCTGTCAGGGACAGCAGACATGTTGAAACTGTCACCGCGTCTATAGACGCGGTGACAGTTACAAGCCATGACGTACATTTACGCCATGTGTCGGGAAGTACTTCCCGACCATGACGTAAATGTACGTCAAATGTCGGGAAGGGGTTAAGCAATTTGGGACTATTTACATTAGAAAAGAGACGTTTAAGGGGGGACATGCTCAACATGTACAAGTATATCAAGGGCCAATATAAGGAACTGTCACACACCCTATTTTCTACTAGAAAGGAATCTAGGACGCGAGGGCATGAGTATAGATTAGAAGAAAAAAGATTTCATTCAGCTAGTAGAAAGAATTTCTTTACGGTCAGAACAGTCAAACTCTGGAACTCTCTTCCCAGAGAGGTGGTAACGGCTGGCTCATTAAATGCGTTCAAGGCAAAGTTGGACAAACATTTACTGGAGAAAAACATCCATGGGTACAAATAAGATATATAATTTGTCTGTAAAATACCAGAACCAACCAAATCAGCAATGGATATCTATACCAGGTTGAACTAGATGGACGCAAGTCTTTTTTCAGCCTTACCTACTATGTAACTATGTATATCTCCTGCCTTAACGCACGGGGATAGCGCATATGCCCCTGATAAATTGTTAATATATCTACCCCACAGTGAGGCACCATGCCTAAAGCATGGCGAGTGCAGCAGTACACTGATACGGTGTCCATGTCAACTTACGTCAAAATAGACCAGAATTTAAAAAAAAAAATCCTATAGACCTTCCCATTGTTAACCTTAGCCCCGTCGACCTTTAGTATGTCGACCATATGACCCATATCCATCTGTGGTAAGGGTTGCATGTACACAGCACTTATGGCATTTTGCACTTCCATTGGGTGATACGGCACAGTTGGGTGTCTAGCTGCCAGCTACGCACACTACAATCACATGCATCATATTTAGTGCTGCACATAAGTTAAAATATGTCAATTTTTTTAAAACCTTTAACTGAGGGCTGGCTTTGGAAGAGGTGATAATGATGGTTCCCGATGCTACTTATACCATACCTCCCAACATGACCCTCTCCAGGACGGACAGAATGCTCTGTTTTTGGACTTCCATCTTAATATATGATTGCCAGCACCTGTTTTAAACAGGGTAATTGATAAGAAAGGTGTTTCAGCACAGGTGATGGTAATCCATAAATTAAGAGGAAAGTCCAGAAACAGAGCAATGTGTCCCTCCTGGAGAGGGTCATGTTGGGAGGTATGTTATACCATTATATTTATCTTAAGTTAAACACGCTACAAAGGAGCTCCTATATGTGGTAACAGGTTATAGGTATATAGGGCCTAATTCAGATGGGATCGCCCAGCTATGAATTAGCAGGCAGAGCAATTAGCTACTATTTTGACTGACAGGAAGCCAGCATTTGTGAGTGGTAACCGACCGACCTTCCTGGAGTGTCAGGGAAAACGCAGGCATGCCCGGGCATCTGAGGGGAAGTCGTGTAACATCTACTCTATTTTATTAGCCTGTTTCTTTCGCAGCCGCTGAGTACATGCTCGGCTACACACAGGGGGTTATTCTGGTTGACTCGCTCAAATGGGAATTCGCACCCTTGCAAGTCAACCAGAACCCACCCTGCGAATGGTGGTACGTCCACCCACCCCACACCCACTTTGCACAGCGGGTTAGTTTGCCCGGCATGCGAATGGCTGTTTTACATAAAGGAGGATCCTCCCACATCTTTTGATGGTCACCGATCAACCATTCGAGTGGCTGCCGCAGACAGACTGTGGAACTGGATCACCGCCATTGCCTGTTAGGTTGAGTGAGCGGGGAGCTGGTCAGTGGGGGTGCCAGGGGTGTGGTCATTAGGGGGTGTCTGGGCACCCCCCGTGCGCTTGCCTATTCATTTATATAAACACATGGACTGATTCACGAAAAACATGTAATAACCTGATTGAGCACCGCAGTATCTTTAGCAAATACTGTTATTTTAATGCTAGTCATTTGTTAGGTAACAAGCTATCGTGGCCTGCATCTCATCTCCATCCCCCCATCAGTAGCGCATGCAGGGGGGGTTTCTGAGTACCCAGAAACCCCCCCAGGAGTCTAAGGAACCTATGCTGAAAGATGAGGGTCCCCTCTTTCCATAGGTACAAGAATTTTAAAAATCGGCCCTTGGGAACCGGAGATATCTGACTTCAAAGCAGTGGTCCCCATCCAAGCCTGTTAATTGCTCTTCCAAGTCAGATATTTCAGGTTCTGTCTGACTTTTTCTGAGGGTATATTCCAAAAGCTGGAACTCTCCCCCTTTGAGTAACACTAGGAGCTTGTCTCTACTGTTCCCAAAATCAGAGATATCAGCCTTCCAGCAGCAGGTTACTGCTCTAGCTCCACACACCTGGTATGTAGTTTTATATACTCGTTGGCGGATTGCTCTGCCTCCTGAACTCTGATCCCCGAGTCCCCAGTACCATTTGGTAGGTGGGATTCTCTAAGAAATTTATTTCCGGGAACTGGAGATATCTGCAGTCAAGCAAGCTGTCATTCCACAAGAAAAATATGAATAATAAGCCCACTCGACTATACACCCCTCCTCTGCATATTAAACATCCTCTACCACCCTGGAAGTTATGTATCAGGGCTCCTTCATTCAGCCCAATGCCCCCTTCTCCCACCTCATCTCCCACCATCTGTGCAGTAATGGGGTAATTAGTGGAAATTACTGATCCAGGTCCTACATGCTGAGCGGTTGATATAATACCCGCTACCACCCGCAGGCCATCAAAGCTTTCCCCACCCCTACCGCTGGAGGATCGGTAGGGGCCCCAATACATTGCTAAGCCCAGGGGTCTACACTGCTGTTGACTCCCCTGTTTGTATGTATATATATATATATATATATATATATATATATATATATATAGACTGTCTGGCCTGGCCCGGCACACCTCCTATGCATGCAGCTGGCTGGGTGCCTTCACACAAATAGTGTATATGATACGGTTTCCAGTGCGGCACTCCAAGCAAATAACGTTAACTTCAGTGAGCTTCAACCATTTATTGGGAAGCTTAACAGCAACGTTTCAATGCCACGGCGGGCATTGTCATCAGGCTGAAGAAATACAAAACGAGTACATACCTTTATAGCACCCAGTGACACCGGCGCCAGAGCGGGAGCGATGCGCGTCCCCTTGGCGCACACCTGTGACGTCAGACACAGCTGACGTTCAGGCGTACAAGGAAAGAACGTGCTCCCATCACCAAGGATACAATGTAAACAATAGAGGAGTCACGGCTGTCAGACTGCTGCAGGCGCCTACTACTGCAGCTTCATCGCACACTGTTATAAAAATACAGAAAGTACAAAAAGCATGTTAGACAAAATACACAAAGACAATATACATAGAGCAAGTATTAGGTAAATAGTAGCAACACAAATGAGTTTTATAACAGGACAGAAATACCAGAGTATTCATTAAGTCCGTGGGGTGCTACTGTGCCTAGACGGATGATCCATCTAGCCTCACATCTCATAAGGGCTGATCCACGATCACCCCCACGAAGCGTGGGGGGGATGTGATCGATCATCCTATATTTGATGGAGGTGGCATTATGTTTATGGGTCACAAAGTGACGTGCTACCGGCTAGTCACTTTTGCCAGACAACAGAGCTTTTTTAATGGCGGATCTATGTCCAGCCATACGTTCTTTGAACGTACGCTCTGTTTTCCCAATATACGATAATCCGCAGGGGCAGATTATTTGGTAGACCGTATATTGGGAATTGCAGGATAGGGTATGACGTATCTCCATTTTTTTGCCTGTTTGGGGGTGATTGAATGTGGGCCCAGGGATCATGAACTGGCAGGTTATGCAGGTACAGCGAATGCAACCAAGTATGCGGGATTTAGGGGCAGTTATATTGGGTGCTGCATCAGATTTCACCAGCATGTCTCTGATGTTTCTCGATCTTTTATAACTCGTGAGAAGTTTGGAGTTATGTATGCCAATGTCCGGATCCGATTGGACCAGCGGCCAGTATTTGTGGGCAATACGATTTATGTTGGGGCTCATTTGATGGTAGGTAGATACCCATGGAATCACTTCCAGGGTAGCTGGGTTGATGGTTTTCTCAACTAGCAGATCTTCACGTTTAAGTTGCATGACCTTATGTTTGGTGGACATAAGCTCATTAATCAGGTAACCCCTGGCAATAAATTTATCAGCCATACTATCCATTTGCGCAGATGCCTCAACAGGATCAGATACAATGCGCTTCACACGGAGCATCTGTGAGTGTGGCAGACTTCTCACAGAAGCGCGAGGGTGACAACTGGAATATAATAAAGCATTATTTCGGTCGGTGGGCTTGGTATAGAGGCAGGTGGTGATTTCCCCATCATTGAGTTTTATAAGTACATCCAAAAAATGTATTTGGTGTTGGTCAACATTATAAGTAAATTTTATAGGACTGGGGGATGCATTATGTGCATCAATGTACTCACAGAGTATCAATGGTGGCCCTTTCCAGAAAATTAACAGATCATCGATATATCGATGGTAACAGATGATATTGGATGATATAGTGGCATTGTTGAAAAAGAAATCCTGTTCAAAACTAAACATAAAAATATTGGCATATGAGGGAGCTACCGCCGCCCCCATAGCCACGCCCACTAGCTGTAGATAGAATTTAGAATTGTACAGGAAAAAGTTTTTTGTAAGTATGATGTTCATAAGGTCAGCAACAAGGCCAATGTCTGGCCCCCCATAGGTACTGGAGTTACAAAGAAACGTCCGCAAAGCAGATAACCCATCTGCATGGGGAATAGTAGTGTATAAGGAGCATACATCAATAGTGAACATGTAAATCAACTCATCAGACAACCTCAGGCTATTTAAGGACCGTAACAGTGCTGTAGTATCCTGTAAGTATCTAGGATGGGCCCGTATACTGGGCTGCAGGATACTATCAAGATACACAGATAGGGGTTGCATCAGGGATATATATATATATATATATATATATATATATACTGTATATATATATATATATATATATATATATATATATATATATTTTTATTATTTATATACATTTGGTCTATCTATAATACTTTAACTGACTTGGCATATACTGGGTCACCTAAGTGTCCATCTCCGTGCTTTGCTCCGCCCCCTCTGGAAACCCCCTTCTGAAAATCCTGCGTTTGCCCCTGCCCATATGTTTCTTAAGATGCAGGTTGCTGAGTTCTATTAGCATCTTTTACTCAACTCTAAATCAGGCCCATAATGTACAAATATAAATATTATTATTTTGAGTGCCAAGTGAATTTGTCAAAATATGTGTGAAAATCAAACAAACATTTTTTTTCATGGTAATGACCTATAATGCAGAGGTGTAAAGGCCCCCATACACTAGCCGATTTTGGTCAGATTTCGGCCAGATCAGTCGGATCTGGCCGAAATCGGACCAAAATCGGCTAGTTTTGATGTCCCCTCAGATCCGATGCGCGGTCCCGTGCGCATCGGATCTGCGTCGGGTGGTCGGACCTGCTGCACGTCCGACCACCCGACTTGGGACCTAGTGGGGCGGCGCGGCGGTGGAGGGAGCAGGGGGGGCTGGGGACGCTGCGGGGGACACAGGCGGCATAGAGCCGGGCAGGGGGAGCCGGGAGCTGTCAGTACTGAAAAAAAAAAAAAAGCCCATACAATGAATGGGCGGCCTGTGATTGGCTTAGCGCTCTCTCAGCCAGTCAGCAATTGGCTGAGAGAGCGCTCAGCCAATCACAGGCTGCCCATTTATTGTATAGGCTTTTTTTTTTTAGCACTGACAGCTCCCGGCTCTATGCCGCCTGTGTCCCCCACAGCGTCCCCAGCCCCCCCTGCTCCCACCAGCAGCCCTGCTCTGTAGCTCCCCCCCCCCCCCCTGCTCCCCGGGTTTTTTACATGTGATAAATCGAGACGATTTATCACATGTAAAAAATGGCACATCAAGTGCCAATCTAATCAAGCTCCCCCGGGGAGCAGCCGGGGAAGCTCAGGGGGAAGTCGGGGGCGACCATATTCCCAGCGCTTTTACATGAAATTGCACCCGTGTGTACTCACCTTTAAGGGCCGTACACACGTTTGGATTTTTGGCCATTTTCGATTCGATTTTGCTTATAGGAGCAAAATCAGATCGAATCCTGTAAGAAATCGTTTCGGTTTGTTGTTCCTTTCGATCTAAATTCGATTCGATGCGCGCTCCTGTTTTCGCCAAATCGAACAAAAAAATCCTCTATGCAGCCAAGGAAATCTCGAAAGGGATCTAGTAAATCGAATGTGTTTTTGTTGTTTTCGATTGGAATTCGATTCGATTTCGATTGAGCATTAGATATGAGTCATGCAGCCACTCCCCTGCCTACCATTTTGGTTTCTCACTTTATTTAAAGAAGGTTGCAGATCGAAGGGATATAGAAAGTAGAACGAAATCGAAATCGAATCGATTGCACAAAAAAAAAGGAAAAATCGAAAGGTGGTGGAGGGGGGGAATCGAAATCGGATCAACATCGAATCGAAATCGATTCGAAGTCGATGCGTGTGTACGGCCCTTGTGATGGACAAAACCATGTGCACTACAGGTGAGGCAGGTGTTACTTGTGCAGAGATAATTAGATTTGGGTGGGGTTTTACACCTGCCTCACCTGCAGTGCACATGGTTTTGTCCATCTAAGAAATAGAGCCGAATTATACTCACCGATAATTCCTTTTTCTTCCTAGAGATCCCATGGCAGCCATAACATTGGGATGTATCCCTTTCCCCATAGATCAGACAGGAGTTTTTTCTCTAGGACCGCCCACCTTGGGTATAACAGCCTCCTCCTCCTTAGCCTCAGTGTCTTTTGAGTGTCTCCGTAACCTGGAGAAAAAACACAATAATAACACGGGAGGGCAACAAGTGGCTGCCATGGGATCTCTAGGAAGAAAAAGGAATTATCGGTGAGTATAATTCGGCTCTTTCTTCTACGATCCCCATGGCAGCCATAACATTGGGACATACCCAAGTAAACCACACGGGAGGGATAGCTGTATTATATTTACTTATGGCGATGTCAGTCCGGCTGACATAGCTCCTTGCAGCACATGGTTCCCAAAGTGGGCAGTAGATACGTTGAGTGCGTAATGGTTAGAGAATGTATGGACTGACGACCAGGTAGCCGCTCTACAGATCTCTGTAACTGACGCCTTCGCCTTATTTGCCCATGATGTGGAGACTGCCCGAGTCGAGTGTGCCTGGACGATCGGAGGTGCCACCTTGTTCTCCTCTTTGTAGGCAAATAAGATAATTTCTCTTATCCACCTAGAAATCGTTTGCTTCACAGGTGCTCCTCCTTTCTTTATTCCTTCAGGAATTACAAATAAGTGTTTGGAGGTTCTAAATGTCTTGGTTCTTTCCAAGTATATGGATATGGCCCTCACCAGGTCCAAGTTATGCCACATTTCCTCCTCATCACTCTGAGGATTTGGATAAAACTCGGGAAGGGTTATCTCCTGATTAAGGTGAAATCTAGAGATTACCTTAGGTAAGAACTGCGGGTGTGTCCTCAGCACCACCCTGTCTGGGAACACTACAAGATAGGGTTCCTCAATCCACAGCGCCTGTAGTTCACTCACTCTCCTCGCAGAGGTGACTGCTACGAGAAAAAACACTTTCCAGTTAAGCAGTTTGAGCGGAATGTCCGTGAGTGGTTCGAATGGATGCTTGGCTAGTACTGTCAGAAGTAGGTTCAAGTCCCAGGGGGCTACTATCGATTTGATTGGGGGTCTGACTCTCTTCATGGCTCTGCTGAACCTCTTTACCACCTTTTCTTCCGCCAATGGTCTGTCTAGTAGGACACTTAAAGCTGATACCTGTGCTTTAATAGTGGCAGTTGCCAGACCTAGAAGAAATCCATCAAAGAGGAACTGTAATACCTCTCCAGTGGAGATCTTACCGTAGTCCCCTGAGAACTGCCCCCATTCAATGAATTTCATCCATGTTCTGTAGTACGCTAGAGAAGAAACATCTTTTCTGGCTTTCAGCATCATGTCCGTGACCTGTGAAGAGAGATTATGCTTCCTTAGTATTTGCCGCTCAATCTCCACGCCCTTAGACATAATGTCGCGGGTTCTGAGTGTAGTACTGGGCCTTGTCTCAGCAAGTCCGGTCTGTTGGGTAGCTCCCATGGTTTCTGCACTGATAGCCTCATGGCGTTTGAGAACCAGCCCCTCCGTGGCCAGTATGGTAGGATTGCCACTAGGTCTGCCTTGTCCTCTCGTACCTTCTTTATCACCCTGTTTATCAAGGGAAAAGGTGGGAATATGTACCCTAGTTTGAATTGCCATCTGATTGTGAAGGCATCCAATGTTGCTGCTTGGGCATGATAATATTTTGAGCAGAATGTCCTCACCTTCTTGTTGGCATAGGTAGCCATCAGGTCCACTTCCGGGACTCCGAATCTCTGTACGATCTCCCTGAACACCTCTTCGTTCAGTTCCCATTCTCCCGGATCTAGTAGCTTTCGACTCAGGAAATCTGCTACCACGTTCCTCCTTCCTGGTATGTATACTGCTGAAATCGAGAGAAGATATTTCTCCGCCCATACCATAATATCCTGTGATATTCTCATCAGTTTTCTGCTTCTGGTGCCTCCCTGATGATTTATATGTGAGACCACCGTGACATTGTCTGACATAATTCTGACATGATTCCCCTCTGTGTAATTCTTCAGTAGCCTTACTGCTTCCCAGACCGCTTGAAGTTCTCTTACATTCGAGGAATTCATTGTTTCTTCTAGGGACCATATTCCTTGCACTGATGCATTCTTCATATGCGCTCCCCAGCCAGTTAGACTGGCATCTGTAGTTACTACCACATATCTTGGACTCTCTAGACTGGACCTTCTTCTCTCCAGATCCCTTGTCCACCACAAAATGGATCTTCTTACTGATTCGTTCAGTGTGATAAGCTGATGGTCCCTGTATCCTCTTCGGATCAGAGGTAACAGGTACCCTTGTAGACCTCTCATATTTGCCTGAGCCCAAGGTATAATCTTTATGCAGGACGTCATCATGCCCAGCAATTGTACAGCCATCAGAAATGTCACCTTCTTCGAATACAGGACCTTTTCTATCATCTCCTGGATTCTTATACATCTCTCTGGTGATAGAGCAATGTTGAAATTCACAGTGTCTATCAGGACCCCCAGGAACTGAATATTTTGACTTGGTAGAAGGTTGCTCTTGGTTTCGTTTACAACCCAGCCGTGCCTCCGTAGTGTTGATAGTGTCAACTCTAGACTTTGTAGGACTTCTACTTCCGAATCCCCTACGATTAGCAGATCGTCCAGGTATGGCCAAATCAGGACTCCCTGTTTCCTTAGTTCTGCAATCAAGGTTACCAGAACCTTCGTGAAGACCCTCGGAGATGTTCTTAGCCCAAAGGGCAGGCAAGCAAACTGGAAATGCCTGTTTGACACTGCGAACCTGAGGAACCTTCTGTGGTATCTGTTTACTGGGATGTGATAGTAGGCGTCCTTTAGGTCTATTGACGCTAGGAACGCTCCCTTCCTTATCCCAGTTAGAATGGATGACAGACTTTCCATCCTGAATTTTATCTTCTTTATATTCAGGTTGAGATCCCTCAGATCCAGGATTGTCCTGTATTCTCCATTGGGTTTCTTCACTAGAAATAAGTTCGAGTAGAAGCCTCTCTTGTGTTGTAGCCTGGGAACTTCCTCTATGGCGTTTATTTGTAAGAGTTGCTCTATCTTTATTTTCAGCTCTCTTCTTTCTTCCTTCAATATAGGTGTTCTGGATTTCAAAAACCGGTCTTGTCTCGGGTGACATGCAAACTCTATTGAATAACCCCTCTGAATTATATTCAGGACCCATCTGTCTCCAATCGTCCTTTTCCAGACCTCTGGGAAATTCAATAGTCTTGCACCTATCTTGATGTTTAGTGGATAGTCATAGCCTTCCACCTCTGTCCGACTGAGATTTTCCTCGGTAAGGCTGGCGAAAGGACTGACGGGAAAGATTAGGGTTCCCTCTTCTATAGTATGGCTTTCCAGGCCTGTAGGTTCTTGCGTCCTTAAAGGACGGTTTAGGTGTTCCCGGATAGGGAAACCTATTCCTTCTATCCTGCGGCAGCCGGACAGATTTTCCGCCAGACAGTTTCTGTATCATGGCGTCGAGTTTAGACCCAAATAAGTAATTTCCCTCGAAGGGTAACGCTGTCAGTTTGTTTTTGGAATTTGCGTCGGCACTCCAAGGCTTTAGCCACAGCGCTCGTCTTGCAGTTACTCCGGCTGCCATGGATTTTGATGCGAACGATACCGAGTCCAGTGACGCTTCACACAGGTAGTCAATAGATTTCTGCATAATCTCTAAACTGCGTAAGATATATGCTTTAGATATTTTATCTTCTACATCCGTATGTAGGTTTGCTGCCCAGAGCCTCAGAGCACGGGATACTGAAGCAATAGCGACTGATGACCTGAGCGCCCCTGAAGATGCAGTATGTACCTTTCTTAAGGCTGTTTCCACCTTCTTATCCATTGAATCCTTGAAGGCCGCTGCATCTTCCACCGGTATTGTAGACCTTGACGTGAGCTCCGCCACCGCTGCGTCTACCTTAGGGATCTTGCACCACGCCATGAATTCTTCATCCTTATATGGATACATTTTATCCACTCTGTTACTAAGGGTGAGTTTCTTGTCAACGTTCACCCACTCTTTAGCGATTATTTCCCTTACTACCTTATTAACTGGGAAGGACCTCCCCTTCTTTGATCTATCCTCAAATAGCGGTCCTTTTCCGTAGAAGTACCTGTAGGATCTTGGTAGTTCATTGCCTTGTATATGTTCTTTAGCACGCTCTCCACTATATCAAGGTTGAAGGATCTATCCTCCTCTATTTCCCCTGACTCATCAGTGGAATTCTTAGCTGGTTCATCCATGCCGGATGAACCCTCCTCCTGGCTCAGGCCCGCCTGAGACCTGGACCTCTTGGCTGTCTGTGACTGGACAAATTCATGCTTAGACACAAAGTTCTGTTTCATCCAAGCCATCAATTCTTTTAGTATCTCCGTATGCTCAGATTTCTTTGTCACCTCTCTTATGGGCTCCTTATGTCTTATCTCACATTCCTCACATAGTGACTTGTTTTGACTCGCAGAAAACACCTTATCACATGACATGCAATTAGATTCAATGTATTTCTTCTTAGAGAGCCTTTTCTTTGGCACAGGGGTAACTTCTGTAGGCACACTATAAGAGATAATGGATATACTAAGTAGCTAGAAATAAAAGACATCTAATGCCCCAAAAACACTAAGGGCTTACCTCATAGGGGCACTGTCCAGCTTAGGGGAAGAAGGCACTTCCATCTCAGCCATCGTTTCTGCAGCCCAGCGTGATGCCCTGCACAGCGCTGTCTGCTGTGTTTAAATATGGCGCCTTAACCCTTCATTGCTGCGCCAGACGCATTCGGGATGGCCAAGCGGAACAGACGTTTCCTGCACTGTTTCCGGGGACACGTTTTGTGTGCGCACACTAGCGTTGCTTTGGGCGGAAGTAGACGCCGCCGCGTACTTCCGCCCTACAGTGCCTAGCCCCGCAGCGTGCAGTCGCGGCTTACAGCTGGGACTGCCGCTTGACTCACCCACGCTGCTTCTCCACAGCGTCTGTACCTCTGCGCCGTCAGCCTGCAGCGTCTCCGCCCTGCGGCCACCATGTATTCCAGGCGGCTGAGAACATACCTTGCTCTAGACTGGTGTCTAACAGGTATTTGGCTGGGCATATAAACGGGTGTTTACGCGTAGGGGTATAGATAAATCTGGTCCCCCTCGCATGCTCTCCTTCCCACATGATAAGAGGTAGCCCTGCTTTAGAAAGTAAAATAAACTAACTCCTACTCTGTCCTCTCTAACGGAGACAGGAAAAAAAGACACTGAGGCTAAGGAGGAGGAGGCTGTTATACCCAAGGTGGGCGGTCCTAGAGAAAAAACTCCTGTCTGATCTATGGGGAAAGGGATACATCCCAATGTTATGGCTGCCATGGGGATCGTAGAAGAAATTTTGTCAGAAAGAGTGAACTAGAATAAGGGCCTCAGTTCCTGCTGGAGCCTGCTGAAAAATAGCCCTGGTTACAGTGTTTTTTAATTTTTTTCTTTTCAAATGTAACATGCCAACACTATCGCCCTAGTGTATGGGGGCCTTAAGTTCATCCAATTTGCCCAGAGGCAAGTTGGAATTTTAATGCCCCCCTCCCCTTAAAAATAAAAAAGGTGTACCAATAGCCACTGGGTCTGGGTCAGACTTATGAGATTCAGCTGTGTGCACTATGAATCGACATTCCATCTCACAGTCCAGCAGAAGTGAAAGGTGAACCATTTCTTGCTGCAGCGCAGGCTGAGCGGTACCAGGCAGGAGCAGTCCTGTCCCCTGTAACAGATGTAAGCAGGGCTCCTGGGACTGAGCAGCAGCAGGTGTGCCACAAAGTTCATTGGAAGAGTAGCGGTCACGCTTGGATTCCACTATGAACCACCCACGTGTTGCGATCTACAGCTTGAATATCCCTTATTCAAAATGCTCAGGAGCAGAAGCATTTTTTTAATAACAAATTATTCCATATTTCTAAATATGTTTTTAAGGTGTCTTGCATTTATGTTGTATAAACACATGAAATACACACAAATAGATTTTTTTGTGCATGAAACAAGGTTTCAAAACATGAAACAAAGGTTGTGAACTATCTAAAGATACACTGAGGCGATTTGGTCCGATTTCGGCTGATTGTGACCAATTGGCACGTTAAATCGGACCAAATCGCCCCTCCATGACATGCCGTTGGGTCCGATGCGCGGTCCTGTACGCATCGGACCTGTCATCAGCAGTGTTCTGTGTTCAGCAGTGTTCTGACACCAGCAGTGTTCTGACACCTAATACAGTTGGGATGGATCGCATGCGTCCCTGCTTCCCGCCCACCTGCCTCGCTGCCAGGTGGTCAGACCACCCGTTCCTCCTGGCAGCGAGGCGGGCGGGAAGCAGGGACGCATGCAATCCATCACAACGGTATCAGGTGTCAGAACACTGCTGCGAGACGTTGCAGCAGTGTATGGGCACCTTTAGGCACTGAATTTGAATATAAGCAATCTTTTTCTTGCAATTAAATAGTGCCAGCTATCTATCATGTCCTCAGTAGTGCCTGTTAGGTATCCTGTCCCCAGTAATGTCAGTTACAGATGTTCCCAGTAGCACTTTTAGCAAAAATAAATCAAAATACATTCTGGGCGCAATGGTTTTCAGAATAATCTGGATAAGGGATTCTCAACTTGTACTCTATGCAGTGCCCCTTTCATTTATTTATTTATGTACAGTTTCTTATATAGTGCAGCAGATTCCGTTGCGCTTTACAATAGTAGACAGCGATAGAACAAACTGGGTAACGACAGACAGACTTGGAGGTAGGAGGGCCCTGCTGCAAGCTTATGGCGTGTATGGGTCATAGGGTCGACAAGAGGAAGGTCGACATGCATTGTGTCGACCACTGAAGGTTGACATGCATCAAGGCCGATACCTCAGAAGGTCGACATGGGGTTATTTTGACAGGATTATTAAATTGACACAACCATTAGATCGACATGAGCAAGGTTGACATGGGGTTTTTACTTTTATTTGTCCCGACATGACAGTCGACATGGACACCGTAATGTTGCAACGCGTCCCCTCGCATAGCTCGCTGCGCTGGCCATGCTTAGGAACACTATTTTCTTCTCCCAGTATGCCCTAGTGGATAGTAGGGTATGAAATGCTGCCTGATGGCACATGTTGGCTCAAAATAAAGTGAAAAACACCACGTCGACCTTTTAACTGTCCCATGTCAACCTAATGCATGTGTCGACCGAACCCTATATCAACCTTCAGATATGTCGACCTACTGTAACGACTGTATACCTTTATGGCTTGGAGCCCGGAGGCAGGTGACTCCATTGCCCCTGCAGTAATGTTTACCTTATATAAGAAATACAATCTTCAGGCAAGGTGCCTCACTCTACTACTGCTGTGCTCAGCACACTTTACCGGAGTCCATGTGGATGGCACAGTATGAAAAGTTTAATTAAATATATATTTTTAATGATGTCGACCCTTTCATGTGTCGACAAGTTGACTATTTGACCCTATGCATGTCAACCATATTGTGTCGACTTATTTACTGTTGACATATTATCCGGATACCCATAATAGGTATGCACTAGTACTGGGGTAATCAAACTCGGTCCTCAGGACCCCACACAGTTTACGCTTTCCTGGTCACCCGACAGGTGCATTTATTACTCATTGACACATTTTAAAAGATACACAGGTGTAACTATTATCACTTGTGATTCTGTGAGACCTGCAAAACATGCCCTTTGTGGGGTCCTAAGGAACGAGATTGAGAACCTGTGCACTAGTAGTAAGCTGCACTCTTTTTCTGACCAGAGGGATGTCATTGGGATTCTTGTTGCAGTCAATTGAGGGTGTGGGGCTTTTGGACCCCACAGAAATGTTTTCACCAGAAATATAGAGAAACCATAGAGCCACTGGTGTATGGCATATCGCCATAGAAGAGTAATGTGGAGGATCCAGACCAGTTTTTGGAGCAGAAGCAGAAGCCAGGTGTGTAATCGGTAGCACCTGTGATTTCCTGATATAAGTGTTTCCAGGGCAGATGCTCTTGATTGTGGATTAGCTGCCCAAGTGATAGGCCGGGGTGTGGTCTATGGTAGGGGCCACTGGAGCATTTGCAAGAGTGTGTTTATGCTGTGATTACCTGTATAATACTGCCTGTAACTACGCCACTTGCCTATGAAATTCATCTGGTATGCTGTGACCTGCTAGACAAAATAAAGATCAAAGTCTTTATTTGAATGCCCGGTACTTATGTAGTATCTGGGCGTCCGGTTTAGAAATTGGGTCGGATCGGTAGCATCGCATCGCATGCGACCAAATCGTATGCGATGCGATGGTCCCGATTTTTCCATAGGATTCAATGTTAAAATGGTCTGAGTCCATTTAAACATAGAATTCAATGGGAAAAAAGGGGTCCTTTTCCTTTCCCCACTATCCAAGTGGGCATGGAGTTGGATATAAACCTGTGGCGAGCGGACACAGAATACTTTTTAAGAAATCTGCGTCCCCTCGCGGGGCTCGCCACGCTTCGGGCTCGGTGGCTCGCTACACTCGCCACAGGTTTATATCCAACTCCATGCCCACTTGGATAGTGGGGAAATGAACAGGACCTTGTTAACATTGAATCCTATGCAAAACCGCATCGAATCGCATCGCTCTAGCATATTGTCTGTTTTCATCAGTTATTTTATTTACCATTGTTACCAACTTGATAAAAACAGGTAACAGCATTAAATGAGAGCCTCTGTTAGAAGTAGCCTTTTATGAATGTACCAAAATAATCCTATTTGTTACCTATATAGTGCGTGGAATGTGTTACTGTAACGTACTGGATTATCAGACTTCTCCTAATAGTGATGAAATTGGCACACGAGTATATGACAGTCCAATGGCAATCCAATACGTTTCTCCAATCTGAAAACTGGTTTCTGTCTGTTAATCCGGGTACAACAAACCTTTTAATCTGCTCTTTTCATGTGAAGGAAGTAGAGGACAAGACAGGCTCATGACAGCCATCTCAGAGGAACTAATTTGACTTGCTCTCAGTTGGACAGATCATCCTGTAAATGTAAGTACAACAATTATTATTTATTTCAGTCAATCCTAGAAGGAATTTTTACAGAACCAGCAGACATTAGAAATACTCTACCATTTGAATTATGATTGCTGACATGTGGGAAATTGATCATAATAAAACAATAGCAATTTTTGGATTGACGTGTAATTGTTTTTATAGTTCAAAAGAAAATTCACTTTAAAAAACGTCCTACCAGATAAATAAGACTTTCCTACACCTCTGGGACACACTGCCTGAATACAAGTAATAAAGTTTTAACCTGTCAGATTATTTATAACGTTTTCTAATATAAATCATACAAATAATATTGACTAGACAAAAAAAATCTTCTGTTGGACAATAGTAGCATTTTGGTGGTGGTCTCTGCTTTGGAACTAATCCAGCATCAACCTTCACATGCTGCTCGGTGCTTTCTGTGTCTGAGTAGATGCCACACAGAGACTCTTAGACTAATGCCCTTTTAGTGTTATGGTCAGGACAAACTCATCCCGGAACAAGCGAGATTGGCTGTACTGCTGTGCAATTCTATGATATCTCATTCTGTCCTTCATTTAACTGCGCCACATCTGCATGATATCTCCTGATTGGCTGTGCAGCTCGGCAAACCAGGAAATTGCATATATGACCCGTGGGAGTGGGTCATATATGTTCAGACTGTACAATCCTCACAATGGGGCAGATGTATTATCGTGCCCTTTTTGTTTAACCCCTTCATGACAGAGCCAGTTTGTGCCTTCATGACAGAGCCCTTTTTTTCAAATCTGACATGTCTCACTTAAGTGGGGATAACTTTTTTTTGCTTTTACTTATCCCAGTGATTTTGAGATTGTTTTTTCGTGACACATTGTACTTCAAATTAGTGGTAAATTTGGGTCGATACAGTCTGTGTTTTTTTGTGAAAAATACCAAAATATCGTGAAAAAATGGAAAATTTAGCAATTTGCAAAATGTTAAATTTTCTGCTTGTGAGACAAATAATCATACCACTCAAAATAGTTAATAACTAACATAGACCATATGTCTACTTTATGTTTCCATCATTATTTCAACTTCCTTTTAATTTTTTTGGACACTAGGAGGCTTACAATATGAATAGCAAATTCTCAAATTTTCATGAAAATTTCAAACACTGATTTTTTTAGGGACCAGTTCAGTTCTGATGTGACTTTGAGGGACTTGTATGTGAGACACCCCCATAAATGATGCCATTTCAAAAACTGCACCCCTCACAGTATTCAAAACAGCATTTTGGAAGTTTGTTAACCCTTTAGGTGTTTCACAGGAATTAAAACAAAGTGTAGGTGAAATTTCAAAATTTCTTTTTTTTTGCAGAGTTTCAATTTTAATACATTTTTCTAACGAATACAGTAGATTTTACTAGAGAAATGTGACTAAAAATTGATTCCCCCAATTCTTTTGTTTTCAAAAATATCCTATATGTGGCCCTAGTGTGCACGTTGACCAAACCACAGGCTTCATAATAGAAGGAGCACCTACTTGATTTTGGAGCCTCCTTTTTATGAGATTTTTTTTTAGGCACCATGTAGGTTTCTAGGCACCATAAGTGCTAAAAGTTAGGAACCTCCCCCACAAGTCACCCCATTTTGCAATCTACACCCCTCAGGGAATTCATCTAGGGGTATAGTGTACATTTCAAACCCCCAGGGGTTTCACCAATTTTGGTACAACTGGGATGTGAAAATGGAAAATTACATTTTTTTACACAAACATGCAGTTCTGGCTCAAAATTTTTCATTTTCACAAGGAATGAAGGAGACAAAGCACCCCAAAATCTGTGCCCCAATTTCTCCCGAGTACGGCAATGCCTCACATGTGACCAAAAAATACCAGTTGGGTGCATGGCAGGACTTAGAAGGGAAGGAGTGATTTTTGGATTTTGCAGCAAAGATTTTGGTGGAATGAATGGTGGGTGCTATGTTGCATTCGCAAGACTCCCAAAGCACCAATACAGTGGAACCCCCCCACAAGTCACCCCATTTTGCAAAGTACACCCCTCAGGGAATTCATCTAGGGGTATAGTGTACATTTCAAACCCCCAGGGGTTTCACCAATTTTGGTACAACTGGGATGTGAAAATGGAAAATTACATTTTTTTACACAAACATGCAGTTCTGGCTCAAAATTTTTCATTTTCACAAGGAATGAAGGAGACAAAGCACCCCAAAATCTGTGCCCCAATTTCTCCCGAGTACGGCAATGCCTCACATGTGACCAAAAAATACCAGTTGGGTGCATGGCAGGACTTAGAAGGGAAGGAGTGATTTTTGGATTTTGCAGCAAAGATTTTGGTGGAATGAATGGTGGGTGCTATGTTGCATTAGCAAGACTCCCAAAGCACCAATACAGTGGAACCCCCCCACAAGTCACCCCATTTTGCAAAGTACACCCCTCAGGGAATTCATCTAGGGGTATAGTGTACATTTCAAACCCCCAGGGGTTTCACCAATTTTGGTACAACTGGGATGTGAAAATGGAAAATTACATTTTTTTACACAAACATGCAGTTCTGGCTCAAAATTTTTCATTTTCACAAGGAATGAAGGAGACAAAGCACCCCAAAATCTGTGCCCCAATTTCTCCCGAGTACGGCAATGCCTCACATGTGACCAAAAAATACCAGTTGGGTGCATGGCAGGACTCAGAAGGGAAGGAGTGATTTTTGGATTTTGCAGCAAAGATTTTGGTGGAATGAATGGTGGGTGCTATGTTGCATTCGCAAGACTCCCAAAGCACCAATACAGTGGAACCCCCCCACAAGTCACCCCATTTTGCAAAGTACACCCCTCAGGGAATTCATCTAGGGGTATAGTGTACATTTCAAACCCCCAGGGGTTTCACCAATTTTGGTACAACTGGGATGTGAAAATGGAAAATTACATTTTTTTACACAAACATGCAGTTCTGGCTCAAAATTTTTCATTTTCACAAGGAATGAAGGAGACAAAGCACCCCAAAATCTGTGCCCCAATTTCTCCCGAGTACGGCAATGCCTCACATGTGACCAAAAAATACCAGTTGGGTGCATGGCAGGACTTAGAAGGGAAGGAGTGATTTTTGGATTTTGCAGCAAAGATTTTGGTGGAATGAATGGTGGGTGCTATGTTGCATTAGCAAGACTCCCAAAGCACCAATACAGTGGAACCCCCCCACAAGTCACCCCATTTTGCAAAGTACACCCCTCAGGGAATTCATCTAGGGGTATAGTGTACATTTCAAACCCCCAGGGGTTTCACCAATTTTGGTACAACTGGGATGTGAAAATGGAAAATTACATTTTTTTACACAAACATGCAGTTCTGGCTCAAAATTTTTCATTTTCACAAGGAATGAAGGAGACAAAGCACCCCAAAATCTGTGCCCCAATTTCTCCCGAGTACGGCAATGCCTCACATGTGACCAAAAAATACCAGTTGGGTGCATGGCAGGACTCAGAAGGGAAGGAGTGATTTTTGGATTTTGCAGCAAAGATTTTGGTGGAATGAATGGTGGGTGCTATGTTGCATTAGCAAGACTCCCAAAGCACCAATACAGTGGAACCCCCCCACAAGTCACCCCATTTTGCAAAGTACACCCCTCAGGGAATTCATCTAGGGGTATAGTGTACATTTCAAACCCCCAGGGGTTTCACCAATTTTGGTACAACTGGGATGTGAAAATGGAAAATTACATTTTTTTACACAAACATGCAGTTCTGGCTCAAAATTTTTCATTTTCACAAGGAATGAAGGAGACAAAGCACCCCAAAATCTGTGCCCCAATTTCTCCCGAGTACGGCAATGCCTCACATGTGACCAAAAAATACCAGTTGGGTGCATGGCAGGACTTAGAAGGGAAGGAGTGATTTTTGGATTTTGCAGCAAAGATTTTGGTGGAATGAATGGTGGGTGCTATGTTGCATTAGCAAGACTCCCAAAGCACCAATACAGTGGAACCCCCCCACAAGTCACCCCATTTTGCAAAGTACACCCCTCAGGGAATTCATCTAGGGGTATAGTGTACATTTCAAACCCCCAGGGGTTTCACCAATTTTGGTACAACTGGGATGTGAAAATGGAAAATTACATTTTTTTACACAAACATGCAGTTCTGGCTCAAAATTTTTCATTTTCACAAGGAATGAAGGAGACAAAGCACCCCAAAATCTGTGCCCCAATTTCTCCCGAGTACGGCAATGCCTCACATGTGACCAAAAAATACCAGTTGGGTGCATGGCAGGACTTAGAAGGGAAGGAGTGATTTTTGGATTTTGCAGCAAAGATTTTGGTGGAATGAATGGTGGGTGCTATGTTGCATTAGCAAGACTCCCAAAGCACCAATACAGTGGAACCCCCCCACAAGTGACCCCATTTTGCAAACTACACCCCTCAGGGAATTCATCTAGGGGTATAGTGTACATTTCAAACCCCCAGGGGTTTCATCAATTTTGGTACAACTGGGCAGTGAAAATGAAAAAAATACATTTTTTTACACAAAAATGTACTTCTGGCTCAAAATTTTTCATTTTCACAAGGAATGAAGGAGACAAAGCACCCCAAAATCTGTGCCCCCATTTCTCCAGAGTACGGCAATGCCTCACATGTGACCAAAAAATACCAGTTGGGTGCATGGCAGGACTCAGAAGGGAAGGAGTGATTTTTGGATTTTGCAGCACAGATTTTGGTGGAATGAATGGTGGGTGCTATGTTGCATTACCAATACAGTGGAACCCCCCCACAAGTGACCCCATTTTGCAAACTACACCCCTCAGGGAATTCATCTAGGGGTATAGTGTACATTTCAAACCCCCAGGGGTTTCATCAATTTTGGTACAACTGGGCAGTGAAAATGAAAAAAATACATTTTTTTACACAAAAATGTAATTCTGGCTCAAAATTTTTCATTTTCACAAGGAATGAAGGAGACAAAGCACCCCAAAATCTGTGCCCCCATTTCTCCAGAGTACGGCAATGCCTCACATGTGACCAAAAAATACCAGTTGGGTGCATGGCAGGACTCAGAAGGGAAGGAGTGATTTTTGGATTTTGCAGCACAGATTTTGGTGGAATGAATGGTGGGTGCTATGTTGCATTACCAATACAGTGGAAACCCCCCACAAGTGACGCCATTTTGCAAACTACACCCCTCAGGGAATTCATCTAGGGGTATAGTGTACATTTCAAACCCCCAGGGGTTTCATCAATTTTGGTACAACTGGGCAGTGAAAATGAAAAAAATACATTTTTTTACACAAAAATGTACTTCTGGCTCAAAATTTTTCATTTTCACAAGGAATGAAGGAGACAAAGCACCCCAAAATCTGTGCCCCCATTTCTCCAGAGTACGGCAATGCCTCACATGTGACCAAAAAATACCAGTTGGGTGCATGGCAGGACTCAGAAGGGAAGGAGTGATTTTTGGATTTTGCAGCACAGATTTTGGTGGAATGAATGGTGGGTGCTATGTTGCATTACCAATACAGTGGAACCCCCCCACAAGTGACCCCATTTTGCAAACTACACCCCTCAGGGAAATCATCTAGGGGTATAGTGTACATTTCAAACCCCCAGGGGTTTCATCAATTTTGGTACAACTGGGCAGTGAAAATGAAAAAAATACATTTTTTTACACAAAAATGTACTTCTGGCTCAAAATTTTTCATTTTCACAAGGAATGAAGGAGACAAAGCACCCCAAAATCTGTGCCCCCATTTCTCCAGAGTACGGCAATGCCTCACATGTGACCAAAAAATACCAGTTGGGTGCATGGCAGGACTCAGAAGGGAAGGAGTGATTTTTGGATTTTGCAGCACAGATTTTGGTGGAATGAATGGTGGGTGCTATGTTGCATTACCAATACAGTGGAACCCCCCCACAAGTGACGCCATTTTGCAAACTACACCCCTCAGGGAATTCATCTAGGGGTATAGTGTACATTTCAAACCCCCAGGGGTTTCATCAATTTTGGTACAACTGGGCAGTGAAAATGAAAAAAATACATTTTTTTACACAAAAATGTACTTCTGGCTCAAAATTTTTCATTTTCACAAGGAATGAAGGAGACAAAGCACCCCAAAATCTGTGCCCCCATTTCTCCAGAGTACGGCAATGCCTCACATGTGACCAAAAAATACCAGTTGGGTGCATGGCAGGACTCAGAAGGGAAGGAGTGATTTTTGGATTTTGCAGCACAGATTTTGGTGGAATGAATGGTGGGTGCTATGTTGCATTACCAATACAGTGGAACCCCCCCACAAGTGACCCCATTTTGCAAACTACACCCCTCAGGGAAATCATCTAGGGGTATAGTGTACATTTCAAACCCCCAGGGGTTTCATCAATTTTGGTACAACTGGGCAGTGAAAATGAAAAAAATACATTTTTTTACACAAAAATGTACTTCTGGCTCAAAATTTTTCATTTTCACAAGGAATGAAGGAGACAAAGCACCCCAAAATCTGTGCCCCCATTTCTCCAGAGTACGGCAATGCCTCACATGTGACCAAAAAATACCAGTTGGGTGCATGGCAGGACTCAGAAGGGAAGGAGTGATTTTTGGATTTTGCAGCACAGATTTTGGTGGAATGAATGGTGGGTGCTATGTTGCATTACCAATACAGTGGAACCCCCCCACAAGTGACGCCATTTTGCAAACTACACCCCTCAGGGAATTCATCTAGGGGTATAGTGTACATTTCAAACCCCCAGGGGTTTCATCAATTTTGGTACAACTGGGCAGTGAAAATGAAAAAAATACATTTTTTTACACAAAAATGTACTTCTGGCTCAAAATTTTTCATTTTCACAAGGAATGACGGAGACAAAGCACCCCAAAATCTGTGCCCCCATTTCTCCAGAGTACGGCAATGCCTCACATGTGACCAAAAAATACCAGTTGGGTGCATGGCAGGACTCAGAAGGGAAGGAGTGATTTTTGGTTTTTGCAGCTCAGATTCTGGTGGAATGAATGGTGGGTGCTATGTGGCATTAGCAAGACCCCCGAAGCACGGTGAAATGATGAACCTAATAATCCATAGATGTGTGGTATATTTTGAAACACTCCTTTATACATAGGCCGGGTTTGTCGGGGCAAGTTTCACAGTGGAAAATAGTTTCCTTTCTTATTCCCTTTTTATAGCAAATACGGGGGCCAGTACTAGAAGTACTGGGGCCCTCTGCCTGCTGATTCCCAAATGTTAGGCTCTTTATGACTTCCTCTTGAAAGTGCATAAATGTCCCCCTCTGGCCGGTAGAACGGAATAGCACGTAAGCGTTATACAGTGCCATCTGGATGATATACACGGCCAGCTTCTTGTACCAGATATTTGTTTTCCGCAGGGCACTGTACGGCTTCAGTACCTGATCTGAAAGATCCACTCCACCCATGTACTTATTGTAATCTAGGATACAATTTGGTTTTGAGGTGTGGGTACTGGTACCTCGTACAGGGATGGAGGTGGTACTGTCTCCATGAATTGTTGTCAGTATAAGGACATCCCTCTTGTCCTTATATTTGACCAACAACATATTTTCGGTGCATATTCCCCTGCTTTCACCCCTTCTCATTACTTGGGCAATGTGCGTTTTGGGGAGGCCTCTTTGGTTCTTGCGCACAGTACCGCAAGCTGCTGTACCTCTTGAACCAAGGGCCTTAAACAGGGGGATGCTGGTGTAAAAGTTATCCACATAGAGGTGATAACCCTTATCCAGGAAGGGGTGCATTAAATCCCAGACAATTTTTCCACTAACACCTACGAGGGAGGGGGGGCATTCTGGTGGTTCAATTCTTGAATCCTTCCCTTCATATACCCTAAACTTGTGGGTGTACCCTGTGGTGCTTTCACACAGCTTATACATTTTTATCCCATACCTTGCCCTCTTACTGGGAAGGTACTGGCGGAATTTAACCCTTCCTTTAAAATGTATAAGGGACTCGTCGATACTAATACATTTATCAGGGATGTATAGCTCTGCAAATTTGGCACTGAAATGATCAATGACCGGCCTGACTTTGAATAGCCTGTCAAAGGTGGGATCATCTCTGGGTGGGCACTGTGCATTATCGGTGTAATGTATAAATTTATGGATTGCCTCAAAACGAGCCCGGGGCATGGCCATACGGTGAAATGGGGTGCTGTACAGAACATCTGTACTCCAATATTGCCTAATTTGTGGCTTTTTTACTATGCCCATATGTAACACCAGACCCCAAAACGTCATCATCTCTACTGCATCTACAGGGGTCCACCTAGCAAATGATGACGTGGGGTTTTGAGCAATAAACTGCTGGGCATATAAATTAGTTTGGTCCACCATTAAATTTATAAAATCATCAGAGAAAAATAATTTAAAAATGTCAATTTCTCTGAGACCTGTTGAATCAAATTGGATTCCTGGGATGGCCAAAAACTCAGGAACCTGGGGCTCAAAATTGTCTGGTGGTGGGGTCCATACGAGATCAATTATTGGGGGGGGGGTCTCAGCTGCTCTATGGGGGCGTCTTTGAGGGGGTCCCTCATCATCAGAGGAGGAAGAGGAGCTTAAGACAAATCCTTCAAATTCCCCGCTTGCCTCACTGGCTGTGTCAGAGTCAGAGGCAAGCATGGCATATGCCTCCTCCACCGAATACATTCTCCTGGATGACTGGGACGACATTTGGGATGACATTTGGGATGCCATTTATATTTTTGTGTTACTGGTAGTGAAATGTTTCAACACGTGTATAGTGTAGGGGGGGGTACAAACTTTATTTCAACCCGGGGGGTATGTAGTGTGTATGTATGTAGTGCAGAAAAAAAAAAAATACAAAAATAAAAAAATTGAAGGGTTCAAAAAAAAAAAAATGGAAGGGGTTAAAAAAAAAAAATGGAAGGGGTTAAAAAAAAAATGGAAGGGGTTAAAAAAAAAAAAAATGGAAGGGGTTAAAAAAAAAAAAGGTCCTGCGCCAAAAATTGAGCACAGATGTTGGTCAGTAACGTCCGTCACTGAACAGCGCTCAAAGGCAACAGGAATTTGATTAAAAAAAAAATAAAATAGATCAACCCTGTGCCGAAAAAGCTGATCAGTGATGTACGTCACTGATCAGCGCACAGTGGCCACAGGACACACACAAAATCACAGTGTGTGTAAAAAAAAAAATGTAAAAAAGACCCCACAGCACTCACAAAAAATAAAAAAAGGTGATCAGTGATGCGACACTGATTACCAGTGAGGGGCAGCAGGTGCACAACCTTTGGTGGTACTGACAGGTATATATAAAAAAAAAAACCTCTGCACCCCTAAAAAGTTGCTGATCACCTCAGATATAGTGATCAGCACAAAAGGCGGGGGCAGCAGACACAAAATTTAGCACTCTCTATCACTCTCTGTCACTATCTCTCTCTATCTCTCTATCTCTCACTATCTATCACTCTATGACACTGCAGCAGCAGCACTGACAGGTATATCTATATATAAAAAAAAACCTGCGCCCCCAAAAAGTTGCTGATCAGTTAATTTATACTGATCAGCACAAAAGGGGGGGCAGCAGTCAGTTATAAAAAAAATATATAGCACAATCTGTCACTATCTCTCTATCTCTCTCTCTCTATCTCTCTCTATCTCTCTCTATCTATCTATAGCTCTATCACACTGCAGCAGCACAAAATATAGCACTAGGCCTCTCTATCTCTCTCTATCTCTCTATCTCTTTCAGTTATATAAAAAATATATAGCACAATCTGTCACTATCTCTCTCTCTATCTCTCTCTATCTCTCTCTATCTCTCTATCTATAGCTCTATCACACTGCAGCAGCACAAAATATAGCACTAGGCCTCTCTATCTCTCTCTATCTCTCTCTATCTCTCTCTCTCTAACTCTCTCTCTATCTAATAAATCGCAGCAGCACAAGATGTCACAGGATGTCACAAGATGTCACAAGCATAAGCAATCTCAATGATCAGGTAAGTATTTTGGATGGGTTCTGGTCAGTATAGGCGGCAGCTGGGCACGGTGACCGCACTGCACGCTATTCCAGACCGGAATGGCGTCTGCAGTGCAGTCACCGTTAGTTTAAACCCCCCTCCATGGCTGTGATTGGTCCGTCGGTCCGACGAACCAATCACGGCCTTTGGGGGCGGGAGGGGTGAGGTGGGGTGACACCAGTGTCACCCTTACACCCCGCGGTGATTGGTGCTGTACTTTACAGCACCAATCACCTCCGATCCCGTGTCACCGGCGAACGTTATTCGCCGGTGACACAGAAAACGCTGTGAATGGCTGTTCACAATGAACAGCCAATCACAGCGATCGCCGACGGGGGGGCGGCATCGCCGCCCCCCCTGGGCATGCACGGACATGTCTGCTGTCAGGGACAGCAGACATCGTCCCTCTGTCACTGCGTCTCTAGACGCAGTGACAGTTTTAAGCCATGACGTATATATACGTCAACGGTCGGGAAGTACTTCCCGGCCATGACGTATATATACGTCAAATGTCGTGAAGGGGTTAATAAATATCCTGCTGTGGAGATAGGGCTTCACCAGCCTGTTGCTGGCGAAGCCGATAGCAGCAGCGGGTGGAACGGTCAGCGCTGCTGACCATTCATACATTCGCCCTGCATATCGGCCTGCTATCATTTAAATAGCAGCGTCAATATGGACAGGGGTGCATAGTATTTGCTGCTCACCGGATCATTCATTTCTCCCCTTCTCCCCTTATCAACTCTTCATACATCTGCCCCAAAAATGTTTTGCCCAGAAACAACAGATTGTGCTGACATCGCAAAAGTGTATATCCGGCTTTAGACTTTCAATTAGACATGTATTTGCTACTACTTTAGTAGTGGTTTTATGGAGGTGAAATCTTTAAAATAGGCAGGCTGATGTCTTAGGGCAGTATTCAATGACGGAGTTCTCTGTGCATGGAGAGCGTTTTATTTTGCTCTCCATGCACTCTCCTTGTTCCGGAGGGCTCGCTGCCACTCCTGCTCCCACTATTCAACGTTTTTAAGACTCGCCGCCACTCGCGGCGAGTCTTAACCCCTGCAGCGGACGAGCGTCCGCGGCAGGGAGCTGACAGGGAGCCGTAGGACGTGGCATCCAGGGAGATTAAAGTCTCCCTGGATGCCACAGAACATATGTGAGGGTAGGGGGCCCCCCTGGGACCCAGGCAGCACAGGCTGCCCCCCCCTATAGCCAGCGGGGGACTCAGTATTCACTGCACCCGAACGTGCATACGGGTGCAGTGAATATATGAATATCTAATGAGCGGCTCGAGCGCTCCGGCCCCCTGCTGGCTGCACTGTGTAAAAAAAATGAAAAAAAAATTAAAAAAAATATTTTTTTTTAAATTAAATATATATTCATGTGCTATAAGCACATGAATAAAAATCACATGCCCCTTCACAGAAAAAAAATCCTGATTTTTTGACACCAAAATTAAATACAAAACCCTTTTAGATTAAAAGTTCACATTCCAGCTCTCCATCAAAAGATGGAGAATTTCTACACGGAGAGAGACGGCGAAAATCACTTAGAAAGACGGAGAACATTTCACATTGAATAGGGTTGCTCGCTTTTGGAGAGCAAAATGCCCCGTCCAAGGCGAAAAAAGCACAAATTCTCCACAAAACACGGAGAACTTTTCTCATTGAATACTGCCCTTAGTACTGCAATCTGAGTATATAGGGGGAGATTTATTAAGTTCGGTGAAGTTATAAAGTGTCTGGTTTTTAGCACCGGTCAATCAGCTCCTATCTGTCATTTTTCAAACCAAGCCTGTAACTTCACAGTTAGGATCTGATTGACCGGTGATAAAAAGCAGACACTTTGTCACGTCACCAATCTTAATAAATCTGCCCCATAATCCTCTATATTCAGGGGTATAGTATTTCCTGGGGTATCAGTTGGGATGATAAATGGTTTATTTGTGTGTATCCAGGGACTATATATTCAATCATTCGTTTTTTTATTCCTTTTGGGTACTTAAGTATAGTATCATCTCATCTGTTGGCATTCTGCCCAGGATTTGTACTTCTGTTAGGCTTGTTACTTTTGTTTCAAACCAGACTGTTACTTTTTTAAAATCCGTCTATCATGTATTTGATGCGATTACAAGTGCAGTCTGTATATTGGTTAAGACAGTGGCTAGGGCAGGGGTTCCCAATCTTTTTCGAATCACGGCACCCTATCAGAATTTTTCCACGGCACCCCATGGCGCCAAAAAATATATATAAAATTAAGTAGATTGTGTTTATATGTGCTTCTTAGGTTCAGTTATGGTTTAAAGGGCAGGATTTGCTTCTGATTGTACATATATTTTATGATTGGCAGCCACCAGCACTGGTTTTGTCCATAAATAATTGATCATAAATAATTTGAATTGGTCCTGGACCACCAACCCGCGGCACCCCTGAAAGTGTCCCGAGGCACCCCAGGGAGCCACGGCATACAGTTTGGGAACCACTGGGCTAGGGAATTCAGGTCTGCTCAACCAAGAGGAGAGGAGAGAACTTGGAAGTTTTTTTTCTCTACTTTTCACCTATATCAATCACTGGTGTGTTGGCACCTTTGTCATCATTAACCCTTGGTGAGGGCTGAAATGTGGTGGCTCTCAGTTTCATTGAGTCAGTGATGTTGTATTGTGTGGGGTTAACCTTATGATATCTGTGTTTGGTGATATCTGTATTTATACACTTAAAAGGTTTTATGTGTATTTTATTACCCACACAATTGTTGTTTTATCACTGATTGTGGTTCTGTTTAGGTAACCAGGTTCTAATGCTGATGGCAGCAGTGTTTTAATATTTTAATGTGTATTCCAACCAAAACACATTATATATTAATTGCTGTCAATTGGTCACTGGTTATAATTCTGCTTATATCCCAATTAGCAGCTTCTCATAGTGATCAAAGGGGCATTTTAATACTATATCTGCCCAGATTCTAATGTTACTTTTCTCATTAATTATGGGTTAATCTCTGGCTGCGACTCTGCTGATGTCTGGTTTAGGAGATTCCCATATCAGAATCAGAATCAACTTTATTGGCCATGTATGCTTGCGCACACTAGGAATTTTGGTACTTGTGTAGTTTCACGGCGCCAGTATATCGCTGTGCTACTTCCGGGTTCTACGCTCGCCACAAACTATGTTAAAAAAAGTAACTTAACGCCATGCCAACATGGATAGTTCATACCCCCACTATCCATGTTGGCATGGAGTTGATTTTAAATAGCGTGGCGAGCGTAGCGAGCCACCGAGCCCGCAGCGTGGGCGAGCAAAGCATGCCCCGCAAGGCGCCGTGAAACTACACAAGTACCGGAATTTTTTGTGGATTTACAGTGCAGCATCAAGCAGGGATGAGGGAGGGAGGGGGGGAGGCATTAATTACATTACATTGAGACATTACATGCGGGGACGACATGCCCACCGAGCAGCACGGCGCCTAGTCAGCCATCAGCGGTGCCACTGGTCACTGCAGCAGCCAGGTAGGTAATGATATAAGCAGGGATAGTACAGTTATCACACATACCCGCCGAGCTGCACAGCGCCTAGGCAGCCATCCATGGCGCCACTGGTCACTTCAGCAGCCAGGTAGGTAACAATATAAGCAGGGACAGCAAAATGGCACACAGAGAACATATACCTACCAAGCTGCACAGCGCCTAGGCAGCCATCAGCGGCGCCACTGGTCATTGCTGCAGCCAGGTAGGTAACATTATGGGCAAAGACAGCACAGTTACAGCAGAGACAATACAGTTATCACACAGGGGACATGAGGTAACATATGACTGAGTGCACAGATCCCAGGCAGCCATTTGTGGCGCCAAGTTTCTGTGGGAGAACCAGCGGTAATGGTGGTGGGGAGGGGGGGAGGGGGAGAGAGAGTCACTGAGGCCTGCGGCTGGAGTTGGGCATCCCCTGGGCTGAATTCCATGCCGCTGCCCCCTATAGTCAATCATACCCCCTCCCTGAGGTGGGGGGGGGGGGCGGCACAGCATAGAGGGCTCCTGCATCTGCTGGTGCTGGGGTACAGAGGTTGGGGCCTGCGGGCCTGATCTTCCTCTGTCACGGCTGGATGTTGCCTCCGGGTGCCGATGGGGGTCATCATGCCGGGGACCAAGCCTGCGGCCAGGTCCTGAGTCCTGGTGCTGTCCCCGGGACCCGAGCTGCACGCTGCTGGTGTCACGGCTGCAGCCTGGTCCACATCATCCAGTGCGCCCGTCCTGGTTGGGGGAGTGGTCACCGTGCCGCCGACGCCATTCATCCTCCTTTCTATCCTCCCCCTCCGCTCCGTCCTCCTCTATCCAGGGCACCCTTTCTCTGGGGGCCGGGGATGGAAGCTCCGGTGGAAGGGGAGCTTGCATGCGTGTGACTGTCCCCGGCCCCCGTCCAGATCAGCAGAATTCTGCGCAGTTTCCTGAAATGGATCCCTAGTCTTATTGCCACCTGTATCTATTACTGCATATAGATCAGCTGCAGTCTCTTATTTACATTCTATTTGTTCAAATACATTGTATTAAACATCTCAGTATCCTATTCTACACGTGTCACCTATACTTCATCAGGAATTTTTTCTTGTCACTATATGTTTATGTGTAAAGTATGTCAAAGATTTGAACCCCTCAAAAAAATTCACCGCAGCCAAAGGGGGACATCATCTATGATCCTATACGTTAAGACCACAGTGAATTTTCCCTCTTTCTTTTTAGATCAAAGAATATTAAAAGTTTAAGTTTGAATAAACAACCATTGGTGTGCATCCATCGTGTAAATTCCTTCTCTTTTTCTACCATCTATATTATTTATATAAATTAGTAGCAACAATACATAATTTATAAACTGAATAAAGTAAATGGCATTTAGATAAGGCTCTGTTGACATATGTCTCTTTTTATTTAGGGATAGTTCTGGCCAGGTTATTGATACACATTTTACATTATCCAGGAGCTTTCCCACTAATATTTACTCAGTGAAATACCTCTGTAAGATTTCCTAAAGTAAACATAACTCATCATTTAAATGTAGCATTAGAATTGGATACATTCTAATTGGGTAATCTGGGCCAGTAGCAGAAAGTTTTGGGCTTGGTACATTGACATTTCTGGGGGCCTTCCCTGAAACACACACACACACACACACACACACACACACACACACACACACATACTTCAACCATTGTGTAAAATTGTGTGATTTCACTCAATTTATTGAGTTTCCATTTGGGCTAAAGAGGCTTTCTGATCTGTCCTCCTCCAATTGCCTTACACTTTTTCTAATACTAAAAGAGTGGTTCCAAACTTTTGTGAATCAAGGCACCCTATAGTATAAAATTTTATCCGTGGCACCACTAGGCCAAAGGGTTCTTATTGAGAAATTAAGAAAAAAAATGTCATCTTTAGGTTTTATTATGCAGTGAGGAACAAGATTTGCTTCTGTTTGTCCACATAATTAACCCTTTGTGTGTCAACGTTACTGTGTGCCCCTGATGGCTAACCTATGACACGCATGGCACTCGTGACACACCAAGGCACTTTGGGTGACACACGTGCCAGTGTGCAGAGAGATATGCTCGGCACTTGATTGGTATGCCTGGGCAGGGAGCTTCACTCTTCCCAGGAGACGCAGGCTTTCGCGAATGCAGCCGCCTGCTGGTTCAGCGCGTTCCCATCTGTCTTGTCTCCTCCTCTCCTGCCCAGGAAGCCCATCAAGGAGCATTAACAAGTCACCAAGACAGTGAGTGACCTACTTAAACTTTGCAGGGGTGGCACGTGCTGGCCGGGGATGGGGTGGGGGCAGTGGCATAACTAGGAGGAGCCAGCGGGGTCTGCGGTGTGTGCACTGAAAGTGATCCCCCGCCAGACAAAGTTTTGCCCGCGCTCAGTGCTGGGCTGGGCTGCGTGTGTGGTTGTAGTGCCAGGGGTACACCGTGTGGCACATCTGCACCTCACCCTGCTCATAGCCAAAACATGTGCCCTCCCTCCAGACACCTCCAGTACAGCCTGCTCCATCAGTCAGGCCTCTGGACAACAGCATGTGGGTCAAGGTCACAAACTTCTGCAGGAGCTGGCTGGGAGCAGAGTAGGCAAGCACATGAAATGCAGAGTGCTCAGTGTGTGTGTAGAGCAGGCAGATCACAGTGGTGCCGGACAGTTTCTCGACAGTCATTACCCCAACGTCGGCATCCCAACAGTCAAAACCCTGACACTCAGGGTCCCGAAGGCCACCGGCTATTCTCCCTCATTGGGATCCACGACCCACATAGAGGGAGAATGGAAAAGGTGGCGAGGGTAAGGAGCCACCGAGCCCGCAAGGGGCTTTGTTGCGTGCACCCCGCTGTCTGAGTCCAGCCAGTCGGGATCCCAACGTCGGACTAACGACTGTCGGGATACTGACTGTTGGGACCATATACCACACCCAGATCACAGTGTGTGTGACCTGAGTAAATGCTACAGCTCTGAGTGAAAATGCAGACTGGAGTATGGCAGTGCAAGCAGTGTATTCAGGAAGGCTGATGCACATAATTGGCATCACGGTGTGTGGCATATGTATAATGGTGCATCACGATGTGTGGCATATGTATAATGGTGCATCACGGTGTGTGGCATATGTATAATGGTGCATCACGGTGTGTGGCATATGCATAATGGTGCATCACGGTGTGTTTGTTGCATATGTATATGGAGCATCATGGTGTGGGGCATATGTATAATGGGCATTAGGGTGGCCAATCCCGGGATCAGGATCGGCGGGATCCTGGAATTTGGCCCCCAAAACGCTGGGATTTCAGTCCCGGGATTGCCGGGAGATGCGCGCAGTCTAATGCCAGGCAGCATCTGAGCATCGCTCAGACGCTGCCCGACTTCTCCCGGCAGCACTGCGCAGCGTGACGAGATCAGAGGAAAGCCGATCCCGGGAATCCAGGGATTGAGCATTTTTCAATCCCGGGATTAAAAAAATGCCCCGGGATTGGCTTCCCTAATGGGCATATGTATAATGGAGCATAATGGTGTGTAGCATATGTATAATGGAGCATAACGGTGTGTGGCATATGTATAATGGGCATCATCTTTATTATGGCTTCAGATATCACCAAATTATTGATATTTCTTGAAGTGACACATGACTCGAGGAAGGCTACACCTTTTCACGATTTTCAACACACCAAGATGAAAAGGTTAGCCATCACTGCTGTGAGCGGTCCTCAAAATATCCGCTAAAAATGCCAGCATCGCTCAAAGCAGGTAACTTTGGGTGACTTCGAAAATAAATCACATAAAATATGTTATTCATAATTTTAATGAAATTATTGTGTAGCATTATTTTCTTAATGTAAACATTTTAAGCACGATTAATCGGATGAAATTTTTGCAATTAACTATGATTAGTTGCATTTTTTCGGCACATAAGTGCCACTTACCTACAATCTTGTTGTCATGCTCATTACCAGGGGGATTACATGCTTGTTGCCAAGGGGGATTGTATGCTCGTTGCCAGGGGGGATCATGTGGGTTATTCTGGTCCATTCGCATGGACCAGAACATTTGCATGGGGACCGATGGTGGGCGTATGCACATGCTCAGGGTCATTTCTGCTATGTGCATACACCGGGTGCGTGCGGGGACGGCAAACAGAATGTTCCCCAGGTGCATGCACCCAAGGCTGCGACTGGGGAGCGTGGGGCGGCTGCAGATAGTCGCGCCCATGGGAACGCCAAGCATTTCATGGGTGTTCCCATGTAAACACTGGGTTTTCCCATGGTAATCGGGCCGCCATTACGTCGGTACTGGGGGTGGACAGCTGACTTCACCGTATGTCAGCTGCCCGCTTACTTCCTACCGAGGATGCACGCAAATCTAACTGACTTGAGAGTCACTTAGATATGCGTGCACATTCCACATCATTCGATGGTCGGCGTCCATTTGCAGGCCCTGCATGCGAACATACGCAGCAAGGTGAGGTGGGTGTGCCGGCATTTGCCAGGGGGGGGTTGGTGGATTTGCAAGGCTGCAATTAGCAGCCTTGCTAATCAACCAGATTAACCCCTACATGCGTGTTGCCATAGGGGGTTAAATGTTCGTTTTCTAGGGGACCTAAGTCTTTTAATTGAGGGGGTCAGTGGCCATTTTTGGAGGGGCGCAGGGTCTCTGTAATGCTGTCAGAGGCTCTGCGCCTACGCGGTGCCACTTCCTACAACCACACCTCCCCCCTACATTAACGGCGTTGACCAGTTTTATTATGGTCAGAGGAAGATGTTTAAGAGGTGTACACAAGTTGCCGGACTTTAAAAATGTATTCAGTAAGGGATTGAGCTTTAACTATTGATACCGTGCTGTTCTGTCTAGTATTGTGTAACACGGGTATATCTGAATGCTGCACACATGACAGTTTTAGGCCTCTGAAATGCTTTAGAAAACAGGCATCCAGTAGAGCTTGTGGCGCTACAGCAGCTGAATAGCTGGCGATAATAAGATATCATTATTTAATACACTTCATATATGCTTCAAGGATAGTTTGTGCTCTGTGCAAGGGCGTAACTACCATAGGTGCAAGGGGTGCAGCTGCTATGGGGCCCATAGCTGCAGGGGGCCCCTCTTTGCTGTTTAAGTAATATGTTTTACAGATATTTATCACCATCAGTTACTAAATAGGGGGCCCTTACAAACTTTTGCAATGGGGCCTATGAATATCTAGTTACACCCCAGGCTCTGTGTGATTGATGTGCCAATTAAAACTCTCCACTAAACACATTAGCCGTTTAGGAAAGTAGCATCAACATGTATAATTCCATATTCAGAAATCCATTTTGTGTAGGTATAGCCGTATAGGTATATAAGTATAGACTGTTGAGACTGTTCTTAAGAACGTTAAACTTAATCAGCTGCAGGTGACGGAACAAAATGTGATGTGCGTTTGCAGTGTCTGTTCCTTGTCACTTTCTGTTAAGGAATAATAACAGATTTTAGCTCTATGTGAGATTTCTGGCTTCTGGCAACAAGGGTTCGCTGAGGCTAAGACTGTGAAAGAAGAGATTAGTGTTCTCATCCCTGCCAAATACTAAACAACATCGGATTTGCAAGATGGGATCAGAAAAGTCTCAGGTGTTCCCAGACTTATGCTGAACAGATGGTGCCAGATCTCACCAAGTTTCTGCTGAATGTACAAGGATGCTCATGTTGTGTATTGTAGACATCACAGCTGGATCAAAGCTTCTTTTGTATACAGCACAACAGACATACTGTATTGCACTTTAGTGCTTATATATAAAACATTTTTTTCAGGATATTCCTGGAAAACAGACGATTTCAGGGAAGACCTATACATATTAAGTATCCTTTGAATCTCCAATATCTGCTGTGGGCTCTCCACATCCAACAACTGCTGTAGGCCTTATAGAATGTGTGCTGCAAAGCGGTCAGAATTACTTTGCATTGGGAAGCTTGCCCCCCCAATAGTATAATGTCATTTCCATTACCCTATAGTATGAGAAATGTACTGGATGGTTGCTGCCCATGCATAATGTACTATCACACATAAGGAAACTGTAAAACAAAAACTTTTAAAGAAAAGAAACGAACAGAAAGCAAAAAGCTGAACAGCTCACCTGGGAAAGTAAAAGCTGAGTCAAAAACACAGGTGGACTCACCGGGTGACATTCTATGGGATGAGATTTGTGTTTTTTAGCGATTATTAGTAAAAAAATGGCAACATCACATTTTTCCATGAAATCGCATATTTAATAGGATGCGCTAATGGCCGGATATCGCATATTCTTTGCGATAATTCATGCGTACTGAAAGTGTGGTAAAAAATCGCACTTTTATCGCATCCAGATGTTTTCGTACAAAAAAGTATACAAATCGCTTATTTAATGGGATGCGTTTTCGTAAATTGCACTTTTAAGGTGTCTAATAATCGCACTTTTTTCAGATCAGGTTCTGTTGGGCGATTTGGCCCAGAACTCACTTTGGTCAAGTGCACAAATGGTTAATTTCAACACAGGTGCCCTCAATTTCACTCAGAAACACCCCTACATATACCCCATCATCATTAAGGACACCTGTGAGGGTTTCAGACATGGAGATTTTGCAGAGTGGTTTGGAGTTGCTCATTTGTGATGTGGCCCATTTGGAGGAGCTGCGCAGGAGGGAGGATTGCGGAGACAGTCTTGTAAATCGCACTCCGGTTGGTCCAAAACTCGCACATGACCGCCGGAAGAAATCGCACTTTTATGTGTCATAAAATCGCACCACTTCGCCGCAAATTGCACTACATTGCACTTTTCAGCCTCCAAAGCGCATCCCATTAAATATGCGATTTATTACTAAAAAATGTGATTTCAGTAAGTGCGAAGAGCGGCGATGTGGAGCGAGATAAAAAAATGCGCTTTTATCTCATACCATAGAATGTCACCCACCAAGTCTAATGTAGTCTATTATAAATAAGGTATGTTTGAGTAATTGTTTTATTGTAAATCATGACGAATTCTGCATGATCACTGTCAACCTGGTTATTGTCCACATGAGGGGCATTCCAATAGACTTATGTCAATATAAATCTTATCCATCCATACCCAACTATGTCTACTATTGGTACCCAGTCAAAAGATCAACAGTAAACATGTTGACATTGATAATGTTGATACCACAAGTTCGAGATCAGACTGTCAACATGGTAAAAACTGTTGTCAAGCACCTGGTCGACTTCCTCAAACTATTGGCATATCAAGAATTACACAGTCAAAGCACTTTAAGTAACAAAAAGCTGCTAATGCTGCACTGGCAGCTTCCTCTATGGCTTACCACGTACTAATATCTTATTAAGCCTGGACACCGTCAGAGCTTTTGACACAGTCTTATGGCCTCACCTATTTGCGATTCTACAAAGACAGGGTTTTAACATATATATATATATATATATATTATTAAATATCTTTATGCATCTCCTATAACAAATCTGATGATAAATGGTAGCGACATTTATCATCATGGAGTTGGATATAGGTACCCGCAGGGGTTTCCCCCTGTCACCATTATTGTTTAATCTTGCTATTGACCCCTTGCTATGTGTGTTGTCATCGGATCCTGTTTTGAAAGGTATATTTGTAGGCTGTAGAGAAGTCATGTTGACAGTCTTCGCAGATGGTGTACTTCTCTATGTATCCAACCCTACTCGTTGCCTCATATCAACTCGCTGCCTAAATTTGTGGCCCTTTTATTGGGAAATACTACTATATTTAGGGGATTTATGACAAAAATATCTCCCCACAGTGGACCGAAGCTAGTTTTACATATTAAGGACTCAAGATTCCTAGTCAAATTGCTAAATTATATATGCTTAATTATGCTCCCAAAATTAAACTAATCTCAGAGGAACTCGAAAATTATTTATTTTCAGAGATGAATGTACTTTATCCAAATTCTTCCTTAACATATTACCTTGAAAGATTTATAATCCATAAATAAACTCTTTAGACAATTCATCTGGCATGGCAAACAACATAAAATAAGTTTAATAAAATTACAGCAGCCAAGGGAAATTAGCAGGTCGATTTCCAGACATTCAACTTTAAAACAATACAGCTATATGCTGGTACCTGTCGGACTGGGTTTCTGGACAAGATAATTATGCAAACACCACTCTGGAGAGAGAGTTCTTGGGTGGCAACAGTTTAGTTTCTTTCTTGCATCTCCACAGTCCCCACACACATACAAAATAATCCTCTACTTTGGTCTGTTAAAAGAACCTGGCACTGGATTAGACAAAAAGCTGGGCTTAATTCCCATAAATCCCTCTTGCTTCCCTTTATCGATAATCCTGAGTTTCAAAATGGGTTAGCCTCGTATCCTTTTATGATATGAAGAGTAGGTGGTGTAACTAACCTGAAGTGGTTTTTTTACAAGGATGTGCATCAGGTTTTGACTTTTACTTCAGCTGTTGAAAAATATGGTACCTTAGCAGTATATCCTCTGGCCTTCCTAGACGCAACACTATATATCATCGGTGATAAGGATGTTCTCTGAAAAGATTGAATAAACCCAATCGATGCTTTATTTTACTGAAACCCCCATATTACGAAAAGCCATTTCACTTTATTATATTGATAATTGTATATGATATTTTAAAGTTGACATGGAGCCCTTAATGTCTAATAGAGGCATGTCACAATGGATATCTAAGTTCCCTGATTCTGAAATCAAGGACCTACTCGCAGCACTTACAAAGTCCTGCAAGGTTTTATCTTCCTCTACATACAGTACACAGAAATAAACACTTTCCATAGAGCGTACTTGTTGTCACGCTAGGCTTCGTTTATGGAACTGGCATATGGTGTGTCGCTGAGGGAGCGGCAGCTAAACTAGGCTGGAAAGTAGATGGACGTTTATAGGGGGTTATTCTGATTTACTTGGTCCCCCGCACGTTCATACGGGGGACCAATGTTTTGCTAATGCGCATTTCTGCGCATGTGCATACGCTGGGTGTGAGCAGCCATGGCAAACTGCTAGTTCACCATCCCGTTCGTCGGGTGTCAGCTGCCCACCCTGTTCCCATACAGGGAACATGCAAAACCAAGGCACCTGAAAGTGCGCTCCAAATCATTCGAAGGTCGGCAAACATCAAATGATTTGCTACCCGCACCCAAGGCTACGAATAGATGTTCATGCAAAATAACAAAACATTTGCAGCCATGCGAGCGAGGGGGGGCGGGAAGCTGGTGGCGAGTGGCTGGCGGCACACCATGAGACCCCCACAGGGCAAAACACACTGGCCCCCACAGGAAAAAAACCCAAACCTATTGCCCCATATAAAAAAACAATCACACTGGTCCCCACAGGTAACAAAAATAATATACATTGGCCCTTTACATGAAAAGAAGAGATCAGTAAATAACAGTTGAACTGGTGGTGGCTGTAAACTGGTTTGTGCATCTCTAGATCTGGGGGCACACTTGAGAACAGCTCAAGGCACACTAGTGTGCCTCGGCACAGTGGTTGAAAAACACTATATTATAGGATTGAAGAAGGTAGCTTTAGGGTTGAAGAAACAAGAACTGTGGCTTTGAAAATTATAATAATTATGAGAGCGCACTATGTTGATCAATTAGTTATGCTGCTTTCACATTGCAAACCTGCTTTCAACCGTTTTTGTAAACGTTTCTTAAAACGGGTCTAAAGCCAGTTAAACCCCTTTCACATTGCATGTTGTAACTGGTATATTACCATTTCAATACCGTTTTTGTACCATTCACATTCAACTCATTTCACCCATAGAAAGCAGTGGATGTAATTTTAAATGGACATTTCTGGGACACAGGCTCACATATGAGGTTTTTACAGCATAAAAAGGAGGGGGTGGGTAAAAATAAAGTATAATTAGAAATAAATAAGGTAAAAATAAAGTCTCCTCTCTGCACAGAGAAGACGGTCGATCATAAGATGGTCGACAGTCATTATGTCGACACTATTGGGTGGACATGCTGGAAGGTCGACGGATGTCTAGGTCAACATGGCAGAAGGTCGTCATGGGTCTAGGTCGAGAGGGGACAAGTTTTACAGCTGTCTAGGTTGACACATGCACTATGTCGATATGGGTTAGGTCTACATGGGGTTTTTCACTATTTTTTGAGCTGACATGTGCCGACGGGTGTATTTCATGCCTACTGTCCACCAGGGCATGGTAGGAGAATAAAAAACACTTTGCCCAAAGCATGGCGAGCGCAGCGAGCCATTTGAGGGGACGCGGTGCACTTAAAACAGTGTATATGTCGACTGTGTCAACATTCGGGTAAAAAATAAACAGTATGCATTGGGTTAAAAAGTCTCCTCTTTGCTCTTTCCTTCCTGCCTGTGCCTGGTGAGATCACAAGGGAGATAGCCTATAACCCTCTGTGACCTGCTCATGACTTGTAAATACCGTTTCAGAGCCATTCACACTACAAATGGATTGGCTCTGAAACAGGTAGGACACTGCTTTTAACCCGTTTTGAATAACTGGTATTTTAAAACCAGGAGAAAAAAGAGATGTGCCAATCACACAGGACAAAAATAGAAAATAGGACCCTCTATTATAATGTGACAAAAATATTTGTCTATATTTCATGAAGGTGTGCAACCTGTGGACAAAAGATTTTGGTACAAGATAAAAGAGAGAAAAGTATGTCCTTGATATGGTGCACCTAAATCAGTAAAATTGTACTTTTATTAGGTAATTGTAAAAATGGCTGCGAAATCTAAAAAACACATTCAACACAAAGTGATATAAAGACACAACAAAGACAATTTAGTGTTTAAAAGAAGGTGGCGAGCAGGTGGCACACTGTAATAAACAATTTTAATTCACACAGTCTCAATGACTGTTTTTTGTTAGTTGTGAACTTGATTTACTGTGGTGTATAATTTGTTCAAACGTATTTCCCTTAATAATGGCAGTTATTTGCAACGTTTTGAAACATTATATACTGTATCATATTTTATTGCAGAGAAAAACTTGTAACAATCTGTTGCAAGTGTTGAGTTTGAAAAGTGACAGTTTGAATAGGTGTATTATGAATTTAAGTCTCTAAATTTTCATTTGATTAATAGAAGGTAGACTGATATAAAAATTCAGTTAAAGGTTACTTTTTCAATATCAATGTATGCCCTGTAATAGGTATAGTATGAGTTAACCAAATAAAAATAAGACTGCTGTTAGTATTAATCCCAGATCACACTGGGTTCAACTTCACCCACTAATATTATAGTGCGTGTGATACAGCTATAGAAATGGCTCTAGATATATGTATGTTATCAGTCATATATCCGACAGCATTAAAACATCCAGAGCTGCCTGCGTGACTCCTCAAATGGTTAACGGCTCCTAATGTAGTAGATGATCTGTTTAACTCAGTTATGCTTTTGCGTATACACCAATTACCAGACACATGGCAGGCGGCACTTTGGGCCTTATTCTGGTCTGTGCGGCCGGAGCCAAATATGCGGCAAGGACTGTGCGTCCTAAACCCCGCCTTCCGTACGGATCGCTCACTCCGTCCGAATGCGGTAAGCCGCTGACCACACGGAGCACGAGTGGATTTCTCATGTATACACCTCCTCCATCTCTGGGAACCTCCCCCATCATTCGATGGTCGCAGACCATCGAATGCAGGACCGAGCGGTCAGGCAGCTCCCGCGAGCTCAGACCACTCGGGCATTTCTCCGTGCAAAAGCGGGGATCTGAGCGGGCAGCTGACATCCGGCAATGTCATATGTCCGCCCCCTACACGTGCGTCACGGCTGCATTACCATACGTACGCCCAGCGTTTTCATGGAAACGCCCATGAAATGCGGGGTGTATGCATATGTTAATGAGGCCAAACAGCCCTTCACGCCCCTCTCCTCACCCTGTTCGTAGTGTAAACAATTCATGCGGAATTTGGACGTATGTCCCTTTCGCACATGCGCAGATATGCCTCTGCACATGCGCAAACACAAAACATTGGCGGAACGAACGAACGCGGACATATCCGCACCAACCAGAATAAGGGCCTTTATCAGTGCAGAGCTGCCCGTGTGGATGTCAATTGATACAATATGTCGGGATTGGAGTATTCAGCTCAATTAGCTGTCGGTTTCTAGTATATGAAGCCGAATTACTGTATATATAACATGCGGTGAGTAACAAGGTCTTATAGCCGGTTGCTGTACACATGGCAGGCTATGCCTTAACAGCACAGCTTTCCCCGTTGTTCGCACTCTATCTCTCTCTGTGTACAGGCACGGTGCTGAACGCTCACAGTGAGTGCAGCGTTCGCTACCTCAATAGCGTGCCTGTCTTCTCTGCTATACTAGATTATTGCTACCACAGATGACACAATAATTCACATTAATTCACATATATTAGTAACAGTTTCAGTGTGCCACACTGCAAGCACACTGGTAGCCGGCGTACGCTTTGCAGAGTAGCTTTTTCAAAGGCCAACCTAGGGATGGCCATCGATGATTTTAAATCATCGATGGTTTGAGGCCGATGTCAAATACTTTTGCCATCGATGTGGGAGTACCAGATGGTTTCCCTACATCGATGGCAAAGTAGAAGCGATGTTTCCTTTTTTTTTTCTCAAGGTGCCGGGACATGGAGCATAGCTCCGCCCCTGACACCCGGAAGTCTCGCCCCATGCTCTGATTGGCCCACGGGCCATTCAGTCAAATATAATGGATGACCATCGATAGCTAAAACTATCGATGGCTATCCATCAAATAGTTTGCCACTATCGATGGCTAAGTGCAGAATTGCCATCGATGGCAACCATCGATGGCATCTGCACCGATTGCCATCCCTAGGCCAACCCGAACAGGAGCCTACTAATGATACTATGATGATGGAATATGAGTATTCCATTGTACAGATGCCATTAATGCATCATATTTTTATGTGTGCATTTCTAAGCTGTGATCCTTAATAATGAACCCATAATAAGCCGTAAAGGAGTGTATACTGTATGAGAAAGAAAAGTTATATCTATATTCTCAATTGGCCAGTATTATTTATTATAATAGTGTGTATGGAGACTGGTCTAATCAAAATATCCCCTATTTCTATACTCTTTCTTAACTGTAACTTAAGATAGTATATAATTGGTTCATAGCGGGCATGTTTAATTATGTGTCTTTTTAGAGAGTTGAGGATTTATACCTAAAAAACTCCATAAGAAAAGTGAGGGATATGACGGGTATCTAGCCCTCTTGTGTAAGGAGTGAGAAATTGGGAGGGTATCTAGCCCTTTTGCGTAATGGTCCTGAGTACGCCATCCTGGTTAGTTATTAGATAAATGTGTAGTAGTTATGTGATATATTTGATTAGGCTAATCTCTAATTAGTGATCAATGCTGAATTAAGCCCAATATGCAGAAACCTTTACCTAAAGTTGTGCCCCCACTCATTCTTGCAACAATGCAGTCGCACATGTGCACAAATTACAGCAGTGACATGTCCAGATGTGAATAGTCGCACCTGTGTTCACACAATGCATTCCTATGGAAAATGGATGCGGTGAGGATGAGCATGTCTGTATACATTCTCAGACGGTTGTTTATACTTCTTCTGGAAAAGGCTATTTGCATTGGATTATTGCGCTATGAAGGCACATTGCATTGTTTTGTGACTGCTGGTGTTAAGTGTAACCATAAAAACTAAATGACATGAAATAAAATTAAAACATCAGTAACAAAATAAGTGAAAATTGTACAAATAATAACGTCAACTCCTCTACTTGTCAGTAGGTGGCAGTATAGTTCTAAAGCAGTCATGTGCAATATTTACAGAAGGAGATGATCTCATGGGTTTTCTGTCTTTCTCTATATATTTGCCATTTCTGAGTTCCAATTGGATGACTAAACAAATCCTTCTAACAGTATCTGCTGCAACATGAACCTTAGGGGCCGGTTCTGGATCACTCGTAGTGATCCGAATTCGGCCCCTGCCGCGATGATTGGGTTTGCTCATGCGCACTTCTGCACATGTGCAAACCCCAACAGCAAACAGCCATGGCGAATTACACAGGCCATTCGCAGTGGGGAGGGATGGGGCGGACTGTCTTCGTCCCGGCGCCCGCAAATAGAAGTTAGTTGAGACTGATTTTTATTTGTGAAGGCAGATGAAATTATTCGATGGTCACAACCATCGGATGATTTCTCCTGCAGCGGAGAATTGCAAGGGGATGTGTCTGCGAGCTTCACATTTTACCGCGCTAATCAGAATTGCCCCCTTAATTCTGTCTGAAAATGGCAACTACTGTAGGTAGTGACTGGTATGGTGTTCACATGAGGGCATTTTTAACTCTACCTCTGGGGCACTACACACTGAAAACAATTTCCATTAGCATAAGGAGTACTTGTGTAGTTTCACGGCAGCAGTTACGTAGTCAGCGTAGCGTTCCTGTCAGAATCAGCGTAGTGTTCCTGTAGTCAGCATAGTCAGCTCCCCTGTCCGTATCAGCGTAGTGTTCCCGCCCATTCGCGGCTAGCCGGAGTTTACATAGTTAGCGTAGTCAGTCAGGCATCCCTGTCAGGATTAGCGGCGTGTTTCCGCCCGTTCGCGGCTAGCCGGAGCTTACATAGTTAGCCTAGTCAGTCAGGCGTCCCTGTCAGGATTAGGGTCGTGTTCCCGCCCATTTGCGGCTAGCCGGAGCTTACGTAGTTAGTGTAGTCAGTCAGTGTTATTCAATTAGCGTAGTCAGTCAGCGCTTAGTACATTGTGTGGTAACCATTGGCCATTTTAACCTGCCTGACATGACAGGTGTGAATGTGTTCCTGAAACACCCCCACTATCACTCCAGCCCGAAGCGTGGTGAGTGGACGCGGAATACTCAAGAAATCTGAGTCCCCTTGTGGGGCTCGCTGCGCTTGCCAGGCTTCAGGATCGGTGGCTCGCTGCGCTCACCACACTTTATAAAAACAACTCCATGCCGACGTGGGTAGTGGGGGTATGAACAGGTCGAGAGGACACGTACCGCATCCCCTCGTGGGGCTCACCATGCTTCAGGCTTGCGTGGATAGTGGGGGTTTGAAATGAAGCCATTTGCCAGTATGTAACATGGAGCACTGGCAAATGTTTCCCTAATTGTGTATAAGACGCACTTGCACACCGCACCTCCCCTTTGTGCAGAAGATGCACGCGCTACCGAACACCTAACCCTGTCCGTCTCCCTGAAGTGGGCATGAGCAGGGTTGCCGTACCCTGCCGCAAGAATTACTGAGACGTACAAGCGTGCAGGTGGAGCACCTCTCCGCCGGCGCCCACCAGCGCAGGGGATCTGGCGGTTACCGGCGCTGTGTGAGAGGCGCTCACTAGGCTTGCCAGGGACGCCAGGGACAGAGCTGCAGCTCCCGGGACAGTACGGTGACTACGCTGCCTGACGGGGACACTACGCTGTCTATGCAGGGCTGCCACGGGGACACTATGTTGACTAAGGTAGGCAGCCATTGGGCTACGCTGACAACGTAGCTTAGCCTACGCTGAAAACGTAGCGTAGCCTGCTGCCGTGAAACTAGAGAAGTACCGTAAAAGGTCTCTCCTGTGTTCTGCAAGCAGATGAGCCTGGTACAGACTGCGCTGTGTTAATCTGGGGGTCAATGTGTTTTCTTTTTGTACTTTATGGGGGACAATGCATTTTTTTTTATGTGGGGACAAATGTGATGTTTGCTTTTATATGAGAGCCAATGTATTTTATACTTGTTATCTGTGGGGACCAGTGTTATTGTTTTTTCATACCGGGGAGTCAATGGTTTTTTTTCCCTGTGGGGATCTGTTAGTGTGCCTTAGCCATTTTAAAATCTTGTTTTGTGTGCCGCGAGTTGCAAAAGGTTGAAAATCACTGGTACAAGGCAAACCCATCTGGAGATTGCATAATCCAATTGGGGCCAAGCTCCTGTATGATTTCAGTTCCAGATCTTGGTAAGTTTGACAGCTTTGCAGCTCCCATAGCTGGATTCTGCTATTGCTATCGGAAATGTCTGCAGGATAATAAATATTGGTACTCTTTACCTAGCACGGCGGGCATTGAATGCACTAAAAAATCGGGTGCGACGCGATGCCCGCGATTTCCCATAGGGAACAATGTTAAATTTCTCAATTGACCCGATTTTTCTGTTCAATGCCTCAATTGACCCGATTTTTCAATAGGAATCAATGTTAAATGGCCCACAGAGGCCAAATAGGCACCCTAAAGTGTGAAATGGCCCCCACAATTGTTAACGCCACCCCACGATCAACGTGAACTCAAAGCGTGGCGAGCGCAGCGAGCCCACGAGGGGCGGCGGTACGCGTCCTACGACCTTTTCATACCCCCACTATCCACGTCGGCGTGGAGTTGAGAATAGAATAGTGTGGCGAGCGCAGCGAGCCACCGAGCCCGAAGCGTGGCGAGGGGACGCGGATACCTGTGAAGCCCGCGAAGGGACGCGTTTACCTGTGAAGGTATCCGCGTCCCCTCGCGGGGCTCGCTGCGCTCGCCACGCTTCGGGCTCGGTGGCTCGCTGCGCTCGCCACACTATTCTATTCTCAACTCCACGCCGACGTGGATAGTGGGGGTATGAAAAGGTCGTAGGACGCGTACCGCCGCCCCTCGCGGGCTCGCTGCGCTCGCCACGCTTCGGGTTGACATTGATCGTGGGGTGGCGTTAACAATTGTGGGGGCCATTTCACACTTCAGGGTGGCTATTTGGACTCTGTGGGCCATTTAACATTGTTTCCTATGGAAAAATCGGGTCAATTGAGGCATTGAACAGTAAAATCGGGTCAATTGAGAAATTTAACATTGATCCCTATGGGAAATCGCGGGCATCGCGTCGGTCGCGTCGCACCCGATTTTTAGTGCATTCAATGCCCGCGATGCCCGCCATTTTTTTACCTGCGATGCCCACGATCAAAATCGTGGGCGCCGTGCTAGGTAAAGAGTACCTAAATATTTGTACCCCACAAAAATGGCGGCATTCAGAGAATAGCCCACAAATATTTAATGAAAAATAGCCCCTAAAAGAACAAATTTTTTATGTGTATTGTCTATGGCATAGACATCTTCACACACTATTCCTGTAATTATGCGAAACATCTTATTACGTGTTAACAGAGAGTACTAATTCCACATCTCCATGAGTCACCGTGTCAGCTGGCATTCACAGTTTCTGTCCAGTTAAGCTGTATTTCCCACACCAGAGACATTGTGAACTTTCTTGAATAATAAGAACAGATAGTTGTAAATATCAGTTTGTAATGTCCCAGCATAATGCAGTGTTTCGCTATTTACACCCCCATCACAGGCCATACAATAAGTGACCGTAAAATATTCATACTGTACATGACACATATGTTGACAGGGGTTATTTTTTGGCTGTTCTCATAAGTACCAACCTGTAAAAATAAGTAAATTACAGGGGGGGCGTGGCTTGGACGCCATACCGCAAGGACGCACTTAAGGGGAGCTCCGTCCTCAAGGGGTAAATTTAGCCCTCATACTCCCCTTCCCCGCGGCAATAACCACCCCAGAAGATCCCCCGAACCCCCAGACCACAAGCGCTCACAGCGCGCGCAGGTTACAGAGCCCGGGAATGCACGGAGCGCTCCTGCGGGTTGCGGCCTAACGCGCGACGGAAGCCGGGGCCTCGAGTTGCTCCTGGAAGCCGGGGGCAGCGCTGCGGCTCAGACGACGCACCCGAGAGCCAGAAAGCTCCACCAAAGAACCACCCGCCCTCAGCAACCCCCCGGCAGGAGCCTGCCTGTAAGCAAGTCCAATTGGAAGCCGCCAGTGAGTGGAAAAGGCAGAAGCTGAGAGGGAACTGCGGCCGCCATTACCTGCACGGAGCTGCCATCCCCAGACCCAGCAGTCATAACAGGCATACATCCCCCCCCCCCCTCTGCAACCTCCACCCAGTGTCCCACCAGTGTCTGTCTTTCCCTGTGCCCTATCTGGGGAACCAGCATTGGATATAATACAGCAGACTTACCACAACCTGGGCTGGCAGAGAGCAGATCCCCCACGCAGAACCCCCCCCACTGCTGCACTTCTTCTCCCCCCCTTCTTTATTGAGCCTAGGCCTGTAAGACAACAACTGCTGCCTTGCTGATCCTGTATTCAACACAGGCAGAGAGCTCCACCTTGTGGCCAAACGGCAATACTGCGGCCACACACTGTATACACGTACACCACATAAATAAACCAGTCGACCTAGCCTCACTGTCAGAAACCACCGACAGGGCTCACAGGCCACGCCACGCCACGTGACCTCATCTCTATATTACCCCCTATCAGCTACTGGGCGCCCACTATCTAGGAAATACTGATCTTATCAATGTCTGCCTAAACCCTTGACCTTGACCACTGGGACGGGCATACTTCAGTTGAGAAATCCCTGCCGGACCTGATTCAGACACGCCACGCAACGGCCTGAACAACTACCACCACTTTCACCCCACTTTTTTCCCATAATGTCTCAAAAGGGCAAGAAAAATACCCAACCCGCGGGGAACTTCTTTGGGTCCAAATCCAAAACTTCGGCGGGCAACATGCAGCCTACAGACTCCCCCACCCGCCCAGACCCGATGGACTCATCCATTGACCCCCAAATTCAAGCAGTCATGACGGGCCTGTTGGAGGGCGTCCAAAATGCCTTCAAACTAGAACTGTCCAAGGCGGTTTCAGAGATAAAATCAGACCTGACGTCTCTGGGAAACAGAACTGATGCCTTGGAAGCTAAAACAGATGATCTCTGCCGTTCACAATCACGCCTAGAGAAAGAAATATCCCGCCTTCACGACGAAGTTGAATTACTCAAAGAAGGCCAAGAAGATCAAGAAAATCGCTCCAGACGTAATAACTTACGCATTCGCAACGCGACAGAAGACATCACGGGCCCATCCCTGTCGACGTTCCTAAAGGAACTATTCAAACACATTGTCCCGGCCCTCTCCGAGGAAGACTGTTTCCTAGACAGAGCCCATAGAGCCCTGCGCCCGAAACCACCCAGCTCGAAACCTCCGAGAGACATAATAGTCCGATTTCATTATTTTCGAACGAAAGAAAAGATTCTCATGGCCGTTAGAGACTCTCCGACGTTTCAGTATCAAGAAATGCAACTCCAAATTTTCCAAGACCTAGCCCCCTCAACGATACAGAAAAGACGCGATCTTCAACCAATCACCAGAATTCTGCGGCAACATAACGTTAGATACAGATGGGGCTTTCCCTTCATGCTTCATGTTATGGTCAATAACTCAACCCACAGCATTAAAAATCTACCTCAAGGACAAGAATTGTTGGCCAAACTAGACCTTCTTCCGCCCTCGGCCGAACCTCCCCTGATGTCTCCCATCGTGAGACAACAACAATCAACCTCCTCAACCCCGCCCCCGGAGTGGACAAGAGTGTCGCGACGTCGAACGGAAGATACTGATCCCACCTGAACTCTCCTTCATAGGTCACTGGAACTCTGTCGTGGTAGGCCCAGAGACTTTTCTTGTTGTCCGGTTCACTACTTGGTGATCCGCACCCCTCAGTTGCATTGCTAAGATTTAATGTTTATTACTTGAATGAATAATGCTCACCTATGTTTTGCTGTATTGACGTGGCCTTAGTCCTGGGGTGCCCCATGGCATCCCCCCCTGACATGGGTGTAATTTCGCCCCGCTCCGGTGGGGGTCATCCATGGGGGGGGGCCCAGAGAGGGCTACAATGTTATGTTTCTATGTTTATTGCTTGCCCGGTCCTAGTGGTTAAGGTTGTTTTGGAGTAACCTCCACATCCCCCCACAACTACCCTTCTCTTTGTATGTTAAATGTTTTTGCAAATGTTTATTTTCGTAGCGGTCCCAAGTCGGGACCCTCTTCTCAAGGGTTTCTGCCCATATGGGCTCTTTTTCCTCCTAAGTTTAACATTTTACCTCTTCCCTCCCCCCCAAAACCCACCCATACCCCCTTCGGGCTTTCTCCTCCATCCAGACAAGTTAACTCTCACCTCTACGACCTTCCCTCATCACCTAGACGGCTTGCAGATAGATTCCCCCATTAGGATCCTCCATGGCACTTAAAGTGTTGTCAATAAATGTTAACGGACTAAACTCTCCCAAGAAAAGAACAATCCTCCTAGGGGCATGTAAAAGGGAAAAAGCAGCTTTAGTGTTACTACAGGAGACCCACCTCACCGGCAACCATTCCCTGCTTAAAAATCGCTCCTTCTCCCAGACTTTTTTTGCCTCCGCCCCCGCCAAAAAAAGGGGAGTGGCAATTCTGATTCGCCGAGATGTGCCTTTTGTTCCGACCAGAACTATTGCTGATCCGGACGGAAGGTTCCTCCTGGTGATCGGAACCCTCCGCACTCTAACCCTGACCTTAGTCTCCGTATACGCCCCAAACCAAGAACAACCAAAATTCTTTGACTCTTTCTTCAAGGTCCTAGATCGATGTGCGCAAGGCCATATCATCCTTGGAGGAGACTTCAACACGATCATAGACCCACTTCTAGACAAATCGTCCCCTCCGGCACAGACCCCCAATTACATTGTCCCAAGAGCTTCACGCACCCTGATTTCCTCCCTAAAAAGATTAGGTTTATGTGACACTTGGCGAATTAAATTCCCACATAGCAAAGATTTCACCTTTTTCTCCGCCCCACACCAACAATACTCAAGGATAGATATGTTATATGTATCAGCCGCCCTTGTGTCTCATGTGGAGGAAGCAGGTATCTCCCCCTTTACTTGGACAGATCACTCAGGAACGTATGCGCTATTAGACCTTATCGAACGCCCCCCTAGAGTGTACAGATGGAGGTTAGATGACACTCTGCTGCAGCACCCCGCTGCACGAGCAGAAGTAAAACTGGCAATAGAAAATTACTTTAAAGAAAATTCCTCTCCCGAGATTTCCCAGAGTACTTTATGGGAAGCTCATAAAGCAACGATCAGGGGCCAACTTATCGCCAAGACTTCCTCCATGCGGAAAAAAGCAAACCTTCAGATTCAGTCTTTAGAATCACAACTCTCGACTTTACTCGACCAACACAAGCAATCACCCTCCCCCCTTCTATTGGCTCAGATTGAGACCATCAGAGGTCAATTAAACACTCTCCTCTCCCAACGAGCTGCGGTCATACTTAAAAAGCTTCAACAACGCTTTTATGACAAGGCAGACAAAATAGACTCGCTTCTGGCCAATAAATTACGTAAGCAACAAGCCTCCAGGAACATAGACAAACTCCACTCATCACAATTAAACACGCTCACATATGACCCCAGAGAGATGGCCGAGGAGTTTCGTTCATACTACAGGTCCCTTTATAACCTGCCGGAACCCCCCCAAACCTCCTCCGGTACTAATAATGATATCCCCTCATACCTACTAGATACCCCATTGCCCTCGCTCACAGAATCTCACATTTCACTCCTAAATGGGAAAATCTCTGCAGAGGAAGTTATCACAGCTATTCGTACAATGCGATCCACAGCTGCCCCAGGACCCGACGGCTTTACAGCCCAATATTATAAACTGTTCGCAAAGGAACTGGCCCCACAGCTGGCAAACTTATTTAACAACAGACTAGAGGGCGACCCCATCCCCCCGGAAGCTTCAGAAGCAGACATAGTGGTAATTCCAAAACCAGACAGAGACCCGACCAGGTGTGCGAACTACAGACCCATCTCGCTACTTAACGTAGACCTTAAAATCTATGCAAAGATCCTAGCAAATCGGTTAGCCCCAATACTCCCTCTCCTGATCCACCCAGATCAGGTAGGATTCATTCTCGGACGTCAGGCGTCAGATAATACAAGGAGAGTGATTGATCTTATTCACGCAATCCAGAAGCAAAAAAACCCCTCCTTGGTTCTGGCGCTAGATGCGGAGAAGGCCTTCGACCGCATCTCTTGGCCTTTTGCCTTCGCGGTCCTGGAGAAAATGGGGTTTACCGGAGCCTTCCTAGATGGAATCAAGGCTCTCTATCAAACACCTTCAGCTCGGGTCTTTGTCAATGGAGCCATGTCCGAACGTTTTGGAATTGCCAATGGCACCCGCCAAGGATGCCCCCTCTCCCCACTGATTTTTGCACTAGTTATGGAGCCCCTAGCGGTTAGAATTAGGGATAACTCCTCTATTCATGGTACCCGTATCGGCCCCACCGAACAAAAAATTGCACTTTACGCCGACGATGTATTACTCACTCTAGCCAACCCGTCAACTTCTATCCCCGCCCTCCTCTCTGAAATCCACACCTACTCCCAACACTCAGGCTACAAGATAAATGTGGAGAAGACAGAGGTGCTTGACTTTCACATCCCAGGCCCCCTCAAATCCGAGTTACAAAGCCTGCTTCCATGTAACTGGAACAGGAAAAAGATTAAATACCTCGGGATATATCTCACGCACCACCATCACCAACTCTTTCAAGCTAACTTTCCGCGACTATTAGACGCCATTAAAAATGACTTAACCCAGTGGTCCACATATTTCATTTCTTGGATTGGAAAGATAAACTCTATTAAGATGAATATCCTCCCACGTCTCCTCTATCTATTCCAAACCCTTCCTATCTACATCCCCCAATACGTATTTAAATCCCTACAACACCAAAGCTTACAATTTATTTGGGACAAAAAACGCCCCAGAGTAAGACTCAAATTACTTCAACGCTCCACCACTCGGGGAGGGTTGGGGATCCCAGACTTCAAGAAATATTACCAAGCCGCTCAACTTTCACAGATGGTCCAATGGTGCAACCCATGGGGGGCAAGCAAAGTATGGGTAGCCATTGAAACAGCGGAACTGGGACTATCCACGTTGTCCTCTCTGCTATGGATTCCTAAAGCCAATCGCCCACGCGCAATCCTCTCACAGCCAATAATTTCACATGCACTAACCACCTGGGACAGACTCAATAAAACCTATAGCTTAGCCCCCCCTCCGTCCCCTCTAATACCATTATTCCACAATCCAGAATTCCCCCCAGGGATGGGTAAATCCACTCTCACAAAATGGCTAAAAGACAAGATATACTATTTAAATGACATTTCAGACAAGTCCAGCTTTCCCCAATTCTCAGATGTCCGTGAGGGCACAACAATTCCGAACATAGACTTCTTCCGCTACTTACAAATTAGACACTTCCATTCAAAAACTGTGGCCATTATTACCTCCAGACCACTCTCCTCATTTGAGTATATTTGCTGGAAACGCACCACCTCCAGAGGTTTGATATCCGCAATTTATTCCCTTCTGGACCCCGGTTCCCCCTCTCCCCGAGCTCCACACGAACTCGCCTGGGAAAGAGACCTAAACCAATCCCTAGATGACGAAGACTGGGAAGAGATCCGCGATAACGCCGCCAAAAGTTCAATGTGCGTTCGGATCAAAAAAAACATATATAAACTCCTATTCCGCTGGTACTATGTGCCCTCACGACTGCATAAGATGTTCCCTGATTCTTCAGATAGATGCTGGAGAGGCTGCCCGCTAGAGGGTAGCTTCCTCCACATCTGGTGGACATGTCCGAGGCTAGCAATCATTTGGAAAGAAGTAGGAACCCTACTCTCAAAAATGTTCGGTATAGACGTCCCCTTAGATCCTAAATACTTTCTCCTCCCGCTAAACATCCCTACACTTTCAAGACACCAGAATAAGTTACTCTGACATGTCTCCTCAGCAATGACATGCCAAATTGCAGTAGACTGGAAAAACCCCAACCCGGCCCCATTCCAGGCGATACTTTCCTGTGTCTGGTACGTCTATAAAATGGAATATATGACGGCACTAATACGCAATTCATTAAAATCCTTCCATAAGGTTTGGTCACCATGGCTAGATTCTCAAGACTCTCCCCCCCCCGTATGAGCTATAAGCAAGATGGCCCGTCCCCCCCCCCCTAACCCCTTACTCCCCCCCCCCCCCCCCCCCCCCGCCTCTTACTCTCCTTTCTTTCCTCTTCTGTCAGGGTCCCCTGACCCCTGTTATACCAAAAAGTTAAAAAGCACAATGATATAACAGAATCTCTTAGAAATCCGCATCATTTTATCATTCCATGTTTACAAAAGGTTCTCTGTTACTTCTACATGTCTCTATATGTGTTTTTCCCAATAAAGTGTGTTTAAAAAAAAAAAATAAGTAAATTACATTTATATTTCATATGAATATGTGTCCACTTTTTTTCCTAAACATCCCTTTGGTTTTTAATTCCTGTCGGCACATCTCAGCTCAAAAAAAGTGAAATCCCATGTCGACCTTTTGACTGCCGACCTAATTTTTGTGTTGACCTTCCATCCATGTTGACCTTCCATCCCTAGACACGTCAAACTATTTCAGGTGTCGACATAAGCCATGTCAACCTTCAGTGTTTGACCCAATGCATGTCAACCTTTGCTGTGTCGAACTAATGACAGTATATGACTATTGTCCTCCTTTGCAGTGGACAGTACCTGAGACAGGCCTAGGAGAGGAGGTTGAGGCAGTGGCAAGAGGATACAGGAATGGGCAAAGACAGGGTGTGGATAATGGTGGGGTCCGGAACCTGCCAAAGTGGTTGAACAGTCATGGGTCTTAAGAGGCACTCCGAAAGGCTCAGCAGCCAGCCAGCATTTTGCACGGCAGATGAGCAGGATAACTCTCCCTCCCTCCCTTTCTCCTCCCTTGGAGCTACCCATGTGCTGAGGAGATGGCTTTAAAGTGCCCATACATGATGCGGCGGGTCCGTTTTGTACTTTGAGATGCGCACTCCCGCGGCATCTCATCGTACAGTATGAAAAGTATGTGCTGCACATACTTTTTGTACATGTTTTTCATTGCATCGCATGCACAAGGCATGCAATGCTATTTAAGTACAAAACGGATCCGATAAACGGACCGTGTGTGGGCACCTTTACACCATAAGACATGATGTATATTAGCATATTGATTTGACTTATTTTGTATAATATAGTACAAAATATGCAAAAAAAACATTTTTATTATTTTTCCACACAGGAGAGTGCATTTCTGCTTGCCATATGTGAATTTCTACAAGAGATGTCGATGATCAGTGACCAGGCTAACTTGGAGGCAAAACATCTTTATCAGCTCACAGGCTGCATGTCTGCAGCAGGTAATAATGTGCTCATGTGGAGACCATAATAAACTGTATACATATAGAATTATCAGAGCAGTTGATGGGACTTTTCCTAGAAGATAGGACAATAACCACTGAATAGGCTATATAACAATAAATGTACCACGCTGTGTAAAAAAAACAGCCATAATATGTTTTGCATTGAACTCTCCATGTGACTGAACATGTGATCTTAACAAACATCTCAACAATGAGAGCTGGGAATATAACAAGTGTATGATTAACATCGTCTGTACCTGTGTTCTGAATGAAGTCTGTACTGAAAATAAAAATAAAAAGTGTTGTTATGAATGACAACTTTCATTCTTCAGTCATTGTCATGGTAAATGTAAGTATAGCTTGTCAAGTGGCAAGCCCATGTACAGACATATCACCAAAATGAACTCTTCATATAATTTACTGGGATCCACCAATGCGGAAGGCAGTGGATGGTGGGCGGCTGGCAGCAGTAGACTAAAAAAAAAACATTAAAAAGAATGGGCTGCCACTCTCTGTCAATCAGCGGTCCATTCATTTTAATGTTGTTGTTTTTTTATCCTCCTGCCTCCCGCCTTCAGCTCCCCGGGAGTATATATGCGATAAATCAAGTACCAGATTGTATATGAGAGCAGCCTGGGAAGCTCTGGGGAAATTGGATCTGACTTGTCCTTAGGACAAGTCGGACAAGTGTATGGGGTCCTAGGAGGTTATTCTGGTTGATATGCTTGCATGCGAATTCACACGCAAGATGGAATATTGCTCATTACACAATGAAATGAGGCACATCATGACATTAAATAATGGGATGACAATGTATTGGCTGCGTACGTATTGTTAGAGTTGGGAAATAATTCACCCACTGAGGATGTTCGTACGCACAGTACCTGCGGACACAGCAATGTGCGTAGAAGCACACAAGAGTGCGGGTAGTTTGAGTCCACTCACGTTTGCATGAGTTATGGGCGTCACTTTGTATTCTGCGTGCGTGCACCTGCCGGGTGCGTGCGAACATGCATGCTAACATATCAACCTGAATAAGGTCCCTAGAGTCAGCCATGTGGGTCTGGCTGTCCAGTAATACAAAGTGACCTAATACTATGAGATGAAGGTGCGGCACACACATGCACTTGCCACATACCAACAGTTGTTTGAATAATCGGTACTTGTGAGTTATCTGGACGCCCGATTTTTTGATTGTATGCCTTAAGTTAAGGCATACAATCAGATACGATGCGATGCGATATCGCATCGCATCGCATCGCATCGCATGCGACCATCGGATGCGATGACCCGATTTTTCCATAGGAATCAATGTTAAAATGATTCCTATGGAAAAAGGGGTCCTTTTCATACCCCTACTATCCAAGTGGGCATGGAGTTGGATATAAACCTGTGGCGAGCGTAGCGAGCCACCGAGCCCGAAGCGTGGCGAGCGAAGCGAGCCCCGCGAGGGGACGGTATTCCGTGTCCCCTCGCGGGGCTCGCTACGCTCGCCACGCTTCGGGCTCGGTGGCTCGCTACGCTCGCCACAGGTTTATATCCAACTCCATGCCCACTTGGATAGTAGGGGTATGAAAAGGACCCCTTTTTCCCATTGAATTCCATGTTAAAATGGACTCAGTCCATTTTAACATTGATTCCTATGGAAAAATCGGGTCATCGCATCGCATCGCATCCGATGGTCGCATGCGATGCGATGCGATGTGCCCGATCCGACCCGATTTTGAAATCGGGCGTCCGGATAACTCACAAGTACCGAATAATCAGATTAATGTCCTAATTAGTCCCACAGGTTTTATTTGGGCTGATTTTGATGCATGACAACATATTGAACTAAATAAGTATTTAAGTATATTGCTACACACACAGGGGCATATGTAGTACGGTCTGAATTTTCCAAAATGCTGGCTGATCTTGGTAATTTTTTTAAAAACAGCAATCATATACAAGGCAAAACCAGGTTGGTTTTGCCTTGTAAATGATTGCTGGTTTAAAAAACCTCAGAGATCGTCTGGCATTATGTACCTCCGGCAAACTCGGACCATATTAAATATGCCCAATGGAAATTGCAGTTAGCATCAAGATTTCCCATCTTGGTCAATATAAAAACCAGCACAATTAGATTGTCAAATTATTTTGTCCCAACTCAAGCAATGGGGGTAATTCAGACCTGCTCGCTAGGCTGAACACACGTCCCCTTGGGCCACAGCGAGTGGATAGGTGCGCTTACACCGCAGCTTCCATGTGCCCGCACAGAGGAAAAATCATTTGATGGTTACTCACCGTCAAATAATTTTTCTCTGTTCGTAGATAAAGGTAAGCCAGGGCTTACTGTTATACTGCACGCTGATGGCCAATTTAGGGGTGGGCGCTGATGTCATGTGGCGTCACCCGCCCTCCTGGGCAGACATGGGCACCCCTGCGTTCGGCCCAAAATGTCTATCCAATTGGTTAAGAGTGGTAATATTGTGTAATTTGTTTGCTTGATATGAATTACCAAATTAGCTATTACACAGCAGTGATGGATGAAGATATTGAATGACAACACTTGTGCGATTTGGGCATTTTTTTGTTGGCAGAGTATATAGCGGTGCTTGTGCACGTCGGCTCAAAAAAACAGTAAAAAAAAACATGTGGACCTTCCGACCTGTCGACATAAACCGACCTAACGATGTGTCGACCTAAACCCATGTTGACCTTGTCCTATGTCGACCTAGACACCTGTCGACCTTCCCCCCTGTCGACCTAATGACTGTGGTTGATAATTAGACCGTATCCCGTTGTAGTACCTCACACTCAGTAAGGGCGCACTAACGGATCAGTGGACATAGCGAGCAGGGACAGGGTGGGACGCCCACTGCAGAGGGATGGGGAGCACAAGGGGACAAGCACACTGCGGTGCCATATTAACACTTTTCACCCGATTCCAATGCATCGGGATGTGAAATCGCATGAAAGTGCCGATTCTGCCGATTCGTGTATATGTTTTACCTCCGTGCACATCAGATCAGAGCCGAAGAGTGCCATGGCTGCCACAAAGATCCCGCAACCATGACTGGGTTCGCATATATCATATGCAAAAGGACTACATACAGTGTATCATATGTGATCCTGCCGCGAAGGAAGCTGCCGGGAGTTCAAGGGAAATTGCATGCGACTTCATGCTTTGAGTCGCACTAGTGTAGTGATGATATACAGTAATAGAATAAATAATACAAACAGTATAAAGCACTAAATAATATTGACATTATTATGACAATGTGTCAAAAAAGATAATCTATTATTATATTTAAAAAAATATATAAATTATATGTTTTTTTTTCTCATTATTTATATATAGAATTGCGGCAGAGGCAAGAGATGATAATGATGAGAAATCAAATGATGCCTGTCAACCCTCAAGTTGTGGTGCCTAACCAGCAAAGGATGCCAATGATGTCCACTCAGTTTGAGCCCCGATTGTTAGAAAGGTTCCAATATATATATATATTTTTTTTTTACGTAAAGGGCTTAGCCTTAGCTGCTAAAAACTCACACTGGACACTGCAGACACTAAAGGGTCAGCAGGAGATTAATTGGGCTCCTCTATGAAGGCGTGGTCAAGCAGGTGAGGTTTTGCCTTGCCACATGTTTAGTGGGGCATGGACATACCATCTTCGTGGCATAGCTGCCCCTCGCCACCAGGCCACCACCAGAAAAGCCTGGGTACTATGTACCTGTTGTAGATGTTTATTCTACTGTATATGTGGCTATCGGAAACCTTCCCAACTGCTGGCTAACCCTTTGCCTCAGATGTTACCTGGCAGCCATTGTTGTGTTTTCAGTTTAGCTTCCCCTCCCTGTCAGTATCCCTGCAGGAAACTAAGTGGTCAATGCACTAAGCCTTGGAGAGAGATAAAGTTGAGAGAGACAAAGTACCAGCCAATCATCTCCAAACTGCCATTTTAGAGGTTATGTTTCAAAAAATGAATGTTAGGGGCATGCTCATTTGGACTTTATCCAGTGTATCCTATTAGCAGCAGTACTTTGCCACAGCTAATAGTCTCTTTGGTGGCTATCCAATTGGCCCTGATAACTGGCACTTATCAGGATTATGCTTCGGGTGCCTCGAGCACATAAAACATAACCCCCTATAAGCAGTCCTGGGAGCCGGGATAACACATGGGATCGGGAAATGTTGCACATAGAAATTTGCCGTGAAAATGGCGCAGTAGCTACTTCCCACACTACAGTCTACTAGTGCCGGCAAGGTGACACTATAGAAATCACTGCATCTCATTTTCTGTCCTGAAATTGAATAACAAAAACCCCTATGTAGGTTGGACTGGCAGACAGGGCCACAGGGGAAAACCAAGTGGGCTCCACTGCCTCCAGGGATCACTCTATGCACTTGAATTATACCTATGGTATTGCATAGGACTCTTGTGTATTTTGTACAGTGCATTACTGTTATTAATCTTATACATTAGCATGCATGCAGAGGCGTACCTAGATAATCGTGGGCCCCATAGCAAAAGTTTGTAAGGGCCCCCTATTTAGCAACTGATTGTGATAAATATATGTAAAACATATACTTAGACAGCAAAGATGGGCCCCATTTCAGCTCTGGGCCCCATAGCAGCTGCACCCCTTGCACCTATGGTAGTTATGCCCTTGCATGCATGCACTAGCATTATCTATTTACTATATAGACAGACATTGCGCTCAATGGGTAGCCAAGCCTCTGTGGTTGCTGGCCACATCCCTAAACATGGGCCTCCACCAAAACAACCCCCATGTGGGTCCTTTATTCCCCAGTATGACACTGACCCTATGCCTCTGGGTTTTTCACATATGAAGAGATTAGAGGTCCCAACCGCCCCCCCCCCACCCCCCCTCTTCTCTCTCTCTCTCTCTCTCTCAATGTCAGCCAGGCAGTGTAGTCCATGTCACCATGTCTGGCACTAGTAGTCTGTTGAGTTGCCACTGCCCCAATTTCCCCACAACCCCCCCCCCCCCACTATGTATCTATGTACTAGGTGTTCCATAGCACTGCTGAAATTAGTACATATTATAGATATGTTGCTGATGCATAGCCTTAAAGACTTTGGGTGGGATGTACTATCTGGGTTTTTACTGCATTTTCATATGCATTAAAGCCCCACCGCCAGGGCTTCGTCATGGGGGGTTGTGCCAGTTCTAGCTGGTGTAACCCAATAGAAGCCTATGGGCTTCTTTTCGTTACCTTCAACGATCCGCGCTGCTCCCCACTCACGTGTGTCTGGGCAGCATCCTGCTGTGTTGTCCATACCAGTGACCTCCTCCTCCCTGGTGCAGAGAGCAGGAGGCGGAGCCTGGCAGCCCCTGCAGCCGCTTGAGCAGGAGGCTGCCGTCACAGCAGGAGGAGGAGAACTGCTCACCCACGCCTGCTGCTTTGCAAACAGCAGCTCTTATTGCAATGAGTATGATTGCGATGTGTGGCACGATGTACCGCAACTGCTTGGTACATCCCGCCCATTATCTGAGCAATATCTTTTGTTAAAAATCGGGTAGTGTGTATGGGCTTTAGGCACAAACATATCTTTGCATGAAATCACACAGCAATAACAACAGAATATATACCATTTTCCAAAGGGACACTAACTTGGAGCACTCATACTGGTCACACATGCTGTGATATCACCAGCAATGTTTACAGATGTCGGGCTGTCTGGCTTCAACACAAGCACAATGCACAACAGTGATCAGATCAGGTCAAAACAGATTGACCATGGTAGAAATTCCAGCATATGGTACATATTTCAGGGTTGCCTAATTTCTGGCTGCCCCCTCTGGGAGAGGGCAGCCAGTTCAGTGAGGCGGGGGGGGGGGGGGGGCACTGATGGGGTAGGAAAGGGGCGGCCGGCAGATCATCCAGAGTGGAGGCGTGGTTAGCAAGATTGTGTCCTCGCCTCCTGACGTGCCATGCCGGTATTTCAGGCATTGCACAGTGGGGGGCAGGGCTACAAAGACGCGATTTGTGTCATTTGCTCCCAGGGACCGTCCTGCCGAGGGGGTGGGGTCGTGAGAGACTGGACACATTCCAGGAGGCTTTCCCCCATTTCCAGGACCCTCCCGTGCACTCCAGGAAGGTAGGCACTCCTGACCCTTTACCAAAGCTGAAAATTACCCAGTTGATCAAATTAGCATTTTACCTATTGGTCTGAACAGTGACAATAAATTCCTGTCTGAACTCATTTACAAATAGACACCGAACACTAGTTACACACCAGAAGTAATACCATGGGTGAAATTTAATAGGATGAGAGATTCCGAAAGTGAGCGATTTGGTAAGAAATCTCCAGTTTTTTTAAAGTGTCACTTTCTGAATCTCTCATCCTATTAAATTTCCCCACATAAGTTTTTGTACACTGATGCGTTTCTCTTTATTAGAGGAGAAATGATACCCTCCAATGATCTGGTCCTCTCCAATGACACAAGACAAATGCATTTGGCCTCACACTTTGGTTCACCCGGTCCTGCTCATACAAGTGTCATGTCTAACAGAGCTTTCTCAAGCCCAGGTAAGCTAAGGGCATACTTGGGTATTATTATTATGATTATTATTTTACTGCTAAAAGTCAAAATAAGGTAATCTTTTAGTAGACATAGGTGAATCAAATGTGACATAGGGGGTTATTCTAGTTCACTCGCAAAAGGCACAATCACTCTCTAATGGACAAAACCATAAGCACTGCAGGTGGGGCTGATGTAACATGTGCAGAGAGAGTTAGATTTGGGTGTTTTATTGTTTCTGTGCAGGGTAAATACTGGCTGCTTTATTTTTACACTGCAATATAGATATCAGTTTGAAGTACACCCCCCACCCAAATCTAATTCTCTGTCCAAATGTTACATCAGCCCCACCTGCAGTGCACATGGTTTTGTCTATTAGAGAGTGATTGTGCCTATGCAAGTGAACCAGAATAACCCCCACACTCCATGAACTGAACAACTATTTCTATACATTTAAGGTTACAACAACTTTCTACACACAGAGCCATTGGATTTTGTGGCCCGGAGACAGGAACTATTGCAGAAACAGAATATGAGCAGGTACATGAATGAATGAATGAATGAATGAATGAATGAATGTAAGATATCTATCAGTTTAAACAACAGATAACCTAGTATAGTAGACAGTTCACATTGTCTCTTCATGCAATATATGTGCAAGGATGTCACACCAAAAAAGAAGGGGGACGTCCCTTCACTGTCCTTAGTTGGATAGAGGGGAATGAGAAACATTATGGGACAATTGGTTTATTTTATATTTGCAAAGTAGAATTTTCTGACCTTTAGATTTGTCTAAACATAGATAACCTATAATGGACCTGACATAAGATTGTTAAGAAACTGCTTAGAGGAACTCGTATGATAGGAGATAAACATGTTTCTATATTATTTTCAAGTCAATAGTAAGTACTTGAAAAAAAAATGACAATAAAGATTAAAACATTTCCCATCAGGCAGTTTACAATGGATGCTGATAAGAAAAACTATAAGTAAACAATAACTTTCCCACAGTGTTCTTCATATTTGCAACTACTAACATAAATGGGAGTTGCCAGAGCACTTTCTTGGCTGATTATATGGTGGAAGAGTCGAGATGCCGATGAAATGGAGCCTACAGTGGTGATAATATCATGGAAATAGTGCACAATAAGTCACTGGCTTGCTAGAAAATCATATCTGTATCATTGCAGTACCTTTCTTTCCCTCACCAATGATAGTTATACAACGCACAGATTTTAACATAACTACAGTAATTTATGAGTATAAGGTTCTTATTTTCTGGTTTATTTTATATTCCATGTTCATGGTCTCCTTCAGGATGGACATGGAAATGAATGCCATATATCACCAGAGAGAGGTGGACAGGGCCCAGAAGAAAAGCTATGTGGATATAGACTCCCAATTTCTCTACCACACATTGCCATCCAACCCTGTAGCCTTTAGAGGCAGGCAGATAGGCCCTGAAGGCCAGCTCCCCTCTGATTTGTTTGTCCATCGCAATGCCTTGGAGATCCTTCATGGTAGCACAGTTTTAAAGACTGCCAGCCCCTATCCTCCCATGAACAGTTTGCAAAGAGAAAGAGCTCGTAGACCAGGTCGAAGAGCTGGCAATCAAAAGATTGCAGAGAACATAGGTGTGCCGAAGGTCCAAGCAGAAAATAAATCTCATCCATCCCCTATCACTGCTGAGGAGGAGAAAGAGGATAAAAAAGGAGAGGAAACAGAGACGTTTAGCACATGTGACCAAGTGAAAGCAAATACTGAATCTGCGGTGGATAAGAATGCGTTGGAACTCCAAGACAGACAGGAGAAGACAAGCCATCCCACACCTATAGAGGCAAACAGAGGCCGAACAGCGGCAGACAAAGAGCTTAACAATTCAGGGCCAGCATTTGAGGACAGATACATTTACCAGTCTCCTGTTCTCTCAGCAAGTCCATACAGTTTTCCAGTAACCATGAATCCATCACTACTTCCAGGTTCGTGTGATATATATTTATTTAGAGAAATAAATGTAAAATGTTTTGTTTTCTTTATATTGTAAACTATTATGGTATGTAACAAATATATAACCTTGCCAACACCAACACCAAGACCAGACCAACCATTATGCCGGGTATGCAGCGGAGTAGAGCACCACAGTGAGGAAGATGGAGGGCAGCCATGGAGAATGAGACAGCACTGGTGGCTTTTCCAAAGTGTAATTTTGAAATTGGAGCTCACAGACTGGCAGCCAATCAAGAATGGCTACAATGGCTATTGATTCACTGTTGAGCACAAGTTCCAATTAGCTCAGGAGCCAGTGCCACATTTGAAATGCTGCAGGCACGATCACTCTCTCAATGACTGAGACAGAGCAGCTGGGGTCCGATGGAAGGGACCTCTGCCCGACTGTGAGGGACTTAGAGGTTATCCAGCAGGTAAATTGCCCCTAAATGTATGGACAATGGTCCTCTCCACTCCTCAACCAGCTAGTGTACCTCCCTTCACACATTTGCAGCCAATTTATTACTGAGCTCTGCACCCCCTCTCAGGGCCCAAGGTAGTAAGATATGGTCACTGCCACAACCACAGTCAGGCATATAAAGTTGTTAAAGCAGATCTGCACAAAGTATAGGGGTGGATAGGTGATAATGGGGCAGATGTATTAAGCCTGGTGAAGAGATAAACTGGAGATAAAGTGGAAGGAGATAACGCACCAGCCAATCAGATCCCAACTGTCATATTTCAAACACAGCTGATTGGCTGGTGCGTTAACTCTTCCAAGTTATCTCCACTTTATCTCCAGTTTATCTCTTCTCCAGGCTTAATACATCTGCCCATATGTGTGCTATGTGTAAAGTATTACCACTGTGTGGCATAATGTGTATAAGGCAACTACCACTGTGTGGCTTAATGTGTAAGAAGCTTCACTGTGTAGCATGATGTGTATAAGGACACGGCTAATGTGTGGAATACTCTGTATGGACATATCTATAAGTGTGGCAATATGTGTATAAAGGGCACTACTACTACTGTATGGTATTATTAATATGAGGGGCATTACTATTGTGTGGCATAATATGCTATAAGGGAACCATTGTATACTACAATGTAAATCATGCATACTACTTTGTGGGGTAATGTGAATAGGATTGCACTACTGTGTAGCATGATGTGTATAAGGACACGGCTATACTGAGGAATACTGTGTACGGACATATCTATAAGTGTGGCAATATGTGTATAAAGGGCACTACTACTACTGTGTGGTATTATGTATATGAGGGGCATTACTATTGTGTGGCATAATATGCTATAAGGGCACTACTGTGTAATACAATGTAAATTATGCATACTACTTTGTGGGGTAATGTGAATAGGGTTGCACTACTCTAATGTAATTTGAATTGGGAGTACTATTGTGTGATGAAGCCCTCTATCCATGATACCAAGCCCATTTTTAACATTTGGCATGCACTGTCCCTGTTTCAAATATGAAGGGGGAGCACCATTTTGTTCTTTCCTGCACAGGGAACCAAAATGTGAGGGGTCCCTGGGACCCACAATTTGTTTCTCTTAGCATGATTGCTGTCTAATAATATGTTTGCACTTGTTTTATTTACATAACATGTATGCATGTTTTACTATGTTTTGATAGGAACACACAGCCTCTTCTTGAACAGGGAAGATAATCCAACTGTTCAAGATATTCATAAATGGACTTCTCAGGATGTTTATAACTTTGTCTCCAGCCTGTCAGGTTGTTCCACTTCAGCACAAGTAAATATTACTTATTTATGGTTGTTGTTCAAGTATATATGATATGATGCCAGAATCAGGGCTGCCATCAGAAATTGGTGAACTTTGTTTATGACAAATTAAACTTAATAGACTCCAGTCCTGGGCCCCTTTTTGTCCCGGCCCAGGACTGGAGTATCCGCAGACCCACCTTGATGGCTGCCCTGGCCAGAATCCCAACACCACATATTCCCCCCCGATATGTACAGGGGTTAGGCTGCAGGAGTGGGCGGTTAGGTGGGGGGACAGTTAGGTTTAGGCTGCAGGAGGGGTGGTTTAGGGTTAAGATTAGGTGTAGGTCAGGCATGTCCAAACTATGGCCCTCCAGATGTTGTGAAACTACAAGTCCCATCATGCCTTGCCACAGTTTGCTATTAGGGAATGCTAAAACGATTGCAAAGCATGCTGGGATGTGTAGTTTCACAACAGCTTGAGGGCCGCAGTTTGGACATGCCTGGTGTAGGTGCATAGAGAAAATATTTCCTGGAATGTATTAGGATTCTGGACATCATGATCCCTTTGCCAGTCTCCTATCAGGAACCCAACTGACGGAACTTCATACCCAACCCGTTTGGTTGGGTAAAAGCAATATACTGTGAGTTGCAGACAGCTGTGATATTTTGCTGATTTCAAACAGCTAGGTTTAAATCTGAAATAATGTAAAAAGCACAATCAAGGCTATTACATTGAAAATAAAGTTTTTTGGACTCTAGCAGTGGTTCCCAAACTTTCTTGACGAGGGCGCCCTAGAATATCAGCATTTGTTCTAGGCACCCCTAATCAAAAAGTTTCTTATAGATAAGAACAATTTTTTTTTTTTTTTTAACGGTCATCCTCAGGTTCCGTTATGTGGTGGGGAACATAGCTGTGGTTCTAATTGTCCATACCTTTTATAATTGGCAGCCACCAGCACTGGTTTCACCTATAACTTTGAGCATAAATAATTTGTTTTGGTCCTGGACCACCAACCCGAGGCACCCTTGCAAACATCCCAAGGCACCCCAGGGTGCCTAAGCACACGGGGTTATTTTGGTTCACTCCTTCTGACAAATTCCTTTTTAGAAGGACAAAACCATGTGCACTGCAGGTGGGCAGATATAAAATGTGCAGAGTGAGTTAGATTTGGGTGGGGTTTTACTTCAAAGTGAGATCTATATTGCAATGTAAAAATAAAGCAGTCAGTATTTTCCCTGCACAGAAACAAAATAACTCACCCAAATCTAATTCTCTGCACATTTTACATCTGCCCTCACATGGTTTTGTCCATCTAAGAAGGAATTTGTCAGAAGGAGTGAACCAAAATAACCCCCACAGTTTGGGAACGACTGGACTAGAGAATTCATAGTCTTTTCTATCATGAATATTGATTCAGCCCACAAAATGGACGTTTGTATTATATAGAGTAACCCTAAATAACTTATAAGCTATATATTTACTATAGAGAAATTTATGTATGCTAGCAATTAGTGCTCCATGCCTCATCCTGTCATATAAATGTACATATTCACTCATTCAAGAACATATTAGATCTTCCTTTAACCTTAAAGGCATCAAAACATTCTGTAATTGTGACACTACTTTACATTCATACAGAGTGCGGAGAAACAAGCTGAACTCGGTAGCTTGCAGTTCTGTCTCTAGCCTGAGAAGTGCCGATTGCTGATTCACAGTCCGGAGATGTACAGATGGACTTTCAACACTACTTAATATGTCTGGATGACTTCTTTGATCAAAGATAATTACATATACTGAATACTGTCTAATCACAGCTACTACAATACATACCGTACTCGAGTAATAACTATTACTCTGCAAACAGTACATTTTGTCATAGCTTTCACAGGCACATTCAATTAGTCATGGGGTTTCGGCCTATTATACCATGGCACGGGGAAAGGCTACTCAATGAAAAAGCCTTTTTCCTGCACTCACAAATTGGTAATCATCATGCGTAAGCCCCCTGATCCTGTATAAACTGCAGGATCACATGATGGACCCCATTATGCTGTTGGGTACTTGTGTATTTTGGCGGCGCCCGATTTGAGCATCGTTCGATGAACGTATCGCATCGTATGCCATGTACCCGATGGCATACGATGCGACGCGATTTTGACCCCCTATGCGATAAAAAATCGTATAAGCACCCTAAAGGGTGCTTTTGAGCACCCTAATGGGTGCTTACAATGTTAAATGCACCCCCACGCCACCCCCCCACTATAAACGTGAACCCGAAGCGTGGCGAGCGCAGCGAGCCCGCGAGGGGCGGCGGTACGCGTCCTACGACCTTTTCATACCCCCACTATCCACGTCGGCGTGGAGTTGAGAATAGATTAGTGTGGCGAGCGCAGCGAGCCACCGAGCCCGAAGCGTGGCGAGCGCACGCGGATACCTTCACAGGTAAACGCGTCCCTTCGCGGGCTTCACAGGTATCCGCGTCCCCTCGCGGGGCTCGCCACGCTTCGGGCTCGGTGGCTCGCTGCGCTCGCCACACTAATCTATTCTCAACTCCACGCCGACGTGGATAGTGGGGGTATGAAAAGGTCGTAGGACGCGTACCGCCGCCCCTCGCGGGCTCGCTGCGATCGCCCCGCTTCGGGTTCACGTTTATAGTGGGGGGGTGGCGTGGGGGTGCATTTAACATTGTAAGCACCCATTAGGGTGCTTAACATTGTATAAGCACCCATTAGGGTGCTTATACAATGTTTAATCGCATCTTATCGCATCGTATGCCATGTACAATGGCATACAATTTTAAAATTGTATGCCATCGTACACTAACCAACGAAATCGCGTCGCATCGCATACCATCGTATGCGTAATGGTATACAATGCGATGGGCGCCGCCAAAATACACAAGTACCTGCTGTTTTCTTTCAGATTTTAGTTTACCTAGCAGCTCATGAAGTCGCGATTAAAAATCCCACATCAGATGTATCCAATGCTTGCAGGGCCACCGAGAAGGGGGGGGGGGTGGCGGGTACAGTTTACCTGGGCCAGGGCCGTCTTAACATTAGGAAGGGCCCCTGGGCAACCTAGTTCACTGGACCCCCCCCCCCCCCCCCAAATTAGTTTGCCCAGGAGCCCACAGTCACCTCCCCAACCCTCACCTCTCTGGCTCCGTGCGGCAGCCAGTCAGCTTCCGGCGGCCGGGGATCCGATCATCTTCGCTGGGGGATCCGGGCAGCGGGATCAGGGCAGCGGGATCAGGGCAGCGGCGGTAGCTAGGAGCCTGCCCTGAAGTGGCAAAGCGCTATTAACTGGCGGGGCGGGAAGCGCTGCTGCATTTGAAAAGACTGGCCAGATGCTGATTGGCTGAATTCAGCCAATCAGCGTTCGGCCAGTCTTTTCAAATGCAGCAGCGCTTCCCGCCTCACCGGCAAATAGCGCTAATGGGAAAGATGGTGGCCGGGTGGCGGGGATCCGACCATCCTCGCTGGGGAAGGGGATCAGGGCGGCGGTGGTGGTAGCTAGGAGCCCGAAGCGGCGAAGCACTATTTGTCGGCGGGGGCGGGAAGCGCTGTTGAATCTGAAAAGACTGGTCGGATGCTGATTGGCTGAATTCAGCCAATCGGCATTCAGACAGTCATTTTAAATGCAGCAGCGCTTCTCGCCCCCCCTGCCGGCAAATAGCGCTTTGCCGCTTCAGGCTCCTAGCTACCGCCACCGATGCCCTGATCCCCCTGCCGGATCACCCAGTGAGGGTGATCAGAACCCCGGCACACGGACCCCCGAAATTAAATTCACTGCTAGCTAGGAGGTGAAGCGCTATTTGCCGGCGGGGTGGGAAGCGCTGTTGCCTTTTCAAAGACTGGCCGGATGCTGATTTTCTGAATTCAGCCAATCAGCGTCCGGCCAGTCTATTCAAATGCAACAGCGCTTCCCGCCCCACCGGCAAATAGAGCTTCGCCGAATCAGGCTTCTAGCTACCGCCACCGCCCTGATCCCCCTGCCCAGATCCCCCAGCGAGGGTGAGCAGATTCCCGGACCCCGGCCACCATCTTTCCCATTGGGCTGGGCCGGGGGCCCCTAGGTCCTAGGGCCCCCGGGCAACTGCCCATCATGCCCAATGGGAAAGACGGCACTGACCTGGGCCCGGGCCTGTCAGGGGGGCCCGGGTCTGGGCACACACACACACACACACACTATTTTCAAAATGTACTTTGGCAGCGGGTGCGGCGGGAGCTGGGTCAGCCATGTATCGGTGGGAGCGTGGGCGGGGAGGCCGGGCGCCGGGTGCCGGGTATAAGGAGGAGTAGGGAGAGCAAGCTAGCTGTCACTGTGTGCAGTGGCAGTGGCAGCAGTCGTCCGCCGCTGCAGAGCTCAGCCAAGACACTCTCCTGAGATGACGATTTCATCATCTCACGAGTCTGACTGTATGTCTGCAGCAGCCTGGGACCGGATGAAGGTGCAGTGGAGGAGCTCAGGGAGGCTGAGCCAGCTGCTTGAGCTGACCCTGTAAAAAAGTCTATTCTGTAAGTACACTTTTCTGCACTGCCTGGCTTAATACATATACTGTAGATAATACGTATACTGTAGATAATATCAGGTGTTATTTTTTGGGGGTGTTTTTGCGCTGTAACCCCGACCCCCCACCCCCCTTATTTATTTATTTTTTTACGTTTTGGCTGCCCCGGACACTGTAATAACATAAGGGCTCTGTTGGGCTGGCTGTCAGCCATCCTGTAAGCCCTCCCTTGTCTGGGATCTTGTTGGCTCCCTGCACACATGATCTGTGCAGTGCAGATGAGCTAATATGTGGATGTTCCCCCTCCCCCCCCCCACCTTCACATTATGCCCCACACTGCTGCCACCCGCCAATGAACAGCGCAGCCAGTGGTCAGGGCCCAGGAGTCACTGCCAGTGGGACACAGGCATATGCCGGCCGGCCCTGACGTGACATCAGCGGAGCAGCTGAGGTGGCGGCTGCAGCATGGGCACCCATCGGAGGAGTCTGGACGCCGACTTCCTGGTGGTCCTTCTCCTGGATTGGTCTGGAGAATCGCCGTTGGTGAGTTTGAGTTATAAATAGTAGCTCAGCCTCAGGCAGCTTAACTGCACATGACAGTGCATAATGTGGCCATGCCCCTATTGTCATGTAGTCTCGTCTAGTTTCATATGACCATGCCCAATCTTGACACATGGCCACACCCAATTTTGGCGCACTTATAGTACCACTAGCAGATCATTTCTACTTGCGCCACTGGGTACAACATTCCCTTTTGAGGCCACAACCATGTTTTAATAGGCCATACACCCTTTTCTAGAGACCTGCCCTTTATTAATTGTGGTCCCCACCCCCTGTCATTTTTTCCTGGATCTGCCCCTGGATACTATCTATGATTGATTGATGTGTGTGTATGTATACATATATATATATATATATGGGAGAATAATTCTCTTGGCAGCCCTGCATGCATGTTAGTTGCATTGGACCAGAGCAGCAATTAGCCTTACGTGCAACTAATTGAACACACTTGCTAGTGTATTACTTTTGCAATATTCCTGTTCTTTGGATAATTGTTTCTCATAGGTAACAGAAATGATTGCAATGATTGGTAGGCCGTAGCATCAGTCATTGTATGACTTGCTAAGAAATATGAATGTAGCTGATGCTGTTTGAGTTAAAACCACACTGAAGACTAAAGCCTGAACATTTTATATATAGTTGTGTAGAACGAGGGATTTCACATTATTTTTAACAATTGTCTTTAACTCAATCCTAATATTTTTTTTTAGAATAAGAACTTACACTCACTGGGGTTTATCGCATGCTTTTTCATAGCTTTGTTTAGTAAAATACATGTGAATTGGTAGCACAAAAGATATCATATACATTTGCTATTAGCCATTAAATGAAATAAAAATTCAGATATGCAATAAACCCACAATAAACCCTACTTGTTTCCAACCTTGGTGTTTATTTACTAAGATCTGAGTTCTATTGAAGATGGTATGTTATGGGCAACCAATCAGAATCTACTTATTTATTTAGCACCTTTTAGAAGAGAATAGATAGAATCTGATTGGTTGCCCATTGCGACATCCCTTCTTCAATAGAACTCCCATCTAATACCCCGTTCTCACTGCAGCCAAATTCCCGGGTCTAGCATGTAGACCCGGGAATTTTCCTTTTAACACAGGATTTTTGGCAGTGTGAACGGGTTGCATACCCGGATCTCAGACAAGGGTAAAACCCTTCTTTTTACCCGTGTCTGAGATCCGGGTATGCAGACATGGGTCGTCCCGTTCACACTGCCGAAAAGCCCGTGTTAAAAGGCAAATTCCCGGGTAGAACTTCTTCACCCGGGAATTTGCCTTGCAGTGAGAACGGGGGTCCAGCGCGACAGTCAAATGCCGAGGAAAAGCCGTGTATTTCTCACTCGCAGTGAGAACACGGTATTAGTAACTAAACCCCCTCTTTTCTTTCTATATAACCAAATATCACCACTTGAAACTACAAGATTTCTCTATATAAATCATCCCCATGCTACAGTATTAGACATTCAGAGAGGTTCCAAATACTCTGTTAGGGCCAGATGTACTAAGCTTGAAAAGTGATAAAATGGAAAGCGATAAACCATCAGTCAATCAGCAGCTAAATGACTTGTTACAGGCTGGGTTTGAAAAAAGTCAGTAAGGAGCTGATTGGCTGGTGGTTTATCACTCCCCATTGTATCACTTTTCAGGGCTTGGTACATCTCACCCTTAACCACTTACCTGACCATTTTTATTCCCATAAAAAACTTCAGAAAGAGCCCACAACTATGTTACATATTTTCATTCTAGGTTTTTAAAGACCATGATATTGATGGATTAACCCTACCTTTACTCACGGAAGACCACCTATTGGACACTCTGGGGTTGAAGCTTGGACCTGCACTCAAAATCCGATCACAGGTAAATTTAAGGGGCTAAGGGCCTTATTCTAGTTCACTCTTTCTGACAAAATCCTTCTTAGATGGACAAAACCATGTGCACTGCAGGGGGGCAGATGTAAAATGTGCAGAGAGAATTAGATTTGGGTGAGCTATTTAGTTTCTGTGCAGGGTAAATACTGGCTGCTTTATTTTTACACTGCAATATAGATCTCACTTTGAAGTAAAACCCCACCCAAATCTAATTCTCTCTTCACAAGTAACATCTGCCCCACCTGCAGTGCACATGGTTTTGTTCACCTAAGAAGGATTTTGGGCCAGATTCTCTAAGCTTCAAAAGTGATAAAATGGAGAGTGATAAACAGCCAGCCAATCAGCTCCTGTCTCACATTTTTCAAACACAGTCTGTGACATGACAGGTAGGAGCTGATTGGCTGGCTGTTTATCACTCTCCATTTTATCACTTTTGAAGCTTAGAGAATCTGGCCCTTTGTCAGAAAGAGTGAACTAGAATAGCGCCCTAATTCACAGCTGAGTCTTTTGCTGCAGTCACATCTGTGTCATTATGCTAATGCAGATATAAATTCCTAGACTTGTGTACATGTGGGTGTTCAAATGTTCAATGAATGAAACGCCCATTTCCAGCACCTTAAGACTATATTTCCATCTGCCTCTTTGGATTATTTTATTATTTATTACCAGTTATTTATATAGCGCACACATATTACGCAGCGCTTTACAGAGAATATTTGAACATTCACATCAGTCCATGCCCCAGTGGAGCTTACTATCTATATTCCCTGCCACATGTACACACACACACCATACTTGACCACTTTTAAAAACTAGTTTCAGGGAGATTATAGTTGGTAGTAGAATTTTGCAAAGTGCATCTTTGAGGGGACATGTCATGCTCCACTTAAAGGGCGTGTCTAGTTCCATATATGGAGATATTGTTAAAAGGGATTGCAAACGTGGCACCTAGAAGCGTAGGTGTGTACTGCTACATCTGAGAGGAATCTTTTAAAATGACTTAGAACCGAATTTAGATGAGCCCAAAAGCAGTTAGTAAGAGCTACTATACTTGGTAAAGTGCTGGGAAATGTTGCTGATGATTCAATGTAAATGTATCTATCTCTCATTCCTTTTTTCACCCAAAATGTAACAGTGTAATGTGGGCTAGGTGAAATGAGGGAGATTGCTAGACTAATGAGGGAGAGAGGGATATTGCTGTTATTTCAGGGAGTCTCCTGCAGATTGCAGGAGGGTAGGCAACTGTGACACACACAGACATTCTAGGGTTAATTTTGCTGGGAGCTAATTAACCTACCAGTATATTTTTGGTTTGGTTGGTTTGTGGGAGGAAACCAGAGTATGCGAAGGAAACCCACGCAAGCACGGTGAGAATATACAGGTGCAGGAGTATACAGGAGAACACTACTGTATGTATACATTCTCCAGTATGTTCTGCACTGTAACCCACCCTGCACGTTTAACACCAGTCATCTGTCCTGGCTGATTAGTCTTGAAATGTTGACTGCTATAATGGTGTAAGATGTCTTGATGCACTGTTTTATACATTTTTCTATTTAAAAAGTCAGAGGAGTGCCACCTTGTCTTCCTTTGTTCCATAATTAGTGGATGGAGGATCTGTTGTTTATATGCTGGGTAAGGAAGGCAACGTAAACTAGGTGAAAACTAAGTTGTTTCTTCTATTCCAAGCAGGTAGCATACAGGCCAGGGTGAGAGAGACAGAGGCAGGGTCAGGGAGGGAGAGCGAGAGACAGTGTCAGAGGCAGATAATGAATAGATCAAGGGAGGGGGGGGGGAGAGAGCACCGCTACATCCTCCTTGGTTCCAGATTGCAGAAGCCTGGGAGAACAGCCGCTCTCACCTGCGGGAAGGGGGGAGTAGTGAGTTTTGGGGGCAGACATTGGCAGGAAGATACCTGTAGAAAAAATGCTGATCTGCACTTTGGGGCTAGGATGGAGGCTGACGCATCAAGCCCTGCAAATGCCACCATTCGCAGGTCTATGAGGAGGAGCAGGGCTAAATTATGCATTATTTAAGCCCAGCCCCTCCCCAGGGAGCTTCGTTTGCCAGTGTTAGAACACCTTTCCAGGGGGCTGGGAGGGTCACAGGATTTTCGGGAGCCTCCCCCGGCCATTCAGGAAAGGTAGGCAGGGCTGCCGAGAGGGGGGGGGGGGGAGCGGGTACTAATTACCCGGGCCCGGGCTTGCTGGAGGGGCCTGGCATGGGCCCTGGTCTAACCCCCCCTTCCCCCTCTGTCCCTCCCGGGCAGCAGCAGCACACATCTATAGCTGTGTGTGTGTGCTGCTGCTGCTTCTGAGGAAGGGGAGAAAATAACACTACCCCCTCAACATTTTGGGGTCATGGCCTAATCGTGGGAGGCCATGCCTCCCTTAATTAGGCCATGTCCCAAAGTTTTAAAGGGCCGACATACCTCTCGGCTGCCCTGAAGGTAGGCAATATGGCATTACATTGTTTGCCGAATAATTGTAATGTATTTAATTGTAATGTATTTACACTTTTTTCCCTCCTACAGTTTTCACTTTGTATTAACTGGTTTCTGAGGCGGCATTTTTCACATTCTGGAATCTCCCTGTCATGCAGTCTGAATCCCAGATCTCACTGTAATTACTTTGCTTAGCCTCCCGAGGTGTAGCCACATTGCACGCACAGAATACAGACACAGAATATCCAGCTTTTTTTAATATGTTTCCTATTAACTCATGCCAAATACACTCCACATTCAGAATCTAGATGTAATACTCAGATATAAATCTGTTAGTAGCAAACATTCTATAGTGTCTACAATTTACACAATGGGTTATCAAACTCAGTCTTCAGGACCCCACACAATGCATGTTTTCCAGGCCTCCTCACATAGGGGCAGATTTATTAAGCTCAATGAAGTGATAAAGTGTCTGGTCTTTATCACTGGCCAATCAGCTCCTACCTGTTATTTTTCAAACCAAGCCTGTAACTTCACAGTTAGGAGCTCATTGGCCGGTGATGAAAACCAGACACTTTATCACTTCACTGAGCTTAATAAATCTGCCCCATAATCACAACTGAAATAATTAGCTCCACCTGTGGATCTTTTAGTGTGCCAATGAGTAATGGATGCATACCTCCCAACATGACCCTCTCCAGGAGGGAAACAATGCTCTATTCCTGGACTTCCCTCTTAATTTAAGATTACCATCACCTGTGGTGAAACACCATTGTTATCAATTAACCTGTTTAAAACAGATGAGTGCAATCATAAATTTAGAAGGAAATCCAGAAACAGAGCAGTTTGTTGGGAGGTATGATGAATGCCCCTGTGTACCTGCCCGGTGACCCTGAAAACGTGAACTGTGTGGGGTTCTGGCCACTGAGTTTGAGAACCCCTGATTTACCCCAAACAATAACACTATGGAACAAATCCTGACAAATATGTACACAATGTTAATGAAACTATGAAACTCAGATGTATTTATATGCTAATTGGTACAATGTGCAAATAGACACTTGAAGACATTGTACAAGTAATCAATATATTAATTGCACCAGTGGTTAAAGTGTGTGTGTGTGGGGGGAGGGGGGGTATTACCAGTGGTGTAACAATAGCACGGCAGCCCCGGCAGTCGCGGGGAGGCACTGTGTAAGTGCAGGAGCTGGAGGGCTGCAGGGCTATTGTAATGCCGCCGCCACAGACCAGCAGATTTAATTATATTCGTCCTGGCTCCCCTCCTGGCTTGTACTGATGCTATGGAGATGGACCATCATATAATGTCCGCCCCCATATAGCAGACTGTTCTCTGAAACTGTCTGCTGTATGGGGCGGACATTTTGTGATGGTCCGTTTTTGATTGCAGAAGCCAGGAGGGGAGCCGGGACTGCACAGATGAATATTTTTGTGGGTCCCTGCTGCGGGGAGAGGTAATGCATGGGGGGGCATGGGGATGCATGGGGGGGCATGGGCGGCTGGGGGGGGGGGTGCGCTGCCAAAATATTGGCGGGGGGGCGCATACAATGTAGTTACACCACTGGGTATTACGGAGTTGGAATGTTTGCTGGAACTAGTTTAACCTCCGCCATGGCCCTGCACAGTAATTCCAACAGAAAAACCACCACCCACATCAATAGATGATGCAGCCACATCCCATGTTCCCCCCTTCCTCAGATCCTGGTAGTTCCATGGTTCTCCTGATACTCCCGTGCGTTCCACTTCCTGGACCACTTTAAACTCTGAATTGCACTACAGTATATACACTACATACTCTGCATGTACTGTATATATCAATATGTGCGTGTGTGTATATATTTTTTTATTTATATATATATAATATATATATCCTTATGAAAAATGTAATAAACATTTGAAACGTCGATAGATAACTGTAATAGGAATCCAGTACCTCATTTCTCCAAGTCGTACCAAGTGCCACCGATCCGAACTCTATTTTCAGCCCACACAAGCTTAACAAAGGGCACCGGAACACAATAACTGCATTGTAGCAGGGGAGTGCCAGCTTTTCTACATCATTAAATATATATAAAATATATATATATATATAATTTTTTTCAGGTGGTACTCCTGGATGTCCAAGCTTTACGCAGCTCAATGGTTAATGCAATAGATCCGGTGCCTTCCAAAAAAGAGGTGGTGTATGCTCACCACTTTGTAAAATACGGGCTTGGGGGGCGGCGGCACTCAGAAAAGAAATACAGGACAGCAAGCTGTGTTTTAAACCGACGTTTCAAAGCTTGCAGGCTTTTTTATCAAGGTGCTGGTGAGAACGTTCTCACCAGCACCTTGATAAAAAAAAGCCTGCAGGCTTTGAAACGTCGGTTTAAAACACTGCCTGCTGTGTCCTGTATTTCTTTTCTGAGTGCCGCTGCTCACGAGCCTGTATATATATATATATATAATTTTGTAATTGATAAAAAATGTATCGATTACAAATTACATATAGGGGTGAATTTATTAAACAAAAAAAGTAGTTGAATGTAGTAAATTTACCCCATACTTTCAAATTACAAACTCAAAAGATTGAGAATAATGATAATGGTAATGTATGCATGAATGTCTTTGACTACTAAGGATATACTTACTAAAGTGCAGGATGTTACCCATAGCAGCCAATCAGATTCAATTTATTAATCTAGCACCTTCTATGAGATAATAGCTATAATCTGATTGGTTGTTATGGGCACTCCACTTCTAAAAACCGCACTTTAGTAAATATACCCTCCTAGCCTCTATTAATCTGCTTTTCTCTCTCCCTAGATCTGCTGTTGCTTGGGTAACATGTTTCACATGTCAAGCTTATCATTACCTGGCTCTGTGTCATCCACGGCTCCTGTGACCTCAGATCAGCCGTCTGAAGTGATGTCACCCTCTACATGCAATAACAACAGCAACGCCGCACCAAGTCCATGTGCTCATGATTCTGATTCTTTAAAAGCAACAGACTTACTGGCAACTGAAAATAAAGAAAATCCATGTGATTTGTCTTTGGCACAAAACGATTTTCAAATAAATTTACAAAAAAGTTGATTGTGATAATGAATCACTTTAAATATGTTGTAAATACGAATTAATATTTGTATTGCTTACAAAATGATGGCTTAGACTAAACAGTGTTGTGTTGTTATTCCTTTTACATTATATACATTATATTACATAGCTATTTATAATCATGGAAACTTTAGCTGGTTTTAATTTTAAATGAGGTGATTTCAAAACTAGATAGATGTATTCAAAAGCTAACAAGATTTTTTTTCACAAGAGTGCCACTGCTTAATTCATCATATATATATGATGACAGGCCGTTTCGGTGCTACTCACACCTTAAGCACTGGCCTTCTTTTCACCTATACTTTCTCTCAATCATCCCCTGATCATTAATTATATACAAACCACACAGGTTACACCCAAACTTATTTGATCTCAGAAGCTAAGCAGTGGTGGGCCTAGAAAGTACCAGGATGGGAGACTTCTCTATTTGGGCTAACTACACAGCCAGCAGAGTATCTAATTTAGCGCACCTTTCCTTTCCTGTCAGTTTTAGAGGGCACATTCTCTCAATGGGTGAAATTTAATAGGAGAGAGATTCAGAAAGTGAGAGATTTCGTAAGAAATCTCCCGTCTTTTTTTTTTTAAGCGGCAATCATTTACACTGCAAAATCAAACTGGTTTTGCACTGTAAATGATTGCCGCTTTAAAATCTCTCCATTTCTGAATCTCTCATCCTATTAAATTTCCCCCTTTGTGTTTCTTTATACATAGGAGCTGACTGTATACATAATTACCCAGCCAATAACATGCCCTACAAAGTCCCCACTAATACAAAGACACTGTCTGGAATTTTTTTTATTTTTTTTTGAGAAACATATTTATTGTTTTTTTCACATTAATTACAAATTAGGAAAGAGTACAATTAATTGACAATGAAGATTCAAATATATTTAAGTATTATTCCTATATAACAAATATATTTAAGTTTAATTTCAGAAACAGAGAGAAATATTAACTATCATTTCTAGATGACATCAGACATAGAAAAAGGGGAAAAAGTGGGAAGGAGATATGAGGTTGGGGGAATGACAAGACAAGACGAGTTTTTAAAAGTTTTTAGAACTTTAGGGTCTATATTTTTTTTTTTTTTTTATATATATATATATAAGCCAATATAGTATTAACATAAAAAATAAAAATAAAGGACAGAGGAGTAGAGTCTCCTTAAGGGGCAAATGTTAATTGTCTAAATGAAAACCATGAAGTCGTTTCAAACAGTTTATAGATGAATGTTTGTATGTCGTTATCCAAACTATGAATGAAAATTTCCCATTTCTTGGCAAATTTTCGCACCCCTTCTTCCACATCTGGTAAGGTGGCTCTTCGTTCAAAATACAAGATCCTAAGTAGCATATTTTTAACTGCAGATAATAAAGGTGCACTTTTTTTAATCCAGTGTATGAGGATTTGCTTTTTGGCTATAACTAAAATAATAGAAATCACCGAAGTGATTCTTTTTTTCTCTGGGCCAAGGGACCAATCTTCAAAGTCAAGAAATAAACAAGCTTTGGGTTCCTTTCTGACTTTAATCCCAAATGTTTGATTTATATATTCTACAACTTTATGCCAAAATCTTGAGACCTTGTTGCATGTCCAGAAATTATGAAACAAATCCGCCTTGCATATTTTACATTTAAGACAACAGCCAGAATCTTCTGGGACCATATGCGCTCTCTGATTAGGCGCAATGTACGCTCTATGAAGAAATTTAAGATGTGTTTCCTGTAGAGAGGCAGAATGTAGATACTTATTTATGTTTGAAATATTAGTAAGAAAACTATCACTTGATTCTAAAGAAGGTATGTCCCTTTTCCACATAGAAGTCACTTTTCCCCACTGTTTGTCAACTTCAGAAACTCTAAATGTAGTGCGAAAATATTTGAGATGGAACGGGCAATTTTTAGTGAGTGCCATTAGAATCTGAAGTGGATCTGTAACAGATACATCTAACATTGGCGAGATCTGTGATTGTATAAAGTGTCTGACTTGTAAATACATAAAAAAATTCTCTATTAGGGATGAAATATTTCAACTGTAGTTCTGAAAATGACAATATATTTATTCCGCCAGGATCAAAAACATCTCTAATGGCTGCAATACCTCGGTCTCTCCATATAAGAAAATGTGTGTTTTCAAGGCCTGGAGGAAAGCACGGGTTACCCCATATTGTATTGTGTATAGACGACTCGGGACTTCTCTTTATTTTTCCATGTGAATAACGCCAGGTTAAATATGTATGCCAGAATAAAATATTCCTTTTAACCTCTAAGGGGAGTCTATATCTCGGTGTATGTAGGAGCGCAGCGGGTGAAAAGGGATGTAATGTGGCGAGCTCCAGGCTGAAGTTAGTAAACACTGATCTGCCCCATAGCCAGTCTGTAATATATCTGAACATTGCTGCTCTACTAAATTGAATAGGATCAGGAATCCCCAATCCCCCCTCATCTCTGAGAAGCTGAAGCTTTGAGAACGGAATTCTGGATCTCTTACTTGTCCATAGGAATTTTTTAAAGCATTTGGTTATGCGAAGGGCGTCTCTTCCCAAAAGAGGTATAGGTAGAGTTAATAATAAATATGATAGTTTAGGAAAGGCAACACCCCTAATCACTTCAGCTCTTCCCAGGAGAGAGAGAGGAAGAGACTCCCAATCTCCAAGTAACTTATCTATTTTCAAAATTATGGGACCAAAATTTAATGAGTACAAATTTGATAGAGAAGAGGGGATATGTATCCCTAAATATTTTATACTCGAGCGAGCCATTGGAAAACGTGCTAAAATCAGGTGGTTCGAAAATGTAGAGGCATCTCCTGTCAATAGTAAAAGTTCAGATTTTGCAACATTGATTTTATATCCCGCAAAGGAACCAAATAATTCTATTTCTGAAATTACTTCAGGGATTGAAATTAGCGGATTAGAAATAAATAAAAGCATATCATCTGCATAAAGTGAAAGCTTAACTGAAACATTTTTTATCGATATACCATTAAAATTTCTTAAACTACGTAAGGAAATTGCTAGTGGTTCCAGTGCGAGTGCAAAAAGCAAGGGAGATAAAGGACACCCTTGGCGAGTACCTGAACTTATAATAAATGGATGGGATAATAAGTCATTTCCTAGTACTTGTGTGAGAGGATCCTGATATATTCTAGAGATTAAATCTACAAAATCCTCCAGCGCTCCGAATCTTTGTAAAGTTTCTAACAGATGATCCCAAGTAATAAGGTCAAAAGCCTTTTCTGCATCTAATGATAATAATACATTTGTTTTGGAAGTGCCGGAAAACTGCAGACCCTGTATAACCGCCAGCACCTTTCGAATATTGCTGACTGCTTGACGACCTTTAATGAAGCCAGTTTGATCTTCACACAAAATACTCGGAACTATATCTGACAATCTATTTGAGATAATTTTTGTAAACAATTTGTAATCAATATTTAAGAGTGAAATTGGACGGTATGAGCTAGGTAGTTCTGGATTACGTCCAGCCTTGGGAATTACTTTAATTACTGCAGAATTAAAATATTTTGGAAGCGGTTCCCCCTTTAAAAAGGAATTATATAATTTTGAGAGTGGTTCACAAATTTTAGTGGAAAGGATTTTATAATAATCATTTGAGAAACCATCCGGGCCTGGTGCCTTTCCTGTCTTTAATCCTGCTATTGCTCTAGAAACTTCATATTCATATTCACTGTCTGGAATTTAAGCTTTTCAAATGTTTGCCGCAGAAAGACTGAATGTCGGATAACCGGAAATATACTAACTGGAATTATGGCTGCATTCCATGTGCATTCCACAAAGAACGAGGACCTGAAATTTGTGTCAAGTACCCCATACTTTTGCAATTAGCAGGATTGGATGCTGAAATCGGGGTGGAAGTGACGTCCTCAGGATCAGGTTCAGGAAGTTCCACAAATCTCACAATATCTGCTGCATGTACATATTAGTTTATATGCTTTTTGTTGCCATCCTACCTTTACACACATGAAGTGATGTCACTAAGGCCCTTATTCTGGTTGGTGCGGATATGTCCGCGTGCGTTCATTCCGCCGATGTTTTGTGTTTGCGCATGTGCAGAGGCATATCTGCGCATGTGCGAAAGGGACATACGTCCAAATTCCGCATGAATTGTTTACACTACGAACAGGGGGAGGAGAGGGGCGTGAAGGGCTGTTTGGACTCATTAACATATGTATACGCCCCGCGTTTCATGGGCGTTCCCATGAAAACGCTGGGCGTACGTATGGTTATGCGGCCGTGACGCACGTGTAGGGGGCGGACATATGACATTGCCGGATGTCAGCTGCCCGCCCAGATCCCTGCTTTTGCACGGAGAAATGCCCGAGTGGTCTGAGCTCGCGGGAGCTGCCTGACCACTCGGTCCTGCATTTAATGGTCTGTGACCATCGAATGATGGGGGAGGTTCCCAGAGATGGAGGAGGTGTATACATGAGAAATCCACTCGTGCTCCGTGCGGTCAGCGGCTTACCGCATTCGGACGGAGTGAGCGATCCGTACGGAAGGCGGGGTTTAGGACGCACGGTCCTGGCCGCATATTCGGCTCCGGCCGCACAGACCAGAGTAAGGCCCTAAGTACTCTGTTACCCAGCAGTCTATAAATATGAGCATGGTCCTACTTGTCCCCTACCCCTTGATGAGAGCAAAGGGATAGGAAAGTGGAGGGATACCGATGCACTAATCTGTAAAGGTTTATATATGCAAAAACATATATAGATTCCACCATATATGTAATAAGATGCTGGAATGAAGAAAAGGTGCTCCCTCTTCAATATAACCCACAACTCATTAAGTACTTCAGAATCAGAATCAGAATCAGAATCAACTTTATTGGCCATGTGTGCTTGCGCACACTAGGAATTTTTTGTGGATTTTACAGTGCAGGATCAACCAGGGAGGGGAGGGGGGGGGGGGACATTACATACATTAAATTGAGACATTATATGCAGTAAACACATGCCCGCCGAGCTGCACAGCGCCTAGGCAGCCATCAGCGGCGCCACTGGTCGTTGCAGCAGCCGGTAGGTAGCAATATAAGCAGGGACAGTACAATACCACACAGGGAACATATACCCGCCGAGCTGCACAGCGCCTAGGCAGCCATCAGCGGCGCCACTGGTCGTTGCGGCAGCCGGTAGGTAACAATATAAGCAGGGACAGTACAACATCACACAGGGAACATATACCCGCCGAGCTGCACAACGCCTAGGCAGCCATCAGCGGCGCCACTGGTCGTTGCAGCAGCCAGGTAGGTAGCAATATAAGCAGGGACAGTACAGTACCACACAGGGAACATATACCCGCCGAGCTGCACAGCGCCTAGGCAGCCATCAGCGGCGCCACTGGTCGTTGCGGCAGCCGGTAGGTAACAATATAAGCAGGGACAGTACAACATCACACAGGGACCATATACCCGCCGAGCTGCACAACGCCTAGGCAGCCTTCATTATCAATCGAATAATTACACTACTACCAAATCACTTACACTTTAATTATCATTATATATTATCCTCCTTGTTCACATACTAATACTTTTAATTGATTTTTCTTCACATACTCACTGTAGATTTAAGAAAAATACACATTCCTTCATTACATTATGCAATACTCTTCTCCCCTACCAACAATAATTTGTAACTTTTTAGATTTAAACTTGTTGCAATTATAGAGAATATTTTTCCTGTTATACCAAGCATAGTATGTGCAGTCATACTTTCTCTCTGTCCTCCTTTCATTTTTAAACATACATTTGCAAGTAAGCACCTTTTATTCCGGAGAGTTCTCACAAACCTATGTTATATTAATCAACTCTTATGTATATATATATCTATAAATTGAGAATTTCAGTCTTATTCCTATTTATTATATAATCTCCTTAACCTAGGTGTATTATAGTTATGTCATATATATAAATCATTTTGGCATCCATACAATAATATCTTTATTTCCCTGACGCTGGATAACAAAATTAACAATTAACTTTCCCTCCCACTTGCCGATCTTTCTAATAAAACTTATGTCAACCAATGTATCACGCGATATATCCGTTTCTCAACAGTGAGAACTCCCTACAAGGAGAATTTTTGACACATGAACATAGATTTAATCAGCCAGTGGGGACCAGTACCAATAGTACTGACGCGAAACGTCCCATTAGTATCTGTACATTTATACATGTCAGCAGTTCCAATGTCACCGTATGAACTAGAGGAGTGGTGACATTATATCTTTCTTTGTTAAGTAAAAGCATATATCACATACCACCGCAGTATGTGTTGTGTATGATATAATTAAAACATCACTCAAAAATCTTTTTGTGTATCTGTTTGTTGATATATATGTGTTGTAAGTGTATTGTATTCTTCACATTGTAGAATTAAAAGTTAAGTTTTAAAAAAGTCATTTTGATTAAGTTGTGCCCCCAAAAACAGAGAGTACTTTTCCTCCTACAGTACTTTCCCCTGATGAAGTCCCCAGGATGAAACGCGGTGGTCAGTATCTAATATCTACCTTATCCCTTGAGATAAAAATCGACTATTTTGACCCAATTTTTACTCGTTTATACATGTTTATATTAGTGTATTGAATCACGTGTCCAGGTGTTATTATGAGATTTAATTGTGCATAATCCTAGTCTGATACACCCCCCCCTCCTTTTTTTAATTAAAGTGCTAGAATTATATATCTCTGTTGTCAGTCTCTCATATGTTATCTTAACACCAGAGGACACTTATATAGTGCTATTCCTGCTATCTCATTTATTTTACCACTGCTTTTTATACTTAAGACTGAGCTCACACCCTATCTTTTCATATATATATATATATATATATATATATATATATATATATATATATATATATATCCTTCCAAAGAAATGCACTCCAACACAGCATAAGTGATCAAAATAGCTTTTAGTTTGGCAACATGGACATTACCAAATACCAGTATTTGGTAATGTCCACGTTGCCAAACTAAAAGCTATTTTGATCACTTATGCTGTGTTGGAGTGCCTTTCTTTTGAAGGATTTGTTTGGAACTTTAAAGTGCACCCAATCAAAGTTGGCTCTTTACGACAGAGTGCCGGCATATTGCAGGATGTATATATATATATATATATATATATGTCCCAGTCTGTGGTGCGGCACTCCAAATAAGACTCCTCTCGTAGCGGTACAAATTATGTTTTATTCCGTCTTTAGCAACGTTTCAATGCCGCTAGGGCATTGTCATCAGGCTCAGAGCCTGATGACAATGCCCTAGCGGCATTGAAACGTTGCTACGAGAGGAGTCTTATTTGGAGTGCCGCACCACAGACTGGGACATACATGCACTATTCCGTGCAGGCACCCAACCACCACTTATCATAGGAGGCTGTGCCGGGCCACGTTGTGTCTATATATATATATATATATATATATATATATATATATATACACACACAGTGTAAATGATTGGCGCTTTAAAAAACTCCTGGAGATTTCTTACCTAATCTCTCACTTTCTGAATCACTTATCCCAGGGCTGGGCAACACCGGCCCTCCAGATATTAATGAACTACACATCCCAGGATGCCTTGCATCAGTTTCAGCATGGCCACATAGCAAAACTAATGCAAAGCATCCTGGGATGTGTAGTTCATTAACTTCTGGAGGGCCGGTGTTGCCCAGCCCTGACTTTTAAATCCTATTAAATGTCAATCTGTATTTTTGAATTCCTTCTCCATGGTACTGAACACTTTCCCTCCCTTTTTTGCGATGATATAGTCTTACACCTGGTGAGATATCTATGTGAGATACCTTCTCAAGCATTTTAAGAAAGGAGGAGGCCTGTGTGCAGTCTCCTCCATCCAGGGCCCCTTCTCTGCACTAGAGGACTGAGACTCTAATACACATGCACAAATCTCCATAAAAATGATGCAACACCCAATTTTCCAGTGATTTTCGACAATGCTGCATTACTGGACTCCGGACGGTTAATTATTAAAAAATAAATGGGTGCAGCATCAGCGGTGTGGGTCATCCTGGACTCAGGGGCCCTTGTGCATTGCACACACACTGTACCCATTATAAATACGCCAATGGTTACCTTTGTATCCATATTCCCTCTGACTTACCAAATATTACTGATTGTTAACTATACGCATTTCAAATACTTCCCTACTAAATCATGGGCCCTATGAGATTTCATGGTTAGGTAAATTGGCAATGGCATATCTTTAACACTGGGGCACACTCTCTCTTTGCATTTCTTTATACATGGGAGCCGACTGTATACATATTTACCCAGCCCAAAAAAAAATACCCTACGAACTCCCCACTAATACAAAGACATTGTCCGTAATTGAAGCTTTTGAAAATGGTTGCCACAGAAAGACTGAATGTCGGATAACTGGAAATATACTAACTGGAATTATGACTGCATTCCATGTGCGTTCCACAAAGAACGAGGACCCGGAATTTGTGTCGATAAGCATGTAAACCCCTTGGTAACAAGCATGAAACCCCCTTGGCATCAATCATGAAGCCCCTGGCATCAAGCACGAATCCCCTGGCATTGAGCATGTAACCCTTGGGGGGGGGGTTTCGTGCGACATGGAGGGGGGCAATGTGGGAGGGTTGCCCCACTTTCCGGGGACCCGATTTCCAGGACCCTCCTGGCCATTCCTGGAGGGTAGGCAACCCTGGGTAACACACCTCTAGCACCCCTAGGGGTGGGGCAGCAGCACAGACTATATCAAGACATGCATGATTTTTCATTGATGACAGGGCTGCATGTGACAGAGACAGTGACATGATGTGAGGTGGGGAACGGAGATATCACAAACACACACACACTGAGAGTTATATAGTTATACATTCCAACATACTATATAAGAAACTGTAAAGAAATAGATGATTTCACAGGGGCACTGACATGATGTGAGGAGAGAAATGGAGGCAGCAGGAAGCCACAGACTGATAGTTGTGAAGAGGGAAGAGAAGGAGCCATTGGGGGCCCAAAAAGGGGTCCAGCCACTACACAAGGGGAAGCAAGATATGCCATAGCATAGAGGGTGTAGAGGACATGGGGTTTAACAACAAATGTGGTCAGATTGCAGCTCTAGAGGGCCCCTCTCCTACTCTCTCCCACGCCTCACTCACTGCCCGCCACCTCCACCGCCCGAGCCTGCCGCTGCCTACACCTGCCTCTCAACGCTGACCATCCAATGTCCACTAACATTGGAATTCCTGCACAGTTAAGTCTTTCCTCAGGTGTGCCTGGTTTGGCTACACCACCTGCTCTTTCAGTTCAGGACTGGCTGGCTTGGCAATACAAGCTGCTCTGTTCTGTGCATTCTCATACCACCCAATTGTCCCGCTTAACGCAGGAACGTCCCGTTTTTTGGGGGACGTTCCTGCGTCCCTCCCAGGGCCAGCAGTGTCCATCGGTGGCAGTAAGAAGCCCCCCCTGTCCCCTGTGAAGAGACGCTGGTCTGGGGACATAGCCAGCAGCTCCCAGAGCCGCTAGACAATGGCATAACTACCATAGGTGCAAGTTGGCCCAGAGCTGCAGGGGTCCCATTTTTGCTGTTTAAGTAATATGTTTTACATATATTTATCACCATCAGTGGCTAAATAGGGGGCCCTTAAAAACTTTTGCTAGGGGGCCTATGAATATCTAGTTACAAAATTTTGGGCGCGCGCGAAGCGTCCCTCCTCCTGGGACAGCAATGTTGGGAGGTATGCATTCTCATTGTACTACTGTACTAAAACAATGGTTTCTATTTTATTTGTGAAGTTTCCAATGTTATTTAGATAAACTCATATTTTCACTTGACTGATTTTTACTGATTTTTATCTCCAACCAACGTAAATTAACAAACTATGGATCAGATATATTAAGCCTTAGCGAGAGATAAATGCAAGGGTGATAAGGAGAGATAAACGTCCAGCCAATCAACTGCTAACTAACTTTTTTCAAACATAGGGGGAGATTCTCTAAACTAAAAATGCGGTAAAAACCCCATTATCGGGTTTTTACCGCATTTTGGGATGCTCTAAGCATCCCCCGCCAGGTTACTGCGACGTTGGGCATTGCAAGAAAAATCTGTCGATGCCCCATAGAAGCGTATAGGCTTCTAACGTGACCCCCCGCAGCCCCGCACCTACCCCCCCCTCACCTGTGTCCAGGCAGCACAGAGCTGTGCTGCCCAGACCTGTGATCTCCTCTTCACTGCACTGTACATCCTCTTCTGGGTGCAGGGAGGAAGAGGAGAGCCAGCCCCCTCTGCAGCAGCAGCATCCAGGCTGCTGCTCTTAACGCAAGAGCTGTCTTTTGTCGTAATTATCGCATATGTTAGATCATATGCGATAATTATGTTTGCGGTAGCCGGCTTTGGGCGGCGGTAAGGGGGCGTGGATGTTAGAGCATCCCCCCCACAGCCTGTAACATGGCAGTTAGCAGGTGATTGGCTGGACGTTTATCTCTCTTTATCACCCTGGCATTTATCTCTTGTTAAGGCTTAATACATCTGTCCCAATAATTCTAATTTAGCATCCTTAACCCGTAGTGAAGTAAAGGTATTCCGCTAACTTTTAATAAATTTGCTAAATTCTCCAAAAAAAACCCTCTTTCATGTTGTCATTATGGTGTATTGTGTGAACAACATACCTCCCAACATGACCCTCTCCAGGAGGGACAAAATGCTCTGTTCCTGGACTTCCCTCTTAATCAGGGTTGCCGACTCTCCCGGAATTACCGGGAGTCTCCCGAAAATCGGGTCCCCCTCCCGGAAGGGTGGGCAACCCTCCCAGAATCAGGGGGGACCCCCACTGAGCCCCCCGATCGCGGCATTTAAATGCCGCAATCCGCGGGTCTCAGAGGAGGGGGTGGAGCTAAAATGACACACTCGTGTCATTTTAGCCCCGCCCCCTCAATGGTGATCAGTGATTTTGGGTATTTTCCAAAATGGGGGCGGGGCTTAATGACGTCACCGTCAAGCCCCGCCCCCAAACGGGTAATGAAAGTCTCCTCTACGGCATTTCAAAGTCGGCAACCCTGCTCTTAATTTATGATTGCCCTCACCTGTGGTGAACAGGGTAATTGATGAGAAAGGTGTTTCACCACAGGTGATGGCAATCAATAATTAAGAGGTAAAGGTGCCCATACACGTTACAATTATTGTATACAATATTGTATACAATATCGCATCTCCTTGCATATCGGTTTTGCGATGAGATCAGATGAGATGAAATCTAGTACAAAAAGTATGTGCAGCACATACTTTTTGTACTAGATCTCATCTCATCTGATCTTATCGCAAAACCGAGATGCGATGAGATGCGATATTGTATACGCATACCCTCCAACTGTACCGATTTAGCCGGTACAGTACCGTTTTTAAATGGTCTGTACCGGCTAAATCATAGTGTACCGAATGTACCGGTTTTTGGGATCCCGCGCTGGTGTCAGTGCGTTCGGGTGGGCACTGGCGCTGTATCGCCATTGCAGGTCGGGTGGGCACTGGCACAACAAGCTGGGCCACAGAACGGTAACACCTGCTGCTCCAGTGTTGCCGCCTTCTCCTCCTCCCCCCGCACGCCCGGGAGCGGTGCGAGCTTCAGCCGCTGTGCGTGTGTCGCTTGCTCTGAATGACACCCAGGCCAGTGCAGGAAGGGAAGCGCCGCTCAGTCAGTATAATAGTGTGTATCGGTTAGTTTCTCGTCGTGGAAATGATCCTTCACTGCAGCCAGCCACTCTTCTCCCTGTGCTGCCCGTGCGCACGGCAGCACAGGGAGAAGAGTGGCTGGCTGCAGTGAAGAAGACTGACTGAGCGGCGCTTCCCTTCCTGCACTGGCAGAGCAAGCGACGTAGCACACGCGCGGGGGCTGAAGCTCGCACCGGTCCCGGGTGTGCGGGGGGAGGAGGAGAAGGCAGATGAACTGCACTGCTGGCCACTTGGAGCTGGGGATCCACTATAGTGATGCTGTTATGGAACAGCAGATGGGGAACAGAATATCACATCCGATGCTGGCTGAAAGGGGAGGTCCACAAGCAACAGGACTAGTGACACCATCAGCAGAGGTAACCTGGGTGGGTAGTGGGTACATATACATGGGGTTGGGGTGTAGTAGTTGGTGCACACAGTACTACACATTCAGAAAGGGGACGTGGCTGCACCCTTTTTTTTCTTTTTTTTTTTTTACCATGACCACGCCCCCTTGTTAATGGTCACGCCCTCTTTCTGAATGTGTACCGATTTCCTATCTTCAAATGTTGGAGGGTATGTATACAATATTGTATACAATAATTGTAACGTTTATGGGCACCTTAAGTCTAGGAACAGAGCATTTTGTCCCTACTGGAGAGGGTTATGTTGGGAGGTATGGAACAATTCTGTGGGAAAAATGAATTTATTCCATTTTGGAATAAGGCTGCACACAGCACAACACTACACCAGTGACAGCAGTCCACGGGAGCGCGCGGAGAGTTCTGAGCCTGCAGCCACGTGCCCGCCTGTTGGCCCCGCCCATCCACGTCACCAGACAGCCGGGGCCGGGGCAGCAGACATGGCGGAGCGGAGGAGAGTGAAGAAGCGGATTCAGGTATTTATGACCCGGGGAAACGGGCATCTCTCTCTGGGATCGCCCGCGTGACAGTCCCGGCCCGGGCAGCGGAGACGTGCATACACGGGCTCTGACAGGCCGATACGTAGATGTCTGCTGTCCCTATCACCATGGCGGACAGCTGGGGAGGAGGAGGAGGCCCCGGTCCTGAGCTGGGATTACCCCTGTGTGGTGCGCGGACCATCCGGTGCTGAGGCCGGGGAGTGATGGCTGCTGGTGGCCTGTGGCAGAGCGGGACAATCCCTGGGAACAGCTGGAGCCTGTGGTCCCCTCTGTGCAGTGCGTGGAGGAGGAGGAGGATGCGGGGTGAGGGGGGAGTGCCGTGTCCGGGGTGATGGTGCTGGCTGCTGGGGGGCATTTATGTCACGTAGCCTGCTCAGTGCTACTGCAAATACCCACTGGTCCACATCACAGGGGGCTAGGGGAATCCCACCTATGTAGCGGTGTGTGAGATCTATCCCATTATAATCTACTGCATTCTGGCGTGTTTACAGTAGATCTGCTAGAAAAATGGGAACATCTAATAGTTGTATTTACAAAGTGTGTGATTCCCTGCATTATGCTGTAGTGTTGTGAGATATATAATCTTATCATTACGTTATGTGACTCTAATGTAAGTGTACTGAGAGCTGAAAAAAGTACATATCTATACAAAAAACATTTATGCAAACACATTTTAACATTGTATGAGTATTCCTCAAGTTCTGAGCCATTATATTATTGTTAATAATAATCATTATTGTTGTTCATGTAGTGCCACCTATGTATGCCGCACTGGACAAATAATTTGTCATTTGTATCAAGAATGTAACCATGAGACTAGTTTAAAATTGTGTTTTGCTGTCATCTGTTTTCCCTTGGTTTATGTGCTGCCCAAACGTCATTGATAACAAAGTGTGCGAAGCGTAAACGGCTTTCTGCTACTGGAAACGCCACATCATATCCTGTTATAATTGTGAATGTTATACCTAAAATGTCTAATTCAGCAGAAGGATGGCATTTACTAGCATTGTGATAGGCATGGCCCACAACCTCTCTCAGTATCGTGATAAAGGAGGAAGCTCAAGAACAAACATGAAGTTACAATTCTACTGCTTTGATGATTATGATTACATAACAATAGCTGTAATTGTCATTTAGAAAGAATACATGTTGTCTGTTGTACATTCCTGTTTGTAATGAAAACAACTGGATGATAAATGTTATGGTGTGTACACACGGTGAGATGTGCGATGCGATCCCCGATGCTATCGCATCGCACGGCATGCATGCGATGGCATACAATTTTGACTATATAGTGCAGATCTGCACTATATAGTCAAGGCACAAGACTTTCTGCTGTGCGATACAGGAGCGCACATCGGGATCGCAAGGGTTAAAACCCTTGCGATCTGCATGCGATACCGATGCGATTCTGACTATATAGTCAGAATTGCAGGGTGATTGTACCCGTGTGTGCACACCATTAGTCTTGTTTTTAATGTTAAAATAAAAACTAGAAAAAGGCAATGGTTTCCAAACTTCTTTCCCTCCCTACAGCAGGGATCAGGGAACCCCAAAATATATTTAGAAACACAGATGTTACCCCATTCATTTGTACCACAAACAGCTATATATGTTGATCATCATTATTATAGCCATTGACAACTATTAGTATCAGTATTTCAAGATGTTATAGTGACAGTCTGTGCAAATTTATTTCCCTAGACTAGAGATGGGTATACCTTGATAGGAGCTTATAACCAGGCAAAGAAATTTGGCGCCGCAGCGGCAGTACAAACTGCGTGCTGCCGTGATGGTGCAGCAACTAGTCGACTCTACTGAAGAAACAGGCGGACTTGGAGGTGGGGCCCAGGGCATCACGCATAGAAACGTGTTATACACAAGGGTCTTATGCAATGCACTGCGTCAGGTCTTTGTACACTTCAGTACTGTAACACACACAGCAGGGCATGCATATAGATTCTATATGCAATGAATTGAAATTCCAGGGGGTAATAGTTACATAGTTACATAGTAGGTAAGGCTGAAAAAAGACTTGCGTCCATCTAGTTCAACCTGGTATAGATATCCATTGCTGATTTGGTTGGTTCTGGTATTTTACAGACAAATTATATTTCTTATTTGTACCCATGGATGTTTTTCTCCAGTAAATGTTTGTCCAACTTTGCCTTGAACGCATTTAATGAGCCAGCCGTTACCACCTCTCTGGGAAGAGAGTTCCAGAGTTTGACTGTTCTGACGGTAAAGAAATTCTTTCTACTAGCTGAATGAAATTTTTTTTCTTCTAATCTATACTCATGCCCTCGCGTCCTAGATTCCTTTCTAGTAGAAAATAGGGTGTGTGACAGTTCCTTATATTGGCCCTTGATATACTTGTACATGTTGAGCATGTCCCCCCTTAAACGTCTCTTTTCTAATGTAAATAGTCCCAAATTGCTTAATCTCTCCCCGTAGCTTAAATTCTCCATTCCCCTAATAAGCTTTGTTGCTCGCCTTTGGACTTTTTCTAATTCTATGATGTCCTTTTTATAGTGTGGGGCCCAGAACTGTACTCCGTACTCTAGGTGAGGTCTCACCAATGCTTTATATAGTGGCATAATTACCCTTGAGTCCCTAGTTTCCATTCCCCTCTTAATACATGCCAGAATTTTGTTGGCCTTTTTTGTAGCTACATTACAATGGGCACTACATCCTAGATTGCTGTCTATTTGGACTCCTAGATCCTTTTCAAGTATGGAATTACTTGAAATTAATGGACAGTCTCGCTGCCAAGACACAGCCAGGCATGCATTTAGACTGTCCATTACCCCCAGGTATTTAAAATTACCCCATTTGGGGTAATTTTAAGGTATACTTAGACCAAAGGTGAGAAATTCTGAAAATATTTAAATGAAGTGAATTGTGTTTATATGTCATTCTTTGGTTCAATTCTGTTAGGTGGGATAGGATTCACTTCTGTTTGTCCACATATTTTATGATTTGAAAACCACAAATACTCATCATGCCTATTCCATTGAACATAAAACGTTTGAATTAATCCTAGACCACCAATAGGGGTCACGCCATCTGGGAACCTCTTGATTAAAGGGCCGTACATATGGGTAACTGGGAGCTGTGCTGACTGACATTCTGAAACATGGATTGCTCAGCACACATGCGGTGCACCAGTGATGTGTGCTGAGCAAATAGTGGCTATCTAGTAGGGTGATAGCAGATGCATGGGACTGTGCATCGCCAGGGGGCTACACACACAGGGCGATGTGTGCTTAATTTCTAAGCGATCTAGTCATATTGCTTAGGAATAGCCCTAAAATTGCATGGTGTGTATTGGCCTTAAAGCATTGATTTCCAAACTTTCTTGAAACACTGTGCCTTAGAGTATAACTTTTTCATGACACCCCTAGGACAAATCCTGTTTGCTGAGAAAAAAAATTATTACATTATGTAGCCTGTGCTTATCCTTCACTATTAGGTACAGTTACCCCTGTGAGACCCAGTGCCGCCATGAGTGAACTATATGATCAGCAAAGGCATGCTTTGCGTAAAGGGGCGCGATTAAAAAAAAAGTCTCATTTTCATTCATCCAAACTCCCACTTTCTTCACTCGGTATAGAAGAGATGTGGGCTGCCCAAGAGACTACTGTTGTTGTTGTTGTTGTACCGGTTCCTACACTTTGACAGGAGCCTGGTGCTACATGTAATGTTACAGCATCGGTCTTGCGACGGCAGCAGTTTGTTTTATTTCAAAATGGCTGTGCAAAGCCAATTGCAGCTCGGAACGTCATTGCCCAGCTCCTTGGGCTGGCTCTATTAGCCAGTTTGAAACAGAGGGCAGGCATTCCGGTGGTTGAGATGAGGAGAGCTCCTGAAGACTAAAGCCCCGTACACACGGGGGGAGATATATTGCTCAGCAATACATTGCTGAGCAATATATTGCTCAGTGTCTCCTGTTCATCAGCGACCAGAGATGGTCGCTGATGAAAAAGAAACTGCCAGGGGACCCTGGCAGTGGAAATCAGCTGGTCGCAGGAGCATGTTCCTGCGACCAGCGATCACTACAGGGGTAAAAACGTGAGCGCGCACCCGGCGATATATCGCCGGTGCACACTCCCATCGCGGACAATATGGTCGCTCAGCTATACCAAATCATCCCCATAAGGGGAACAGTTTCTGGATGGACTAGTGGGGAAAATACCTAAGAACCCTCAAATTCTAAGCTACCCGTTCATTTGCATACGGACTAAAAAGTTCGCTGTACCGATTGAACTACTGAGACAAAGTCTTTAAGCTACAAAAGCACCTCTGAAAGGACTTAGTGCATAAACATCTTGTCGGAGTCACATCCTATTTAAGAAAACTGTTGAAAGTGTATCTATGCTTTTTGCGAACCCCTGATGAAGTCCCATGTGGGGACGAAACGTGTTGGGATCGTTTATTTGCTGTTGTGAACTGTACCACTGAACTTTTTATGGTCTGAAACAATCACCACTGTTATGTGGAACAAGAGACATTTTAATAAATTTATATGAACTTTGGACTTTACTTTTTGTTCTGAAATCTGTCAAAAGGCTATATAGACCCAATCACTGAGGGTCTAAACAAGGGGTGCCAACTTTCAATTTTTATATATATATATATATATATATATATATATATATATATATATATATTTCTCAAACCCCAATATTCCTCTACGCGCTATTATATAATGTATGCAATGATTAGGTAAAATGATTCAATAAGGCTGCCCACCACAAACTTCCCTGAGGGTTTAGGAAACAAAGACCACAATATTTTTCCCCAATAGTGGTTAGGCGCCCACAGATATAATACAGTCCAACCTCAATGGAGCTACGAAGGTTTCATCCAATGATTATTTAGTTCTTCAATGTACTGTTACAGGTAAAAGAAGAAACGGCAAATGTGCCAATGCGTTTCTTCTTAAACAGACTTCATCAGGGGAACACATTTACAATCTTTCAGCTAATGTACAATTTCATAGTGTTCTTAAAAGGTCAAGGAAATCTTTCTTATTTAGAAACAAATTTTGTGTAACCGCGTAGGTGTACTTCAATAAATTATTTAGACGCTGAGAAAAACTTTCGGTACTTCTTTACTTTCACGGCGCCAGCATGTCGCCGCGCGTCAGAGTCCCCTTGCGGGGCTCGCTTCGCTCGCCCGCGCTGCGGGCTCGGTGGCTCGCTACGCTAATTAAAATCAACTCCATGCCAACATGGATAGTGGAGGTATGAACTATCCATGTTGGCATGGCGTTAACTTAGTTTATTTTACTTAATTAGTGGCGAGCGTAACCCGGAAGTACGCGCGGCGCCATGCTGGCGCCGTGAAAGTAAAGAAGTACCAAACTTTCTTAAGGTTACGAATAACCATAGAAATGTTCAGTGTATCTAATTGGATAGATTGTTGGACTAAAATATAAGTCCGTACTAGAAATAGATAACCGTTCTTCCAGAAGACTAGCAGCAAATTGAGCCTTTTCTTATATGGTAGCCAGCAGCTGACTGCTAAGGATTTCCTTGACCTTTTAAGGACATTAAGAAATTCTACATTAGCTGAAAGATTGTAAATTCGTCCCCCTGATGAAGTCTGTTTAAGAAGAAACGCGTTGGTGGGTTTGCCGTTTCTTCTTTTACCTGTGACAGTACATTGAAGAACTAAATAGATAATCATTGGATGAAACCTTCGTAGCTCCATTGAAGTTGGACTATTTTATGGACTTAATTATATCTGTGGGCGCCTAACCACTATTGGGGGGGGGGGGGGAATATATAGTGTTCCTGCTAGGCGGTTTTAGCGGGGCGCTGCGCCCTGCCTGAATTTTAAAGGGCAAAATACACCCTGCCCCTCTGGCAGCGCCCCGCTAAAACTCCTCTTATGGTGATACCGGGGAAGCCTGGCGCCACAGTATATAGCGCTTCCCTAGCAGTGGAGAGCCTTCGGTGCGGCCGGGCCCGCCCCCTTCAGTGACGACGACGGCCGGGCCCGCCCCCTTCAGTGACGACAGCAGCCGGGCCCGCCCCTTTTCAGCACGGCGCGGCCCGGGAACTCCCCTTTTGTGGCGGCGGCCCGGGACCGCCCAGAACAGTGTCGTTGGCGGGGTTCATGCTATTTTCAAATCCATAGTTCCTGAACTAAATATCTAAAAATGTTTTAGCTTTCTTTTTTCTTTTATGTATTTTAAGTTTTTAGTTGTTGTTGAACCTTCTCCAGATTATTATATATTTTTATAATTATTATTATGCTTTTGTAGGTGCCTGTAGCACTTTGCTAGTTGGGCATGTACCCCAGTTATTTGTCAGCATAGCCACTGTTAGCTAGGGGGAGGAGATAATTGCATAAGTAAGGAAGAGTCCATTAGGGAAGAGAACTCTGCTCACGAGGACTTACAATCCCATAGAGGAGGGGGACAGACATAGGGGGAAAAAAAAAAAAGATGTGAGTTTTAGTAAAGATGGGATGTTGCTATGGACAACCAATCAGATTCTATCTATTATCTTCTAGAAGGTGCTAAATAAGTAGATTCTGATTGGTTGAAAATAGCAAAATCCCATATTCAGTAGAACTCCCATCTTAGTAAATAAACCCCACAGAGTGAGTCAGTGTACAATGACATCAAGAAGTAGGTTAGGATGTGAGCTTGTATGCTTTTACTAACTTCAAAGGAGTTTCATAACATATGTATTATATTTTAGTTATATGGGCGATCACTAATCATGTGACACAGCAAAGTCATGTGTACAGTGCACTTACACCGTAGGCTCATATGTCTGCTCTTGGTTAATTTACTCTTTGGGTAGCAGTGACGCCCTGGGATGCAGGGCCGGACTGGCCATCTGGCACTTCTGGCAAATGCCAGAAGGGCCGATGGACTTGTGGGCCGATCAGGTGCTGCAGAACATCACTGCATTTATCATCGTAGAGCCCGCCCCGCTGCCTCCCTCCCTGTCCATCATTGCAGCTACAGCGGCCGTCATTTACATACTGACGCCATGATGCCCCGCGTCATGACGTAGTGGCCGCTATTGAGACCGCCCCGCTGTTTACATTATTTCCAGGCAGCCCGGCCGACCGCCTTACACTTAGCGCCGCCCTGCCCCATCTTTACACACCAATTGCCACGTCTTGACGCCGCCGCGTCATGATGTCATGACGCGGTGGCCGCCACCGCCCTGCTATAAGTCTGCACAGTACAGCACCCAGCCCCCATTACCAATACACACGTCATGACGCCGCAGCGTCATGATGCGGCGGCCGGCGCTACTGAGCCTGCCCTGCTGCCTCCTATCTTGGCCAAACTCTGGGCTGCCCTGCCCCTCCCGGCATTAACATTTTAGAACGCCGCATCTGACCCGGAGAAGGGGGAGTCATGACCCCACCACCTTAAGATGTGATGTGATCAACATCACATGCATTATTTCCCACGGGCGGGAGAATGTGCTGTAGGGTGGCGCCACGGTGGCGCGGTGGGAGTGCTTTTTAAGCAGGGAGCTGTGCAGAGAGACAGTCACGTGGTGGCTGTAGGAGTTGGATCCCGTCCATGCTGTGCAGAGTTCCAGTGTCACACAGTGCAAGGAAGCCAAGATAGTAAGTGTTTTTTTTTATTTCTGACTGACTACTAGTCTAGTCCTTATTTCCTACCCCTTGTCTTACCCTACCCTAGGCTCCGAACCTCTGACTTATTTATCTCTACTACTACTGCCAATGTGTAATGGGCATAATGGTGTTTGCCACAATGTGTAATGGGCATAACGGTGTGTGCCACAATGTGTAATGGGCATAACGGTGTGTGCCACAATGTGTAATGGGCATAACGGTGTGTGCCACAATGTGTAATGGGCATAACGGTCTGTGCCACAATGTGTAATGGGCATAAAGGTGTGTGCCACAATGTGTAATGGGCATAACAGTGTGTGCCACATTGTGTAATGGGCATAATGGTGTGTGCCATAATGTGTAATGGGCATAACGGTGTGTGCCACAAGGTGTAATGGGCATTACGGTGTGTTCCATAATGTTTAGTGCTACATTTTGTGATGCCACGCCTCCTTTCTGTGAGGCCACGTCCCCTTTTCATTGCGCGACTTCGCCGCGCAAGGGTCCCGCCTACTACTGGTGGGCCTGTGTGCTCAAAAATGCCAGGGCCTATTTCTGGTCCTAGTCCGGCCCTGCTGGGATGTGTCATGTTGGGTGAATAGATATATGATTTTACTATGCATTTCAACTGTACTAGCTAAAAGTGGTTAGCTACTGTATCTGATGCCTGTATTTTAAAATTTTGTGTTTGGGTTGTAGTTGCTGGCCGAATCATAAGAATAAGGGTCACTGGAGTGGTTGCTCAGGGATAGGAAGCTGTTAGATTGTTTAGGCCCAGTAAAGCTCTGGAATTTGTTTTCCATTTTAAAGATGTGAAGATAGTTTATGAAATATTTGTTCGTTGTATTTCTATGACCTTTCAGAGCGCATAGATTGTGCATGTGTGCTTCCAAAGGCACACTATTTCTTCAGTCTATAATATGAACTTGTAATCCTGCATTAGCATTTTCAGGAGCAGATTGGTTTTATTTACAGGATTTAACACTGGAAAGTGAAGTGATAAATAATCTTGATCGATGTAAGAAAGTAACCTAAATTCATGGAAAGCGGCATGCTGAGACGTCACTATGCAGCAGTCTTATCATTGTTGGGTTGCTGTACGTAGTGCCCCCAGCACCTCTCTCTATGCCATGACTGGCAGACCTCAGAGTTATTCTGGCCAGGGCATTTATCCAGAGGGTAGGCATATTACTGCGTTTTGAGATTACCGTACCTTTTTTTTCTATCTATCCTAGAAGCATCCTTACCACTGTTGTCTGAAATAGGGGCATTTCAATCTAAACTATTTTTAAGGCCAAACATGTAAAAATGCAGCTGTCCATATGGGGCATTGTCTGTAAATTCATGGTTATGTGCCACAGTATCCCATCTATGCACCATCACTTCTAATAGATGTTAGGGAAAAAGTCTGGTGTTGGTTGCCCCAAGGTGCCAGCAGCCAGTCTCCTATCACAAGGCAGGGCATGGTATATGTATCTCCAATTACATGGTATTGCAGAATGTGTGTGTGTGATCTAATGTATCTCAGGTCACAGGGCATGGTGCGATATATGTAACTGAAGTCACTGTATATGTGTGTGAGTTAAGCAGCTGCTTAGACTGAAACAGTAACCACCCATTGCAAGAAAATTGCAAATGGATCGCTAATCGGTATCCACTTGCTAATCCATATGCAATTAATGAACCATCGAAAGGATTTTACTGTGAGTAGGTCTGAGGCGGGGTGGAAGTGGTCGCCACAGATATCACAGACCCTCCTCAAAAATGTCAGGGCACATCTGCGTTTTTTCCACCACACCCCTGGAAATGGCAGGCTACCACCCCTAAACGCCGGCTTCCTGTCAAACTGCGAGAGGATTACGATCCGTATACATTTTCTGTCGCTAATTTCCCATACATGATGCGATCGGTACACATGCGCAGCTGTTCGATAATCGCACGATATGTGAATTCTCTTGCAGTCAATTATGAATTAGGCCCAAAATACACAAACCAAGAGCAGTGAAAACATAAATCTGCTTTAAATAGCATTTTTCACTGCATTGCTACAGCAGAAAGAAGTCAAATATAAACCATAATCTTTCCTGTGTACCATGATCTCTGATAAAGCTGTCACCAGGTGCTGTAACACAGTAAGTTTCCCTTGTAAGGGCAAAGCCAGAATCTCACAGTTCTAACTTATAAATTAGAAACTTATACAACAATGAACATACAGTGCTCTGGAAAACACCATTTTGCTACATGTGTATTAGCCTGGGTTCACACTACTAGACTATATGTACCCAGCATGCAGCAAGTTCATGCACATTTGCCGATGCTTAGGCCGACCGTAGGGAGCCACGTGACATGATGCATTCTGCAGCAACTCAACTCTAGCAACCTTTGGCCATGCTGTACGGCTGACTGTGGATGTCGCAAGGTACCCGCACTCGCGCGCATATATATTGTGTGTGTGTGTGGGTTGACTAATGCAGCGGTTCTCAAACTGTGGGTCCTGACCCCAAAGTGGGTCCCGACCTTCTCAGCATGGGGTCGCGACTCCATGTTGCTGACCATCAGGCTGATGACTTTTCTAATCTCAGTCAGTGATTCAATGAGTCTGATAAAATCTGTTGAATTGTCTGTTACTTCAGACTCCTCCCATCACTTTGTGCCTCCACAATGCTGCCATGTATGTGCTGTCTGCTGCCTACACGTGTGATGTGATGACCTTCTGCAGTAAATTGCTGGGGTCCCGTAATTATTTTTGTTGTCTGATGGGGTCCCAGAGCAAAATAGTTTGAGGTCCCCTGGACTAATGTGATCTCTGGTATCAGTAATAGCTTCTGCAGCCTAAGGGTGATTTTAGCATCTATGTTTTTGTTGTTAGAGTGCTTTGGATGCATTACAAAAATAATACAAATTGATTTCTGTGGCACCATTCACAATGAGTGTACTGTATGCATCCATCTGTTGGGGCACAATGAATTTTTAAATAACATTTCTTTATAGTTAGTCTGTTGAAAACACAGACTGATCAACATATGAGAAAACATGAACCCATAAAATGAAGGGTATGGGTAGTTTAAACCACATCTTCAGACTGTATCATGGTTGGGCAGGATAGTGGCGGCTAAGATGAACTTCTTCGTACTACTCTATCTCTTCCAGACCTGTCCTGTTGCTGTCCCTGTCCCAATATTGACGCTACTGCAACTGCATAGGTGGTTTGTCCAATTTGCCTGGAGATCCCCACCACTTGTCACGTTACCACGACTAATGGGCTCTATTTAGGATCACTGTAAAACTCAATTTGAAATTACGTTCTACCTATCTCACATTACTCCTTTATGCTAACATAGAGTTTTCTCTCTTGTTTTAAATGTTGTTCACTTGTTATCTGCTTGGATAGAGGGAGGTGTTCGTGTAGTATCCCAAATCCGATGGCTGCGCCTCTCTGGGTTCCCTGTATTATAAATTTAGCTTAGCTACTATTAACTGTTTTGCCTACATCCAAATCCGGCACTTTACCAATGTTCTTCCCCCAAGGTCATTTGATAGATCTCCAAATCCACTTGAGCCTTTGTGTCTTCATGCTCCTCTTATGAAGGGTATCCTATGTGAAATTTAAGAGGAACTGTATGGGTTTTCAAAGTTGGTGGGTGCTAGAATGCACACTATTTGTCAAACACTACAGTCGAAAGCTGGTTGCATGGAGCACCATTTAAGATTAGCAATGAGTGATAACAAGATTATCGCTTGTTATATCTGACACTTAAGCAAAAAAAAAAGTGTCTGATTTGCACAGTTGTGCAATAGATGATTTAGGCTGATTTCTTGTGAGAGAAGGAATATCATCTTGTCTGATTTGCACAGTTGTGCAATAGATGATTTAGGCTGATTTCTTGTGAGAGAAGGAATATCATCTTGTATTAAACTTATATCATTTTTTTTCTCTCCCCATGTCCCCCACTTGATTGGTATTGGGTTGATAGGTTGACAATGTCTAGGTTGAAAGTCAATAGGTTGACCATTTCGACACATGAAAAGGTCAACATTGACAACAGGTCGACATGCCAATGTTCGACGCATGAAAAGGCGAGCATGCGTTTCTCCTTTTTTTTTTTTTTTTACTAGTTACTTCACCATCCATGTGGGCCAAGAGTGAGATTATAATAGTGTGCCGAGCCCAAAGCATGGTAAGTTAATATTGTTCATTCTAGCAGCTTTGAAAACCCATGCAGTTCCTCTTCCCTGCCTAGGGTATCACTGTCTGCTGTAGTGTTTCTAGCACAGTGTGTCTGTATATCAGCACTGATATGCAAACCAGACCTGTGATCGAAACACCACAGCAGACAGCAACACCCCAGGCAGGGAAGAGGAACTGCATGGGTTTTTCAAAGCTGGCGGGTGCTAGAATGAACACCAAGTTAAATGTTACACTAATTTGGAGTTAGATGTCGACATAGACACACACAAAAACGTGAAACTTGTTCTTATGTCAACCTTTTGACCATGTTTACCTATTGACTGTCTACCTAACTGTCACCCATCAAGATTGCTCTTTACCACCATTGTTTCTCTGTCTATTCAATTTTATGTTTTACATTTCGTATACTATGTATGTGCTGTGCTTGCTGAGTTACGTATGTCTAACTTAATGTTTAAAAATCCTTGGCTGCTTTACATTGTCTTGTTAAACTCTTTGTTGTATGGGTTTCTCCTTATTGAATGTCAACCATAGCTCTTATCCCTATGTACTCATACAAGTAAATGAATGACTTTAAAACATAGTGTACATGCTAATAGTCTTTATGTTCTCCAACAGGAGGTAGGTGAGCCAACCAAAGATGAAAAGGCAATCGCTAAGTACCTACGTTTCACTTGTCCATCAAAATCAACTAACATGATGGGACACAGAGTTGATTACTTCATTGGTAAGCTAATGTTAGCACTTTTTATTATAGTAATATTTATATTTCTAATGCAAATATTGTAAAACTTGTTCTACCTGTGATAAAGACATTTCCATGAAGCCTTTAGTCACCCATTGATGATCTCTTAAGGATACTTTAGTCACCCATTGATCTCTTGAGGAGGAGATCATCAATTGGGTGACCTAAAGTACTAAATCAGGGATCTGTACTGTTTTTTTATATTTTTTTTTTGCAAATAGTTCCACCCCTGCTTACTTACCCCAAAATACTAAAATATCTTATATCTATAGTTTTAAAGCAGAGAAGGAAATGGGTGGACATGATAGAAACTTTCAAATATATCAATGGTTTTTAACCGTGTACAGGTGGGAGGCATTTGTGAAAGAAAGTACTAGAACACGAAACTGAAACGGGAGGGAAGTAAAATGGAAACATTTGGATAAATGTTTTTAAAAAAAAAAAAAGTAGTAGACCAATGGTAGATGCTAATACATTAGAGCTATTCAACAGGTTTTAAGGTTGGTATAAGGTCAATGAAGGGGCAGGCTAGATTGGTCAAGTGGTTCAACCTGATTCTTCAATCCTTCTTCTGCATGACCAGTTGCTCCATTCTGGTTATATTTTCTTTCCCTCCCATATGTTCTATTTTATTCCTCTTTCACATCTTTTAACCTTTCAAACCCCCCTACTATACATGCAACATTTTCCCATTGTTTCTCTTGCATCTTAGTAAGTCACATGTTTAGCTGGCACTTCTGGTATGGAATAACCATAGGGCAAGGATGACGGCAGGGCACTACTAATTTGGTGGAGAGCTTTTTGGTTGACGCGATTTTTCATTGTACAATGCCCTGCGATGGAAATCATGGGCACCGTGATAATACACAAGTACCCATTATTATTATTATAATTAAGCATAATGATTAGAATATAAGCTTTGAATCCTGTATTCAAAATCTCTAAAAACAAATAACTTATGTAAAGGGTGAACTGCACATCAAAGAACCTGAGTGAAAAACACACGATAAAGAAAATCGTAAAAAAAAAAATCTACAAAAAAGTGTTTCTCTTGCACCTTAGTAAGTCATATGTTTAGCTGACACTTCTGGTGTGAATAACCATAAGGCAAGGATGACGGCAGGGCACTACTAATTTGGTGAAGAGATTGTGTTGATGAGCGCTGTTTCTTGGTTAGGTCATGGCGGTGCTTATTTTAAGATTATATGATATGACTTAAATGCTTTGGGTTTTCTGATCCCTTTTATACGAATGTGTGCCCAGATTGGGGTGAAATGGGCTATTTATTAAATGTGAATTCTATTAATGCGGGCTTGGTTAGATGGAGTTGGCCTCAAAGTTGTACTTTTATTTTTAATAAAAATACAATTTTGATTACATTATTAGGTACTTGTGTATTATCACGGGCCATCGCATCGCATACCACTAATTAAGGTATGCGATGGACCCGATTTCAGCCTTCTCCCGGGCTGAGTATACAATTTAAAAATCGCATCGCATCCTAATACAATGGAATGCGATGCGACGCGATTTCCCATTGATTCCCATGTTAAATGGCACCCCCAGACCTGAATTGTATACCCACCATGACTGGTAATGAGTATGTTAAATGCCCCCACATTATTAATGGCCCCCACTATGAACGCCAACCCGAAGCGTGGCGAGCGGCGGCGGTACGCGTCCTCCGACCTTTTCATACCCCCACTATCCACGTCGGCGTGGAGTTGATTTTATAAAGTGTGGCGAGAGCAGCGAGCCACTGAGCCCGAAGCGTGGTGAGCGCAGCGAGGGGATGCAGAATACATGTGAAGTAATCCGCGTCCCCTCGCGGGGCTCTCTATGCTTCGGGCTCGGTGATGCCGACGTGGATATTGGGGATATATACCGTCATTGTATACCCATGACAGTGGGTATACAATTAAAAATCGGGTCGGGGGGGGGGGGGGCATTTAACATGGTAATAAGGCATCTGGGTGCTTGTACAATAAAAAATCGGGTGAAATCGCGTCGCGTCGCATCGCATGCGACGCGATTTCACCCGATTTTTAATTGTACAATGCCCTGCGATGGAAATCGTGGGCACCGTGATAATACACAAGTACCCATTATTATTATAATTAAGCGTAATGATTAGAATATAAGCTTTGAATCCTGTATTCAAAATCTCCTCTAAAAACAAATAACTTATGTAAAGGGTGAACTGCACATCAAAGAACCTGAGTGAAAAACACACGATAAAGAAAATCGTAAATAAATAAACTACAAAAAATGTTGCTCCAGCACAGAACGCCAGAAAATGGCCACACCATTTTGACACTGATGGGGGAATCCGGGGAGGTGTTTTTTTTTTTTTTATGCAATCAAATCATATACAAAATCAAACTTATGCCCCCCATACACGGTCTGTTTGTACATTTAAAGTACACATCGTATCGGATTGCATGCCTTGTGCATGTACTGCGATCCGATGTGTACTTAGTACAAAAAGTATGTGCAGCACATACTTTTTGTACTGTACTATGGGATGCGCGGGAGCGCGCATCGCATAGTACAGAACGGAGCCGGCAGAAACGGAGCGTCTATGGGCTCCTTTAATTCTATACAAAGAAAACAAACAAAAAAATTAATGAACAAAAACAGTCAAATAAAAACATGTGGTCTTCCGTTAATATGCATATTTATCGAACGCGTAACTCCGGTTGATCAGCACAGCAATTGGGTAACAAAAGTATACCTCTAATAACTCCATCTCAGCCAGAACTGCCAGTGTTAATGACCGTAACGGATATACCAATCTACCAAGAGCGTAACTTGAGTCCAACCATTTAGTCCAGACAGTAAAAAAAGCTTTTTAACTAGAATATTGAGAAAAAGGGGTGCAGAATGTGGGGCGTGTACTCCCACACTGAGCTTATAATAGATACACAGTTGGTCAATGTTCAGTTGTACTGGAAACCCCTGTCTTTTATATGGTAGAAGTGTGAAATAATTCTGCATGCTTTTGTGGCACTACAAGTAGTAGCTTATGACGGTTGCATGCTTATAGTTGTAAATATTCTCACATACCAGCATAAGAAAAAAAATGTAAAACCACTATTCTAATAAATATTGAAGATTGGATTAGATTTATGATAATGATCATCTCTAGAGTACAGAATGCAAATCTTGTTAACATGGCACGTTCTTAGTTGGGACGCTAATTGGCAATGGAGACCTATATCGCTAAACCAATAACAAGGAACTGGTTCGTAATTTGCCTGATTCTAAACAACACAAATTATACTTTTCTCCTTTTACATATAAATTTACACAAGGGTAATTTTTGCTGATTGTTTGTTTATATTTCAGAATTTTGTTATTTTATGTAATTTTTTCTAAAATACATTTGATGAAAAGGCAGTAGGCATTATTTAAGATGGCAGATGTTGTTAATTAATTGATATTTCCTGTGTGACTTCATTTATAGCTTTTTCTTTCTCTTGCGTCTATTGTCTTTGGTGAGTTTAAAGTTTTTTTTTATTTTATTTTTTTCAGCTTCCAAGGCTGTGGATTGTCTTCTGGATTCAAAATGGGCGAAAGCGAAAAAAGGGGAAGAAGCTTTGTTCACAAACAGAGAGTCTGTGGTTGAATTTTGCAATAGGTATGTCCAGTGCTTTAAACAGGGGATGTAAATTGTTCACCTGGCAACTTGTTTGGTAATTTTTATTTTTTTACATATTAAATTCTAAGCAAATAAATTTAAGTCCAACTATATATAAGTAATTGTTTATCCAATGTTGTTACGTCATACCTTCTCCAGGTTTGGAAACTCTCTCTTAAGGTCCATACACACAGCGATTTTGCCCAAAATGATGGACTGATGATGGGGAAAGTTACTGGACTGAAAATTGCTCATTGCATACACACTGAGTGATTTTCGCCCGTTTTAGCGCTTTTCTCCAGAGTGGATGACATTCCATAGCATAGCTATGGAACGCCATCCACTCCACTGTTCATCAGCGCTCGCTGTTCATCGCTTCCCCTTACACACTGGGCGGCTTTCAAGGTGAAAGCAGCTCAAACGAGTAAACTGAGCTGCTTACAGCTCAGAGTCACATTATCGCTGGCCCGGCCTCTCAACTGCTGGTATTACTGGACAAAAAACACTCAGTGTATATGCACAGAGTTTTTTTCAGCCCAGCGATTATTGTTATCCATACACGCTGGGCAGAAACGCCCAGTGTTTCTGGACCTTTACTGTCTTGTTCCATGTTCTAAACTTCAAGGATAATCCACTCAAATATGTTTTTAAATATGTTTTGCCTAGCTAAAGTCTTTATGCTGGACACCACTATCTACTGCAGTAACTCCTGGTCCTAGACATAGGTATTCTACCCTCAGCACTTGAAGATCATGGAAATAGTATGACCCATCGTTTGTTTCTAAGGTTACAGATTTTGCTAAGGACTTTCACAACATCAAAACAGAAGAAGTAGCAATGTCTAAGTCTTCATCATAAATTATGCAATAACTTATCATACCCAGCATAATTATTGTAATCAGCCAATTATTTTGAGTGATTCTTAATTTATAAGCATTCTGGAATATATTGTAAATAACCTAAAAATTCAAATTGATGAAAATTTCAAATGAATAGTATGTTGGGTGTTTAAGTCTGCAGTGACATTGCTGGTCATCCCATTGTGCTTGGGTCCACCAATCTGTGCTGATCATTCCTTTTACTTAGACTGCAAGCCAATCCGCAGATTCATAACACGTGCCCCTTGCTAGGGATGCAAGGTAATAAGATAGCTTGATGGACAGATTTAGTTACAGAAGAATTTCTTCCCCAAAAACCTGACAATTGAAGGACTGTTTTAGAGGCATCAGGGAGCGCCAGGTTCCAGGTAAGTAGAATCCAGTTTTGTAGTATATGTTAATGAACTCTGGCCAAAATAGAAGCCCTTTTTAGTTGATTTTGGCATATTGTTTAGCTCAGTAATATTCAGTCTCTGATATGTATTAAAGATTCACTGGGGGAAATTTACTAAGCTGTGTATTCTCCTTTACATGTGATGTTGCTATGGGCATCCAATCAAAATCTACTTCTTATTTATTTAGTACCCTCTAGAACTGGGGTAGCCAACTCCAGTCCTCGATAGCTACCAACAGTTAATGTTTTCCAGATCTCCTCACAGAATCACAATTGAAGTAATTCGCTCCACCTGTGGATCTTTGAAAATGTTTCAGCTAGTAATGAGTGCACCTGTGCAGCAGCTAGGTTGTCTGGAAAATGTGAACTGTTGGTAGCTCTTGAGGACCGTGGTTGGCTACCACTGCTCTAGAAGATAGTAGACGGGATCTGATTGGTTGCCCATAGCAACATCGCATGTGAAGCAGAATACACATCTTAGTAAATTTCCCCCTCTGACTCTAAACATACATATAGATATATTTTTCTATAGAATATTTTTTTTTAATATCAAATAATAGCATTAATAACTTCATTTAATAAACAAAATAAATGAATCTAGACTAATTTGAACAATATATTAACGTGCCATACGCCAACTGTTAGATTTTTTTGTTATAGCCTAATATAATCAGATAAAAATATCGATTGAAACCGTGTAATAACGTTTGAATATCCCTTATCCGAAATGCTCGGCGCCACAAGTATTTTGGATATGGGATTTTTGCAGATTTTGGAGTATTTTCCCTGACCTGGTCCCCCGACATCTATGGCGGACTTCGGAATCCTCTTCACAGCATTGTGCGAGTGCCTCGGTGATATCACTGGCGCGCCGATGCAATTGCATCCTTGGGAAAGAAGATGCCGCTGAAGAGGATTCCCATGGCTGCCATGAACACCGGGGGGGACAAGATAAGTATGAAAAAGAGGTTGGGGGGGGGGGGCCAGGGGGGAGAAATATTGTGAAAAACCACAGTGTTCAGAATATTTCGGTTTTTGGACAATACGGATAATGGAGACTCAACCTATAGTAAGATTCGAATAGCCTGCCCTGGCTCAGAATAGATAAATCATCTTAACTTCCCAACATACTTTAATAAGCACCTTTTTTTTGTAGTGTACAGTACTTGGCAGTAACATGATTTTTTCAGGGTCAGCAAATTTTCAATGATCAGTCAAACAAATGTGGCTCAGACATTTGTGCTCCACTGACGCGTTTCCATTCTTTCGCAAAATAATGGTTTTTACAGTAATAGGGAAAAATGTCGTGGGCACTAGAGCAACTGGTGGCCTAGATAATAGGATGTGCCATCAGTTGCCACAATAGTGGAGGTATGCCAACCTCCAGAAAATTGCAAAAAAGAGAAAGATATTCTAAGTGGCGCTGACACCACGCGCACACACACACACAGATTTCAAATATAAATGAATTTATTAACAAGATATAAGAATAATATTAAAAAGAGATCAGCATAAAATAATACATTAAAGCGCACACACAAAAAATGCACAAATAGTACTTTGTGCTATAATAACTCCTGGAAATTATATAAAAAAATCGGTATGTATTTGGAAGTTATAATTGCTCACCAGGAAGGGGTGCAATTAGTCGCACGAATTCACATTAGATTAACTGAATATTATCTGGTTGTGTCAAAGTAGACCATATATATCCTGTGAGAATGGTCTCTAGGAGTAGATGTTTATTCCAGTTTTACTTCAGATTTAAAAAGAACATTTGTCACTATTCAACAGTGACAGATTAGATTAGAGCCTTGATGGACTGGCTCCTGGGTCCCAATTAGGTTGCAGAATCGGTAACTACCATATATACTCGAGTATAAGCCTACTTTTTCCGAACATTTTTTATGCTGAAAAAGCCCCCCTCGGCTTATACTCGAGTGAGGGTCCACTTGAGTCAATATGTTTTCCCATTTTTTTGTTGTGAAATTAGGTGCCTCGGCTTATATTCGGGTCGACTTATACACGAGTATATACGGTAAATTAGACTGTTGGTGTAAGTTGACTCAATGGCTTTTTAGCTTACTAATTAGCAGTGCTCGGTTATTTATTGTAAATTGGTGTCCTGGAAATGGACCTCGGATGGCCCATGTACCAAATGTCTTGGCGTAGACCTTGAACAGCCCCAATAATAAAAGTCCACACTCACCCGTCCACACAGCCATATCCTCTTTGATGGAGGCTTTCTAAATGCAGTTGTGTCTTGAGTCTGTGTGAGCCGCAGCTGATGAAATGAGCCAGAAGGTAACGATGAGCTGGCTACGTATTGTGGCGGCTTTTCCCGCATGGGGGAGATGCTGGTGGATGACAGAGAGTAGGCTCCAATAACCTCTGCTGCAGTTTGATCGGCACAGCAGTGGTAGGGAAAGCCGGCTGGTGGTGGATGTCAGAGAGCAGGCCCTGTTAATATGTTAAGCAGCTTTATCGGCGCGGCAGTGGAGAACAAGCTCCGTCAAGTGTTGTAGCTGCTTGCAGCGTCTCCAAGGCCTCACATAGCCTATAGCTTTGATGCGTTTCACCGCTCACAGGGCAGATTTTTCCAAAAGGCAGTCCATCGGGCAGGTATTTTATACCTTTTCTAGTGTTCATTCTAGCACCCGCTATATTTCAAAACCCATGCAGTTCCTCTTCCCTGCCTGGGGTGTCGCTGTCTGCTGTAGTGCTTCTAGCACAGGTCTTGTTTGCATATCAGTGCTTATATACAGACCACACTGTGCTAGAAGCACTACAGCAGACAGCGACACCCCAGGCAGGGAAGAGGAACTGCATGGGTTTTCAAATATGGCGGGTGCTAGAATGAACACTACTTTTCAATGATTGGTTGCTTTGAGCAATGTATCCACTTCATCTCTTCCCAATGCTTGATACTTCTGTAAAGTGAGAGAAGTGATTCTGGAAGCATGAGCACAAGTTAGTGTTAAGTAAAGTCCATGGGTTGGTTGTTGGTCTCAAATTGAATAGCTAACATCACTTTACCATGAGAGAAGGGCGCAAGGTTTTTTTTTACTGAGTAATTTTTTTTTTTTACATTGATAACAGAGCAAACAACAACAATTACAGAGGTAATTAAATAAATATCAAATAAAAAAATATTGAGGGTGTATCAACTACTAAATGTAATATCTCATACATACACAGACAAAAAAAATTACACCAAAACAATAGTGAGATCCAGGATTTCAGTACAGAGAAAGTCATAATATATCCGTTAGATTTTAATCCAACGTAGACATACATATAATATCAACATATACACTATTTGTGCTCTTTTTAGAAGATCCACTTATGAAATAGGTACACAATTCTTCAAGTGTCAGATGATATCCAATGTGCCAGAGTAATACCAAATAGAGGAAGCACATGAAATAAAGAAGCAAACATTATACAGAGAAGCCAATAATTCCTCTAGATCTGGTACAAATGAAGCACTATACATTTGTTAGGATTCGGTATGAAATCCCGACGGTCAAAATCCCGACGGTCATAATACCGACAGCAATTGACAGAAAGTCAAAATCCCGACATGGTCAAAATCCCGACATTTAAAATCCCGACATGGTCAAAATACCGACAAGGTCAAAATACCGACATTTAAAATCCCGACAAGTTCAAAATACCGACACATAGAATGTAGACAGGTGAAAAAGTCAACATGACTTTCGGGCGACAGCTCGCGAGGTCGATATGGGCTTTTCACAGTTTTTTTACCTGAATGTCGACACAGTCGACATGGACACAGTTGGAAGTCAACCGCAGCCCCTCGCATAGCTCGCTGCGCTCGCAATGCTTCGGGCACGGTGCCTCGCTACGCTCGGCACACTATTTTATTCTCCCACCACGCCCTAGTGGATGGTAGGGCATGAAATACCGCCTGTCGGCACATGTCGGGTCAAGAAACAGTGAAAAACCCATGTCGACCTCGCGACCTGTCGCCCGAAAGTCATGTTGACTTTTTCACCTGTCTACATTCTATGTGTCGGTATTTTGAACTTGTCGGGATTTTAAATGTCGGTATTTTGACCTTGTCGGTATTTTGACCATGTCGGGATTTTAAATGTCGGGATTTTGACCATGTCGGGATTTTGACTTTCTGTCAATTGCTGTCGGTATTTTGACCGTCGGGATTTTGACCGTCGGGATTTTGACTGCATCCCATTTGTTATTTGCACTGCATACACAGATTGTCCACATATTATCAAAACACTGGAAGGAACCTCTTGAATTCTTCTAAACCTTGGATCGCAAGAAGGGGTCATGTATACACAGGCTGTTTTGTTCATTTTGGTCCGCACAGTTTGCTAGCACTTCTGCCAATTAGTGTAATAACTACTACACTAGTAGACACTCCTGTCATTTATCTGTCTACCAAAAGCCTATGTATTACTGAGCTAAATAACATACCTTAAATAACGAAAATTGATTTCGTAAAATGTGTCCATCAACCTTTCACCCATCTGCAAAAAGTTACCTTGTTAAGAGGAAGTGGTTCTATTACTAGGCAGTAACTTGCAGGTTGCAGTTTTGCTCTGCACAAATGCTTTGCGTGAATTGGTTGATTCCTACACGGGGCCAAGACCAGTGATTTCACGGCAACTCCAAATAAGACATTATTGTATAAATATTGGAGGAGCTTCATATGTCTGTAGTGAAGCTGACCGGCCTTGCGTTATTTTATACAATTTAAGACTTGTTTATTCTAAGGCTTCTTAAGAAACAGTTCTTTCACCGTGCGTTAAAAGTGATGAAAATGAAGCCAGAAAAAGATCCAAAGAAAGAAAAGGAGAAAGAGAAAGGAAAGCTGGATAGTGGAAAGGAAGAAAAGAAAGAGAACAAAAAAGATACTGCTAAGGAGGAGAAAGTGAAGAAGGAAAAAGAGAAGAAAAAAGAAGCGGAGAAGGAGGAACCGAAAAAAGTAAGTACAGTGTAAGTAACTTTATGAAAAAGCTGTTCCATTTCCAAGCTGTGGGCGCTGGACATAAGGTGGGCCTCTCCGCCTCACCTGTGGCTCCTGCTCCTTATTCTTTGTCAGACTTTGAAATAGCTTAAACACTAGTATAAAGGCTTTCTGATATGTTAGTAGGCGTCCATCTCTTTGATCATATGTTTGAACTTTTTACTGGGATTATATTAAGTTAGAAGAGGTAGAGCCCAAGTATATCATATTACCTACACTGCTAAAGGTCTTTCAGATCAGTCCATAGTAACTTTAAACAAAAATAAGCAGACTTTATACCTCCACAAATACAGTAAGTAGGTGGCATGATAACCCATGGAAGGGTTAAATGGGTAATTTAGAATATCTCACATCACTTCCAGATATACAATAATGATGTAGTGTTCAGTCTAGCACTCGCCATCTTTGAAAACGCATGCAGTTCCTCTTCCCAACCTGCGGTGTCGCTGTCTGCTGTAGTGCTTCCAGCACAGTGTGGTCTGTATATCAGCACTGATATGAAAACCAGACATGTGCTAGAAACACCACAGCAGACAGCAATACCCTAGGCAGGGAACAGGAACTGCATGCGTTTTCAAAGATCGAGGGTGCTAGAATGCACACTAATGATGTCTTTCAAAGTAAGGGAGTAATAATGTTTAAAGCTCCTCTCATCTGCTTTCCCTCTTTTCAAGATGGTTAAACAACTCAAAAATAGCAGTCCAGTGTTGAACAATGGCATTGGTATAATGTATATGTAGTTTGCAGAGAGCACTCACCAGGCTGGTTGAATTTCAAAAGGCAAATTTATTCATACATCAGGCAGAAGTCGACATTTCGGTCCACTGAAGGACCTTTTTCAAGACCACCAAAGGAAGCAGCAGCTTATCCCTCATTGCTCACACAGGGTTTAAATACCCACACAGCCTGTCAATAGTATACCACACCCCCGGAAGTCAGCCTCAGCCATGAGTGGTAGTAAAAACACAGGATCAGTGTAAATAGCTCATCAACAGCTTAAATATTAATATAGCACCAGTCACATTACCCATATTCATATCCTCTGTCCGTGGGCGACACCCGGTCCTAGCGGGGTTCACTGTGGATGCAATTTGCGTTCCATCCAGCTGAACTTGGTGCTATTATAGACTATATACTGGCTGCATAATAAATCTATTGGAATTGCACATCTAGCCACCAGGCATAGCCATAATATAGTATTATACAAAAAATACCCTCTTAGCATAAGGGTGACTTATAGGGCATGTGTGGTTGCCATAGTAACAGGCCATAAATAAGAATTACGTCTTACATATGCACAGATTATACAAACACACAAAAAACACATCTAGACAAAAAAAGCTCCTAAAACACTATGTTAAAAAAGTTGTGTCAAATGCCACCAGTAGCTCACGGATTTATAAAAGATTTTAGTATTTTTTTAACTTATTTCACAATTTATATTTCATTTAAGTATGTATAATAGGTTTCAGATCACTTAATGATGGTATCCTCATTATCTACTTGACCATTATATATGTCACAGGAAAGTTGATAAATGGTTGACCTCATTCAGGCCCTTTGGAACTATAGTTTCCAACCTGTGTATCCATCTCGCCTACGCTTTAAGCAAGATAGTCCGCTATCTCCACCTCTCGGTGGTGGCGGAACCCAATCTATGATCATCCCCCTCAGCGTCGAGATTTGATGTTGCTATTTTAGGAAATGGGATGCCACAGGTTTGTCTGTTGTACCTGTTTCAAACGGCAAACGAATAGAGGATCTATGTTGGGTGACTCTTTCCCTATAGGTCCGGATCGTCTATCCAACATAATAAAGCCCACATGGGCACGTTAAGAAATATATGATGTGGTCAAGTTGGCAGGTCACTCTATGCTTCAAATATACCTTCTTTCCACTTTGTGGATGGCTGAAAAATTTGCCAGTCTGCATGGCCCTACAGGCTGTACAACCAAGACAGCGGTAGCAGCCTTTGCTCTGGCTTAACTTGTTAGTCTTGCCTTCAGTAGTTGGTCGCATGTCTGCTCGGAGTAGGCAATGAAGGGGTTAAATCTCATTTGACGCTGTTCATATCGCTCTTATGTGGTTTTACTTGTCTGTCGGTGTTCATTCATTTTTCAGAGTCTAGTTATAGCAGGCTTGGCAAGTGTTTAGTATATGAGTCCACTTATTCCCTATCCTTTGCAATTAAGCCACTAAAGCTGGCCACATATTGATTTAGTTAGCCAGCTGACTCTTTTAGAGTTACTGAATTAGCGATTTGACTTTGCTAACTCCAGTCTGCACAGATCTTTGAATTATTAGTTATGAACAATGTTTATTTTGTTTTATATATTTGTATAAAATATTTTTAGCAGATTGTGCTACTGTTGGGGTCGTCACCAGGGTCTGATAATTTAACAGGGATGTCTTTCAGTAGCAGAAGGCCATTAAGAAGATAGCATGCAAACCCCTTACTTTTCTGTGCATATTTAATTGTGTACGCTTATTCGTTAATTTTTTTTTTTCGTTATTAAAGGATGAAACTCCTGGAACGCCTAAGAAAAAGGAAACCAAGAGAAAGTTTAAGTTAGAGCCACATGAGGATCAGGTTTTCCTGGATGGTAATGAGGTAAGGTTGCCATGGAAACACTGGAATCTTCACATCCTGAATTTAGGGAATATTTTAATGCCGCCTATACACTGAGTGATGTACGGATGTGATGCACGCTCCCGTGCACAGCACATAAAGTATGTGCTGCCCATACATTTTGAACTAGATTGCATCGCACTATGTATGGGCACCTTAAACATTTCCAGTAATTAGACATCAGGTAAACAATAATACTGAAAGTGCTTTTACAATTTATTAAAATTAAATCGTAAGGGGACACAAGATGGTTAATCCTGTAGCCGTGGATTTACATATTGGCTAATTGAATAGTGCCAGGTATTCATGCTGGCATATTGGGCCTGCATTAGCCCTTCTTCAGGTAGCACATATGTATCACTTGGGTAAATATCATAAAAGCTACACCTTTGTGGGAAGTGTATGCTACCTTAGCTCAGCTCAGTTACATTTTAGAGAACAATAAACAGAAAGTTTTATTGTACAGGAACATGTCAGTGACGTCTTTACTTGATGTGATAGCTTTGAAATGGTTACCACAAGTATTGGATACTTATACTGGACGCATTATACATGAAACTTATGCATGCCAGTACTTCAGTTACTAGTACCTCAATATGCTTACAGAACCATGCACTTTACATGCATATATATATCTAGTACACAATATAGCAAACACATCACAGAATTTCTAGTACCAGTTAGTAATCATATTAAACTAATAAAGGCAATTAATATAATCATAAATAAATCGCACTAGTAATGGGGCCCCATACACTAGTTTGTGCCAACATCTGTGAGACATATGCCAAATATCTACAAAAAATTCCAGTGTTGCTCACATTTGTTATATAAATTTAAATAAAAAATATTCTATTCAAAAATATTTTGTTTCCTATATAAGGTAAACATCCTTATGATAAATAAAAATGTTTATTCTTTTTTTAAATATACTCATTTTAAATATACCGTGTCAATCAACTTGCTGCAGCACTAAATTCACAAGTTATCTGATTAAGCACAGGCACTATACTCTGTTTGCAAAATAAAAATGTTTGCTTGGCAATTTTCTCACCTATTTTGTTAAATTCATTTGACACTCAAAGGATTAAGCTTGTTAAATAATTATTTTTGGAGTACTATTTTAAAACTAAAGGTGCCCATACACGGTACAATTATTGTATACAATTTTGACTAGATCGTATACGTTTTGCGATGCAATGAGATGCAATCTAGTACAAAAGTATGTGCAGCACATACTTTGTGAGCTGTGCGATGAGATATGTGCGGGAGCATGCATCTCATCGCACCCAGCAATTGTACCGTGTATGGGCACCTTAAGAAAAGACTAAAACTAAGACATTTCCTTAGTATATTGATATGCCCAGTTATTTGGAGGCTTTCCTTTTCTTAAAGACAAATGGGTTACTGCTTGCAGCAAGACAAGATTGTATATCTGAAATTATTTCTGGAACAAAAGTATATTTTGCTAAACTCCAAATCCATATTTATCCTTGGCTGGCAAATTCAGTCTTTTTCTGTTCAGCAACAAGTATAAGCTGCAGGTGTCTAAAGAGCAGAATCCTGTAGTTATATTCTCCTTGTAATGCTGAAGCTACAGTATATTAACTTTCTGCATTGCCGTGAGCTGCTTAAATAGGGCTGCTATTACAACTGGAGTCAACTACAGTCGCTGTGCTAGACTTGGTATGCCCATGTAAAAGTCGTTTTAGTAAATACTCTGAGGAGTCTATAGTTCAGTCTTGTCAAACGGGGAATGATAACTGTGGCTTTCACGGTTGAGTTAACAAATACTTACCAGTAAGTTGTAGCTTTTATGATACTTACCAAAGTGTTACACTTGTCCTCCTAAGATGGCCGCTGCCAGCTGTCCCAGCTCAGGACTGTAACTTCCACTGTGCAAGCCTTCTCTCCCCCTTGGATCCATGCGCCTCTTGCTGACCAATCAGTTTCCCCGTGCCAGATGCAGCACTCAGGACACCGTTAAGCTTTCCCATGCTGTAAGCTTAATCGTATCTAGGCAGCGATGCATGTGGCGGGGGAACCGGCACACAGGTCACACTCCAGTTCAGCCCAATGGGGAGCCACACACTCACACATGCTGCCTGAATTTCTGTGTGTCATTATTTCTGAAATGTTAAGAACTTTTTTGCATTTCATTTCTTAATTCTCCCCAATGTTTCCAGGTGTATGTGTGGATATATGATCCAGTCCATTTTAAAACCTTTGCTATGGGCCTCATCCTTGGTAAGTTGCTTCACTAATTTGATCTTTTTATGCGCAATTTATGATATCTCTGCATTTTTTTAAGCTAAAGCCGGAAATATAAGGTGATCCAATGTGAAAATGAAGTCAGTTCTTGCTTTAATATGTATACTTATTAATTAACTGTGTAACAGTACTGATCCAATATATTCACCAGTAAAAGACCACCCATAGCTTTTATCAGTAGCATATTACATCCCATATGTCCCTGGAATGTTTGCCAGTTGTATAGAAACATTGGACGCTGCAGCGTCTGTGTACGTCTGCTGGCGGTATTACCTCTGTGACTTTATGCAGCCGCGCCATGGATCAACCAATTCAGTGATATGCCCATAAGATGGACCTTCTCATACCTCTGCAGAGCAACCTTCCAGCCAGTGCCTGGGAATACTCCATACATTTCCAAGACCCCTTTTACATCGGCCACCTGGCAATTACCTGGCATTTTTGGGTGCTGGGTCATTTTGCTGGATGCAGCCTGACCCCAATTCACACCACCCGCATATTACCGGGTTAAAGCTTTTCAACCTGAGAATTTGTGGTGTGAAAGGGTCAACACTGGTCTTAAATCCCAGCACTCTGGTCAAGAGCAGGGTCAGAGTGCCGGGATTTAAGACCCGTGTTGACCCTTTCACACCAAACAAAAACCCGTGTTTTTCAGCAAATTCCCGGGTTGAAAATCTTTATCCTGGTAATTTGCTTCTAGTGTGAGAGGGGTATAAGATGGGAGATCTGTTTCAGATGGGATGTTGCTATGGGCAACCCATAAGATACTATCTATTATCTTCTAGAAGGGGCTAAATAAATAAGTAGATTCTGATTGGTGATTGGTTTCCCATAGCAACATCGCATGTGAAATTGAGTACATTTCCCCCTGTGAGTTTTCATCACAACTGCAGCTCATCGCAGGTGTATACACAGTTGAAAAAAATATTTAACTATACCACACATTGACTCAGGCCCATTGTTTTAAAAGAGGCTGTAAATCAGCACCTACCAAGCACAATATATTACATTTCTAGTTAGCCAGCTTTAGCATCACAGTGTCATGAGACACAACATATTTCTATGGGAAGCAGTGTACCAGTACCCCGAACTGGTTCCAGGCTCTGATCTGCGCAGGGTGAAATTATTGGAAGATTTTTATGTTGTTTGTTCTCTCTTCCACGAGATTGCACAGTTAGAAAGTTTCCCATTGCTGTTGTGTACTGAATAAGCCACACTGGCTTGCTTTCAGGTGGAAGGCCCATTGTAAGCACATGCGAGACGTGTTTCAGCACTAAGCGAACTGTAAGAGCTGATTGTTATGAGAATAAATAATTGGGCAAACAAGGTTCAAAAATGAGGATAGGTGACTAAGGAGGGGTTGGATTGGCAGACAAGGGTCAAGCCCAAAAGAGTTTAAGTGACTGCTGGCACATGAGATGCGTGGTCACATTATAGATGGCAGGAATTAATTCCACATGTGACTTTTGTTTGTGTAATCTTTTCTTTTAGTAATTGCAGTGATCGCTGCCACCCTCTTTCCTCTGTGGCCGGCTGAGATGCGTGTTGGAGTTTATTATCTCAGTGTGGGAGCCGGGTGTTTTGTGGCCAGCATTCTTCTTCTTGCTGTCGGTATGTCTATCATATTACATATATATCTATCACTGAATCCAGCATTGCATGCTACAGGTATCCACTGGGTGTCCTTCCTTCATAAACTTGATTCCTCACCATCTAACCTGCATCGCTGAGGTAAAGAGTATAATAAAAATACATGGCCTTCTGTAAAGTCATATTATAGTATTTAACCCAATTAGTTACTTGGTTTGTCTGCTCTTATTACCTGATATTAAAGTATTTAATAATTAGAAAGCTGGGGTGAAATTTAATAGGATGAGAGATTCAGAAAGTGAGAGATTTGGTAAGAAATCGCTATTTATTTTTTTAAAGTGTCAATCATTTACACTGCAAAATCAAACTGGTTTAAAAAAACCCTGGAGATTTCTTACCAAATATCTCACTTTCTGAAACTCTCATCCTATTAATGTTTTGGGGGCATATCACAGCCAGTGACTGTGTCTTCAGGCACAGTTTCACTGGCCTTGGCAGCTAAGTTGTGGCGGACATTCTTGGCAACCATTGGGTTGTTTAGATGTTCGATGGTATGACTGATCGTCTCACACACACGTGCACTGCGCCAACATACTGCAGCACACATAATTGTTTCTCCACCATATGATTTTGCCACATCTACATAATGGACAAAGAAACAGACGCAATGTCATTAATTTTCAATCAGCCCAAGCTGTCCGGTACTAATTAAGTTGACCTTCTCTTATTGTAAGCAAAAGGATATATTTAGAACATACAAATAGGGCCCTTGCTTATAAAAATTCACTCAATAATATCTTCCTCAGGGGATAAAGCCTCCGATATACCACATTGAATAATAGGCAAGAAAGAAAAGACTCTGATTTAGGTGCACTGATAGGACAGGATCTGTTAAAATGCAACTTTTTATTAGTATTCATAACATTTTATATTGTCTACTTTATTATCGACTCCGTCCGCACACACACACACACACACTTTGTAAAGGAGCAGAGGCTGGTTCTCTCCCTGTGCCAAGGCGGTTACATTGTACTGAACCGGCCGCGGCTCCTTTACAGAGTCTGTGTGCACCGACAGAGTAAATAATAAAGTAGATAATAAAAAATGTTATGAATACCAATAAAAGGTCAATTTTAACATATTAGCGCCCCTTTTTCAGGTTCTGGTCATTCTTGCCCATCTCTCTCTAATTGTAACTACAATCAGGCATGAAGCTTACATGCAGTGTTTTCTTCTTTGCAAGGGGGGAAATTTACCAAGATGTGTATTCTACTTCACATGTGATGTTGCTATGGGCAACCAATCAGATCCTGTCTACTATCTTCTAGAGCAGGGCTGGGCAATAGCAGCCCTCCAGATGTTAATGAACTACACATCCCAGGATGCTTTGCATTAGTTTTGCTATGTGGCCATGCTGAAACTGATGCAAGGCATGCTGGGATGTGTAGTTCATCAACATCTGGAGGGCCGGTGTTGCCCAGCCCTGTTCTAGAGGGTGCTAAATAAATAAGAAGTAGATTCTGATTGGTTGCCCACAGCAACATCACATGTGAAGTAGAATACACATCTTAGTAAATTTCCCCCAAGGTGTCTCTCTCTGCAAATAGTACGTGTTTTTCCCTGCTAGGGAGACACACCACATACTAACACATCCTTTAGTTAGCTTTTTCAGGTGCAGCTGTCTTGGCCTTAACATTGCCTAAGGAATGGAAGCCATCTTATTTCCATTTAATCCTGGGAACCATTAAACTACTGTGGCACTTACCTTAAAAAGATTTTTGGGTCACCTTATTATGCCAATTACAATAAAACAAAAATATCTATGAAAAAAGGAGTAGATGTAGTGTCCTGCAGCCTAGGAGAGAAGAGGTTTGTGTATGTGATTAGGTCTTTACTATTACTGACCAGAACTGGGTCCCATAATATTTTTCTTAGTACTCGTTGGTCTTACTAATGTTTCCTGTTTTTAAAGAAACTATGTTGTATACAGCTATGGAGAGACACCGTATCCCACCTCGTAGCCAAACTACTTCTCCAATATACAGTAGTATCACATGTCCCTGGAATTTTAAAAGCATAAGGTAGAAACAAGTGACACATATACAGATAGGGCCCTGGTTTTACAAGGAAAATAGTCAGTTACCAAAGTAACTGAAGGGGCGCCTGTATGAGTGGTTCCTGCCAGCAGCTGTCAATAAAAGGGATTGTCAGTCCCTATAGAAAATAAGAATAAAAGAGGGTGGTAGACTGCGCTTATTGATGACAGATTGAGGTGAATTAAAAAAGTAATTTAATTGCACAATGACATGCTATAATGTATACACATAAATCACAATATGCACAATGTAAAAAGGGGGAGAAGGGGGGGGGGGATGTAAAAACCTGGTTTTACATGACCCCAGTGCTGTGAGCTGTATAATATGTAAATGCAGATAAATGAATGGTCTGTGCTTTCTTATGTTGTCTGGGTATTCTGATTTTTGCTCTGTTTTATTTTTAGCTCGATGCATTTTATTCCTTATAATATGGCTCTTGACTGGAGGAAGACACCACTTCTGGTTCCTGCCTAACCTGACCGCAGATGTTGGCTTCATCGACTCCTTCCGACCACTTTACACACATGAGTACAAGGGACCAAAGGCCGATCAGAAGAAAGATGAAAAATCGGAGTCCAAAAAGCCTATAAAATCCGACAGCGAGGATAAATCTGACAGCGAGAAAAAGGAAGAGGAGGAGAACAAGGTGGTTGAAGCAGCCGAGGGATCAGGCACGGAAGGATCTGGTGCAGATAGGCAGTCAGACACAGACAGTGACAGGAGAGAAGATGAAGGCTCACAGCACAGTAGCGGCAATGGCAATGATTTTGAAATGATCACAAAAGAGGAACTTGAGCAGCAGACAGATGATGGAGACTGCGAGGAAGAAGAGCAGGAAGATACAGCAGAGCCGCTCTGCGAAAAATCTTAATGCATCGGCTGGGCTCTAGGACTGATATATGTGCGTACGAAAGGATTTCTTTGTGGAGTGATCACCAAAACATTTACACACATCTCTTCACTGTCTTCTTTCCGATATGCAGGATCTGTAGGGATCATCAAATTCACTAGACTCTAAAGTTGGTATTAAAAACAAACAAACAAACAAAAAGTTTCAAATCTGATGTTAAAAATCTTTTTTGAATTCTTTTCTTTTTCTAGTTAAAATGCCAAAATGCAAGGGGTAGACGCTCATTTTTCTCCTGCTTGTTCGTAGTGTTTTCATATATGAGCCGCTGGTGTCTGAGTTAGGTGATGCTGGTCTGACCTGCATGCTGCTTGCACTCATTGTTGCCTGTCATGTGCACGTAACTCAATAAGGTCTGTTCATTTCAGGAAATGTTTGGGATAACCCCAACCGCTCTCAATTGTAGCAGGATATTTAATAACACTTCTTTTTAGATCGTTCCCCCCGTCTTTGTCTTATTTTTGTTTTCTCTGGCAGTAAAGTGCTATTCAATTAATGTAACTGGAGCTCTTATTTGCTATTAACATGTATGTCTTCTGAATAAGTGTTCTTTTTATGATTTTGATGATCCCTATTTCCATATAATTCATGGAATGTTAGCTCTTTTTGTAAATGAAAGGTTTATGTTTGTTTTTTTTAGTATATCTATATTACCTATCATTTGAAACCCTCCTGTCTATAATTTACCCTCGCCATCTTCTGTTTGAAAAAGTACTTTTGCTCTTTATGATGGTGGTGGTTGGTACTTTTTGCTATGTAATCATTGAGCATATAGGTGGTAGATGAGAATATATAAAACTTATATTAGAACTCTCCAACAAGGTGAATGGTACAGTTTGCTCTTATTTAGGGGTTTGTGTATATGCAAGAACAGAAGTACAGTGGGTATGCTACTGGTGTGATCATTATATAGCACTAAAGCTACAATATATATATATATATATTATATATATATATATATATATATATATATATATATATATATATATATATCTCCCTCCACACAATAACACATGGTAAACACATTACTTATTCTAGTTCCATAAATGCCGTACAAGCATTCGGGTCAATGATCCTGGTGTTTCTAGCCGTTTCGGGAAACTTGCTGCAATTAGAGAAAGCTGCTTGCCTATGTCAAAGTCTCACCCATTCTGCTTCACCCTTTCCACATGCCGATGCCCAGCTTAATGTGGCCATATACCAGAACATGTCCACTTTACCTGACCAAGCCCATCTATTTTACTTAATGGGGTACATTTACTAAGATGGGAGTTCTATTGAAGATTAAATGTTGCCCATAGCAACCAATCAGATTTGATCTATTATCTTCTAGAATGTTCTAAATTGATAAGTCAAATCTGATTGGTTTCTATGGCCACATCCCACCTTCAATAGAACTCCAATCTTGGTAAATTTACCAAAATGTATAAGTCTGTTATACAGTGCATATAATGCTGTTGACACATTCGGGCAAGTGTGATCATTACCCTTTGGCAAATGAAGTTCTAGATGATGTCCTATAGTAAGGCATTTGACCACATTAAAAACAAGATGGACAGCCTTTACATCTTAAAGAGCTAGAAGTTCTCTGCCTAATTTTTTTTTTTTTTTTGGTTATCCTTGCCTCCTCTTGACCAAATGAAATACTTTTTTATGTTGGTTAGCTAATGTGTTACATGTCCCTCTTGGAGTAATAAGGGTGCATTTGATATTTTATGCAATTAAGTTTTTCAAAAGAGTATGTGTAACTGCCTTTTTATTTCGCCCCCCCCCCCCCCTTTCCTTATTTCTTTTTCTTGATGACATGCTTCGTCTTTTATCACTCAAGCAGATAGTACACATTTGCGGAGACTGTCTTATGAATATTGATCCCTGTTATATTCCTTCCTCTTACTATAAACGCCTACAATGTAGTATGTGTAGCTGTTATTTGTGTCACCAAGCAGGACCAGATGATGCAGAAGTAACCAATGGCGGCTTCCTTTCTGAAACATTACCTATAAACTATAAAAAGAAAAGAGAAGTGAGACTTGTTATAATGTATTTGTAAGAGTCTGTGCACCTTTTAAGACACGTTCTGTAAAAGCTAAATATTAAAAAAAAAAAAAAACTTTAATGCAAACATTCAAGTTGGTTGTAATTCAATAAAATGTAATATTAATGGTTGTTGCAAATGTTTATTAATATAACAGCTACTTTAAACTGGCCTAATATATATTTCTAAATATATTCATCTGCTGTTTATGAAAAACAGATTTGTGTAATTGAATTGTGTCTGTTAATTCCCTCAATCAATTTTCTGTTTGCACGATAGGGTGATTTCATTGCTCTACAGATTATTGATTGAGAAAATGCAGAAACAGATACAAGTATTGCTTTGTTAAAGCTAGAACCAGGGTAATTGTAAAACTAATATTTTTAAGAATTTTGAAAAACTATCACTATGAAGTTGTATTTTATAGGTCTGTTCTGTTTTTGGGAAGTCTCTCATAAAAAACTGCAATATGACACTTGGGAAAGAGGCATTGTGCAGTTATGATCATCCTGTTTTGAGAGGTGATAGGTTCCTTAGATCGGCAGTTCTCAAACTGTGGGTCCTGACCTTCTCAGCATGGGGTTGAGACTCCATGTTGCTGACCATCAGGCTGAGGACTTTTCTATCCTCAGTCAGTTATCCAAGGAGTCTGGAAAATCTGTTGAATTGTCTGTTTTTTTTGACTCCTCACATTATTTTGTGCCTCCGCAATGCTGACATTTATGTGCTGTCTGCTGACTGGGGTCCTGTAATTATTTATTTTGTCTGATGGGGTCCCAGAGCAAAATAGTTTGCGGAAACCTGCCTTAGATAATCAATTTACTAATTATAGATTCTGTCTATCATTTGCTAAAATGCAATAGAGAAATGATAGAATCTGATTGGTCACTTCCTGCAAAGAGAACCCACTCAAATGCACACAATGGAAGCAGCCATTTTGTTGGCTGTATATAATACAGCCTATCAATTTTTTTAGGAAGATTCCACCAGTTCCTATTAAATCGACAGGCTTATAGTTGGTCTAGTGAAAAAATAATTATCTGCTTTCACTGTGTACAATAGAGGTCTAGTTTTAATGTTGTTAAATAATTTATTAAATATTGTCTGTAGTGTGTTCTATACACACAAATGTAAACACTACTTAAACCATCTTACACACATTTATATAATCGTTATGCTATGGTTTGATGTTTGAGGGACATTGACCCCATAACATGCTCCTTGCTCACTCAGGATTATGACTGGGATTAAGGTATTTAATATGTTTTCTTCCGAACAACACAGCCCTGGTACCTATAGTACATTCGCAGAAAATAAATGTTTTCACACTTGGATTTGGGCCAACATTTCTTGTATGTAAGTATTACTATACTATTAAAAGTACTGGTGACAACATTTGCATATTCTACAGTGTGAACTATAAAAAAACAACAACTTTATTTTGTCTTAGATGTTAAAAACTCTGTTTTGTCTTAGATCTTGTCTTAGATGTTAAAATGGCATAACGTATTTTGTCATGCCGTATATATCAACCTTTTATGCTATCGTATAATTGCCCATTTGACTGTTTACAAGAAAATTCTTTTATCAGGGGTTTCATTGAATAAAACATTAATATATCTAACTCTCAGAAGGAATACCCTCCAGTACCACTCTTTAATTTTCTCCACAGGTCTTTTACATATTTTATTTTGTTTTTCTTGTATTTACACTCTTGTCCAATTAAACTATTGGACATATTTTGACAACAATTTTTAATGTAGAATATATACACTGATCAGCCATAATATTAATACCACTGAGGGGTAAAATTAATAACATTGATTGTCTCTTTACAATCCCACCCATAAAGGTTTGGGGAATAGCAAACGACAACTGAACAGTCAGTTTTTGTAGTTGATGTGCGGAAACAAGAAAAATGGGCAAGCGTAAGCATTGGAGTGACTTTTTCAAGGGTCAAATTGTGATTGCTAGATGAATGGGTCAGAGCAATTACAAAATGGCCCGTTTTGTGGTATGCAATTGTTAGTTTCCTAAAATGCATTGGTTAGTCCCTACTAAAAGTGGTTCAAGGGAACGACAACTGGTGAATTGTCGATAGGGCCATGTGCGCCAAAGACTCACTTATGCAGGTGGGGGACTAAGGACTGACCTTCAGGTTCTATCCCACAGAAAGATGCATTGCTGAAAAAAGTTAATGCTGGCTATGATAGGTGTCAGTCCACACAGTATAATACATTTGAATACACCAAATTACATTGGCAAGTCATAATACCATATACAACCTTAATAGCATGTAAGAATTGTAACCATGCTAGTAAATATGCACTTACATAAGTTCCTCATTAAACCGTCTCACTGTCTATCACACGTTCCTATTCTTTATCTAAGTTTAAACATTCTCACTTGGATATAATGGGCAGTATTCAATGAGGATGATTCGCCATGTTCTATGGCGAATGTGTGCTATTTTCATGCTCTAAGGTGAATCTATTTACTGAAAAAGTGAATCACCCTATTCAACGTGCAATATTTGCCGATGGAGAACCGTGAATGACGGACAATTCACCGTCTGATAGTCACCACAATTCGCGGTGGTTTTTCAATGTGATTCGCCGTGAGTGTATTCAATGAGCAGATGACGAATTGCTTTCTAAGGGATTTTCGCTGTGTGTCACCGTGTAGCAATCGCCATCTTTTTATGGTGAACTGGAATGTGAACTTTTAAAATAAAGTTTTTTTATTTGGTGTATCTCCCTGCCTGCCGCCGTCCTGCGGCGTCCGCCGCAGAGGTTAAGAATCGCTGTCAGGGGCAGCGAGCCCCTGCGGCATTGAATACGGTGACAGCGAGGGCTGGCAGCGAAGGCTCCAGCCCTCCGGAACAAGGCGACTGTGCAGTGAATCCTAAACAGGATTCGCTGCACATGCCGAGTATTGTCATTGAATACTGCCCAATGAGATGCCTCCAATGAGAATGATGTTAATTATCTGAATATAGATTGGGTCTGTTCCAATTGTCAGATGAATAATGCTGATAAGCATGGTTTGCACATACTTCTATAATCCCTGTAATATGCGGGCAACGGATGTTCATAAGAAGCATATTACCATGATGTAATTGCAGTCACAAATTTACAAACTGGTATTAGCCAGTACAGCTCCGTGCACAAATGATCCCTCCAACAATGCCAAGTATTCCAACAAGATGCCACAGTTGAAATAAAAGCAATCAGTAAAGGGGAATAGTTCACTGGTAAGTACTCTTGTATAGACATATCATCTGATGGCATCCTGCACAATGCAGTGAGATTGAGGTATTTTCTTCTTGATTTATTATTGTAAGTATACTGTTCACATTTTAGGAACTGCTTTTTAGCTCTGCATTACTAACTTTATATAAGACTCAAATGTGTATGTTTGTGGTTTCTTCTGCATTATTTTACAATATTGTTTCTGGGGCCATCATCTGATTCCCCCACAAATCGGACCATAAACCCTGCAGCCCCAGTGACTAGGGAAGTGGGTGTAATATGGGAGGATGGTTTCCTTTTTCATTGAAATTTCTTTCAATTCCTGGACAGTTGACAAGTATAGAGTTCCATAATGGCGTGGTATTTCATTTTGAATTATTTTAAACCTGTTTTAATGTCACTAATTAACTGTTTTTGCACATAGACCAAACTAAGCTCTTATCTAAACTGAAGATTAGCAATGGATTCACACTTACATATAAAAAAAAAAAACTAAAAACATTTATATATAATTGTATTTACTAAGGACCAATTATAGATTGATGTTATATAAATTATTTTGTATTTCTAACATTTAAAAATGTATATTAAAAATCTGTTAATTGCGGTCACATAAATATACCCCTAGGTCTCTAAACTTATGTATGTTTACTAAGGCTGGTAATAGTGGCAGTATTGCTAGTCCAAGATTCTCTGTGACACCTTTTGGTTTGATGAAGGATAGACATTGGCAGGTATTCAATGCGGCCGGCGAGGGGGTTAAACAACGAGGATTGCAGAAAACCAGCGATTCTCGCTGTTTAACCCCCGCGCTGGCCGTTCGCTCTATTCAATGTTCTGGGGAAATCTTCGCTTTCACAGGACGGCGAGAATTCCCCAAAACAGCAAGGCCTGCGGCTAATGCAGGAAACTCGCTGTATTTAGCCGCGAGTCTCACTGGTTCAGGAGCCGCATACAACAATTCCCCCTCGCTCAAGAAATGGAGCGAGGGGGAATTGGCGTATGAGGGGGGCTGAGTTGAATACTGACAGGGTGAGTGGTGACAGCGAGCAGGAAGCTCTGCTCGCTGTTGCCGCTCGCCCACAGCATTGAATACCCCCCCCAGTGAGGGATTTGTCTCCCTTTTATGTCATCAGTGTATTGTATTCCAACTGAAAATAGTGATCTGAATAGGAAAGTGTAAGCAATGGTGGACTGTTGGATGATTGAGTTGACAGCATAAGGTTACAATTAGGTGAATGGAAAGTTGCTTGTTCTGGAATATAGTCTCCAACAGACTGGTACCATATGGCCTCCCAACAGTTGGGATTTTGACTGTTAGTAGACCAACACCAGATTCTCAACTGTTAAAATCCCAACAGTCAGGATCCTGACTTGTAGGGGCTATTCTCCCTCGTGGGTTCCACAACTCCCCATGGAGGGAGAATAGCACCTGTGACAAGCGAGGTGAGCAATCCCCACCCCCAGATGTATCAAGCTTCAAAAAGTGATACAATAGAGAGTGATAAATAGCCAGCCAATCAGCTCCTAACTGTTGTGTTACAGGCAGGGTTTGAAAAATAACAGGTAGGAGCTGGTTGTCTATTACTCTCCACTTTATAACATTTTGAAGCTTGATACATTGGTCCAATAACATGAAATATACAAAATTTGCCATAAAATCATGTCGACCAGTTGTATGCTGACTTTTCATTTGTCGGTCCAATGCATATTGACCTATTAACTGCCATTCATAACACTGTGGGGGAAATTTACTAAAGGAAATTTGTAAAAAAATAAGTGTATTTGTATCCAGAAATACACTTATTTTTGACATTTACTATCCCAAAAATACGGTAATTCGTATTGATAGTACATCAATACGAATTGCCGTATTTTCGGGATAGTAAATGTCGAAAATGAGTGTATTTCTGGATACAAATACACCTATTTTTTTTACAAATTTCCTTTAGTAAATTTCCCCATGTATGTCTATTAATCTACACTTCATCCAATAAAGTACATAACAGAAATTGTGATATATCTCAAAGGTACCATCACAGGCTAATATAAGTCATTTCATAGTTCTGTATGTTTTCTTAGGAACCTACTGGCTGTCCTATGCAGAGCTTGCACATATAACCACATTGCAGCCATTGCTCAAAATGTTGTATTGTTATCACCCTGTTTATGCTGATATACACTTTCATTTTATGGAATTTCAATCTAGTATTCCGATTGTTATCCCTATGTGATATTGACCAGAGATTCATCCAGATAATGAATGTAGATTTATTCATAAGACCCACTTAAAAATGTCTCAGAGAAAATAGTGTTACCAGACATGGGTGAATAGACACCACTTTTACATCTTATACCCCTTTCACACTGCAGCTCTTAACCAGTATATTGACGATTTTTTAGCCTTTTAAAATGGATTTTTAAAAGGCTGCATTTACCGGCTACAAATTACCAGTATTTGCAAACGGGTAAAAAGCAGAGTCCTACACGGTTCAGAGCCGTTTTTTTTATGCAGTGTGAACAGCTCTGAACCGCTATTTAAGACTCAGGCAGCAGTGAGCATTGAGCTGGTCCCGCTCTGTGCATATATAATGAGCAGGACCCAGTGCAATAAATATCCCGCTCTGTGCATATGTAATGAGTGCGGCCGGCCATTACATATGCGCACATGTAAGGAGCGGGACCCGCCCATTACATATGCACACATGTAAGGGGCGGGACCTGCTCATTAAATATGCGCACATGTAACGAGCGGGACCCGACCATTACATATGCGCACATGTAACGAGCGGGTCACGCTCATTAAATATGCAATGCGCTGTCTCATAGCTACTGTTTGTCGGAATCTGCTTTCAAACTGCAAACCTGCTTGAGACCCGGTATTTACATGTGGTGTGAAAGGGGTTTTACTTGCTCTGACCCGTTTTAAGAAACGTTATAAATATCGGGTCTAAGCAGGTTTTGCGGTGTGAAAGCAGGTTCATTTAATTATTCTAAGGAGAGATGGGTTAATCAAAGGCTATATACAAGCAGAATGCAATAGACAAGATATGACATTTGGTAATGTCCAGAGTGAAATATGTGTGTCTCCTAACACATTGTGCCACTGTAGTTAGATTGAAAAATCTAGTGATTTGTGGGTTTATGGTCTTAAATTGTTGTTTTTATAATGGTGTATGCCTGCATGAAAGATTCCCCTGATACGGGTTCTTAGTTCCAAATGTATTGTAGTTCACATACTGTGGGTAAGACTGACATTTAATTATAATATGACATCTGACCTCTTTATACCTAAACTAGAGTATATTTACATTTTTGAATTTCTTTATTCTCTTACTACAGTGCCCTGAAATCCAAAGAATGGCAAGCGCTCTGCAGAAAATCTCCTATATATTTGGCTACATCTGTCACTCAAAGTGGGTGTCTGTGTCTATAACGCTCTGTTCCTGGACTTTCCTCTTAATGTGTGATTGCCTTCATCTGTGCTGAACACCTTTCTGAGAAATTAACCTGTTTAAAACAGGTGATGGCAATCATTCATTAAGGGGAAGTCTAGAAACAGAGCATTGTGTCCCTCCTGGAGAGGGTCATGTTGGGAGGTATGTGACAGAGAACCAGCCCAGTGAGCCCACAGACAGTGCCAGACACCCACTGCCTTCCCATGTTGCCCAGCACTGCTACTCCACAGCCACCAGGTGAGCGCCCCCCTCCCGCGATTTGCGGCAAAACCTCCCCCCCGCGCGCCCCCCCCCTCCCGTGATTCGCGGCAAAAACACCCGCTCCCCCGCGACCCCCCCTACCGCGATTCGCAGCAAAAACACCCACGCGACCCCCTCTCCCGCGATTCGCTGCAAAAAGAACCCCCCCACGACCCCTCCCGCAATTCGCGGCATAACCACCACCCCGCGACCCCCCCCTCCCGCGAATCGCGGCAAACCCTCCCCCGTGACCCCCCCCCCCCGATTCGCGGAAAAAACACCCCCCCCGCGACCTCCCTCCCGCGATTCGCGGCAAAAAGAACCCCCCCGCAACCACCCCTTGCACGATTGGCGGCACCCCCCCTGCGACCCCCCTCCCGCGATTCGCGGCACCCCCCCCGCAATTCGCAGCAGCCCCAGGATTAAATGGCACATGCAAAACACTGACATGGCTATGGTCGACAATGAAAAAGGTTGACAGGAGTTTTTGAAGATTTATTTTTAATTTTTTTAATTTTTTCATATTCATTGTCATGTGTCGACATGGACACCAATGAAGTGGCACACTTATGTCAACATTTACATGTGTTGACCTTTCTGTGTTGATTTTTTCTTGTGGCGATTCGCGTCACACCCCCCCGCAACCCCCCCTCCGGCGATTCGCGGCACCCCCCTGCGACCCCCCCCCCCTCCCGCAATTCGCGGCAACCCCCCACCGGAACCCCCATAAACCCCGCTCTCCCGCGATTCGCGGCACCCACCCCCCGCAACCCCCCCTCCCGCAAATCGCGGCACCCCCCGCGATTCGCGGCAGCTCCAGAATTAAATTGCACATGGAAAACACTGACATGGCTATGGTCGACAATGAAAAAGATTGACATGAGTTTTTGAATTTTTTTTTTTCATTTTTTGAATATTTTCATATTCATTCTCATGTGTCGACATGGACACCAATGAAGTGCCACACTTATGTCAACATTTACATGTGTTGACCTTTCTGTGTTGATTTTTTCTTGTGGCGATTTGCGTCACACCCCCCCCACAACCCCCACTCCCGCGATTCACGGCACACACACACACACCTCCCCCGCGATTCTCGGCACCCCACCCCGTGACCCCCCCTCCCGTGATTCACGGCACACCCCCGCGACCCCCCCTCCCATGATTCGCCGCAACCCCCGCCCCGTAACCCCCCCTCCCGCGATTCGCGGCACCCACCCCCGCGACCCCCCCTCCCGCAATTCGCGGCACCCCCCCGCGATTCGCGGCAGCTCCAGAATTAAATTGCACATGGAAAACACTGACATGGCTATGGTCGACAATGAAAAAGGTTGACATGAGTTTTTGAAGTTTTTTTTTTCATTTTTTGAATGTTTTCATATTCATTCTCATGTGTCGACATGGACACCAATGAAGTGCCACACTTATGTCAACATTTACATGTGTTGACCTTTCTGTCTTGATTTCTTCTTGTGGCGATTCGCGTCACACCCCCCCCCCCCCGCAACCCCCACTCCCGTGATTCACGGCACACACACACCCCCCCGCGATTCTCGGCACCCCACCCCGTGACCCCCCCTCCCGTGATTCACGGCACACCCCCCGCGACCCCCCCTACCATGATTCGCCGCAACCCCCGCCCCCGTAACCCCCCTCCCGCGATATGCGGCAACCCACCCCGCGACCCCCCTCCCGCGATTCTCTGCAATCCCTCCCCTCCCGCGATTCGCAGCATCCACCCCCCCACAACCCCCCCTCCTGCAATTCACAGCACCCTCCGCGACCCCCCCTCCTGCAATTCGCGGACACCTAAGTTGCAATACAGGGCATCTTTCATACAATTCTAACCATATTTCTCATATACAAACGTTCACAAATTAAGGGGGCGCAGCCCCTTACGACGGTGTGAAGAGCGCCCGTAGGGCGCGATGAATCACCTAGTCTATAAATACATGTCAATATATTAATAATGGTAGGCAGCCACTGGCTTTGGTGCACCCAGAAAACAGGGCCAGTATGAGTCTGTAGACTCTTCTGAAGTGACACAGCACACCCCTTCTAACTGCTGGGCCTCTTCCTTCAGTTCCTCCTTGTGATGTGGTTCTTACACTCCAATTGGTAGGTTAAGGAAAGGTCTGAAAATAGTTATGCAGTAATTTGGTCGACAATGTCCAGGTCAACAGTTAATAAGCCCTCTATTGGGCGATAGTTAATAGGTTGACACATGAAAAATGTCGACATAGTCCAAAGATTGATGTAAAAAGGTTAACATGAATATTTCATGATTATTATTTTTTGAACAACATATTCATACTTTAACCATCCCAGTGAGCATAGATAGAATATAATACTGTTGAGCACAGCAAGTATGACAATCACAGTGGTACACTTATTGACGACGTGTCAACATAGACACCAAAAAGTGAAAAACTCTTGTCAACCTTTTTCAAGTGTCAATTATTGATTGTTGACCAATAGTGATCAACCTAGACATTGTCAACCTAACAACCCATACTCTTGAAAATGAATGCAGGCACAGTGTGTTCCTTTTTGCAACCAAGTGTACTTTCAAAAGACCTAACTAAATCCTTAAACTAAATTGTGTGGAATTCTCCTTTCAGATGAATGGTGTCTCATCAGTGGCGTAACTTAAAATTTTGTGCCCCCCAGGCAAAAGTCACTGGTGCCCACCACCCCACATTAATAAAAAATGTTTTTACGTACATGTTCGTCGCCAAGGGTTTCTTTCTCATTGCAGAGGGTTTGCTGCTCAATTCAGGGGATGAGGTGGCATCACATTGTAAATGACAGTGGGGGGCACAGCATACTGGCAACATAATACCTAAAGGTATGCCACGCCACACTGTACCCCCTTACTTGTCCCCAGAGCAATCAGTAGCCACCTCTAGTTCTGCTTATTTACCTGTGTGATCAATAAATCCAACCGATAACATGTTTGTCTATTACTGCCAGTATCCTGCAGCAGCCCGCTGAATTCCCCCCCCCCCCCCCCCCCAAGATACTTTCTGGCCAGATCTGTTCTGTGCGGTGTGTGGAGGGGAGAAGAGGTGGGAGTGCAGACTCTTAGTTTAGAGTCTCCCTCTGCTGTGAACTGAAGTGTTAATTCACCCTCACCTTAGTGACTCTACCCAAAGTCTTCCGGTGGCAGCTGACAATTAGAAACGGCTTCTGGAGCAGAGCTGAAGGAGGCCAGGCTGCTGCTGCTCTGGACAGCTGATGCAACAGAAAGTATTTCAGCGGCTTGGGAATGTAGAATGGTGGCGGTGCTGCATCCCAGCAGACAATCTGATCACATCACCCGATGCTATGCATGGTGTCTGTGGCCCTACTCGTCCGCTGCTGCTGGGCTCCTGCACTGTCCTGTATGCAGGAGCCAATGAGCAGTCACAGCGGCTTTATGTCTGCATGGGCAGTGGCAGCATTAATTTAAAAAAAGGCTAAACAAGAGCAGCATGGGGTGGCTACGCTCCACAGACCACAATGGTGCTGGCTCACCCAAGCCACCGCGGGGTCTGTGGTGGTGTAGTTACACCACTTTGTCTCATGAGTGTAGACTACACTTTTACCCCTTTCTCACAGGAAACCAAATTACCTGGTGAAGCAGTACTACCTGGTAAATTGCCCCCCAACATGGGTTTCCGACTCAGGAATTTACCAGGGTCAAGGACCCAAGATTTTTTACCTGGGTTGACCCTTTCACACAGAAGAGATACCCATGTTATTCAGCAAATTACCAAGTAGGAATTTTTAACTCTGTAATGTGCTTTTCTGTGTGAAAGGGGGAGTCTATCTGGGACTGGCAAAATTAATTGGCAATGAAAATGCTGGGTAAAAGCCAGGATTTTCAAACATTTTTATCTGAAAGTGGCATCCATCTTATCACTTTAGTCATAAGTAAAATGTATTTGAAATGCAAGCAACTCCTCCAACTTTTTGTTAGCACCAAGTCGGCTGTCAGACTTAAATATTGTATAAATCAAACGGACATTGGGCCTAATTCAGCATAGATCATTAATGTGAGAATCAAAGTGAGATGCTAGGAGGTAGTCACCGCCCAGACAAAGAAAACTGCACTATGTAAATTTGCAAATAAAGTGTGAATAGATCTCTTACGTCCTTGACTCGTGTCATATTCCCGAAACATTGAAAGGTTTTTGTAGTCTGCAGTTTTGAGTACCTGTGACCCTTCCACTTATCTGAGACTGGGTGGAAGTGGTCATTGCTGATGTCACTCCATGCAAAGGCTTGGGTATGCCTGCTTATTTTTCTGACACACCCAGAATATGGCTGGTTACCACAAACTAATGTTGGCTTCCTGTCATTTAAGCTCCATCTGCTTTGCTTTTAGGATCCTTTCATGTTTCTGTTGAATATGCAATGCGAATGGTATACATGCACAGTCCTTCGATAATTCCTCAATTTGTAATTTCGCTGATTAGTGATCGAAGTTGAATTATGCACATTTTGTAGTTAAAAGCCACTGGGGACAGATGCTTACTTCATATGCCAACTACAGACAGTGATAGCACAAATGTATAACTACCGTTGTTTTATAAACTCAAGAATACAACCACTGCCGGGATACTACTTTCAGTTTTATGTCCTAGAACAGGCCTGGCAAACCCGTGTCTCTCCTGCTGTCCTTGCATGCCCTACCACAGTTATACTATTGGGGATGCTAAAACTGGCAGGGCATGTTGGGAGACAGATACAGTAGTGGGGCTCGCTAGACCACCCCCACTGTTGAGCGAATGCTGCATCTGACTGGGACGCATATCCCAGTTTCCCCGTTGGAGGGGGTAGCGGGGAGATTGGAGACAGCGAGGAGGCCGTGGGGACTCGGAGGGAGCTCCGGTTGAAGGGGATGTGCGTGCATCTCGTGTGTGCACATCCTCTTCTGGCGGCTGGTGAATCCTCCGCCAGCCCCTGCCTGAATGAGCCCGGCTCCATCTGAAGGAGCCCCAGGTTGGTCAGCCCTGTCCTAGTTTGCATTCTAATGCTTTGAATTAACAGAAGAGATCATCCCACCAAACGTTCACAATATCAGGGAAATTTTACACTTTCGGGATACAATAGACTGTAGGGATACAATAAAAGTTTGTTGGTCAAAAACATCTAAGAATATGTGCAATAAAATGTAACATTTTTTTCGAGAACTTTGTTTCTTTCGTCCATCCTGGGGACACAGCTCATGGGATGTAGGAGGATCCGCAGGAACAAGGCACCTGTGCGGACTTCTTTTGGAGAGGCAGGCTCCTCCCTTCTGCATCCCAGAATTCCTCAGTTCATTTTAGGTGCCCACCGGAATGGGTGCTGTGCTGAGTGGGTGCGGGCCGCAGCCGTTTTTGAGTAGAGTAGCTAGGTGTTTTTTATTATATTAATTTCACTAGTTAGTGCAGGTTTCCAGTGTGCGACTTCCACGGGATGTTCATACACACTGAGAGCGCAGCAGGGGCTGACAGAAGCGCGTCCTGTCAGCTCCCTGTGTGCAGAGGGACGCAGTCTGCTCCCTCTGCACAGCGCTTCAACCTCCTTTACAGAGAGGTTTCCTGGGCCCCAGGGGTGTCCTGAACCAGCTCCCTGCTTAGGGAGGGATCTTGGAGGATAGACTCCCCGTGATAGCGGCTGCCATTTTAAGGGGTTTATAGGCTGAAATCCTGAAAAGGAGTTGAAGCCTATTACAGGAGTCCAGCACAGCTGGACGCTTCCAAGTGGTCCCAGAAGGAGGGGAGACACTGGAGGTGATGAGAAACACTGGTGGGAGCGGCTGAAGGGGTGAAAGCGCCAATAGGCTTCCTTCCCCGCTGAAGCAGGGACTTGGTCTCTTCCTGCTCCCTGTTCTGGCGCTCTTTCTTTCCATACTGTGGAGCTGAAGGGGGATTTCATTGCAGTTCAGAGGGAAGTTTCGCCTGGGCAGCACTTTCCCCCGGTGATCACTGAGGATCCATTGCAGCAAACAGACAGATAAGCACACTGCTACATTATTCTGTGCAATTGCCTGACATTGGCCCTTATTCTAGTTTATTCAGGCGGAAGCGAATTTCGGACAGCTAACGAGTGTTCTTAGCCCCGTCTACCGTACGGATCGCTCACCGTCCGAATGCGTTAAGACGCCGAGCGTACAGACCGCGAGTGGATGTTTCATGTAAACACCTTCTCCATCTGTGGGAACCTCCCCCATCCTCCGATGGTCGCCGACCATCGAATGCTGGACCGAGCGGTTAGGCAGCTCCTTGTGCTCCAGAGCACTTGGACATTTTTCCATATGAAAGCAGGGATATGGGCGGGCAGCTGACATCCGGCTTTGTCAGTTGTCCGCCCTCCACACATGCGTCATGGCCGCATTACAATGCGTACGCCCAGCGGTTTCATGGGAACGCCCATGAAACGTGGGGCGTACACATATGCTAATGAGCCCAACCAGCCCTTCACGCCCCTCTCCATCCCCTGCTCGGATGGTTCCATACGATCGTTTTCTGCACGGACCTCACTCCGTGTTCGGTCGTGCGAGGCGTTCGCACATGTGCAGATACGCCTCTGCCCATGCGCAAATACCAAAATTGCCAATCCAACCGCACACGGAGCCATCTGACTCAATCAGAATAAGGGCCATTGTGCACTGTGTGGTATCAGGACAGAAAGGTGTAGTGCTGCTGCTCTGATGGAGGGAGCGCCGGCCATGTTAATTAACCCTCATGTGAGTCTGTGCCCAGTGGGGCTCAAGTCCAGGGGTCTGAGCAGTCTGAACCTGTGTGGGCGGCTGTATTGGAGAGGTCTATGAATGCTTTGGTTAAGGCTTTAAATAGGCAGAGAGATGATCTTGTGAAATCTCCTGGCCCCCTTTCCCTCTCTCAACCGTCTCAGGGCTCTATTACCCCATCTCAGGGGTTGTTGCAGGTCATGCAGGTGTGTTTATGAAATGAATGTATTTATGGAACAACTTGGCAAAACCCCTGAGATTACTTCTCCCAGACACCTCTTATCTACACCTCCCCTGTTGAATTCAGATTCTGATGAGGGTGTGTGCAAGGAAGATGTCTTTTGGGACCAGAAGGAAGAGGTTGAATCTTCTGTCCCTGGTATTGAGGATTTGAACCTGGCAGTTGAGCAGACTTTAAATCTTTCAGAGGAGGATAAAGTACCTGCTTATTGTGATTCATCATCATCATTCAAGAAAATACGCAGAGATTCTGTGACATTTCCCTCGGATGAGGGCATGATTTCTTTACTGGGGGAGGCATGGAAAACTCCTGACAAGAGGCTTCTCATGCCAAAAAGGTTTGCTAACATGTACCCTATGCCAGAGGAACATGTAAAATTATGGGAGAAAATCCCTTTAGTGGATGCACCTGTGGCTAGGTTGTCTAAATCCACGACTTTACCTGTTCAGGGGGTGCTGCATTTAAAGACCCGGTGGACATGAAAATTGAAGTATGCCTTAAGGTGGTGTTTGAAAGGGTGGGATTTACCCTACGCCCTATTATTGCCTCTGCGTATGTATCCAAGGCTAGGATTAAATGGGCTGAAGCCTTAGGTAATCAGCTTCAGCCTGACTTTGCATTGGCTGAAAAGCTTAGGTGTGCGGCAGAGTATTTATGTGAGGCTGGGGAAGAAGGCACCAAGATGGCATCAAAAGTGTCGGCCACATCTTTGACAACAAGAAGAGCTCTCTGGCTTAAAGCTTGGGAAGCGGACAGCGAATCCAAGAAATCTCTTGCGGCTTTGGCTTTTAAGGGAGAACTGCTTTTTGGGACAGAACTCAAGTCCATTATAAAGCAGGCCACGGGGGGAAAAGAGCACCTTCCTTCCCACCAGGTCAAAACATTCAGTGTCCAAGTTTGGGGCTTTTAAGCCATCCTTTCGTTTCTCCTTTCGAGGGGGTGCATCTAAAAGAGGCCAGGTAGGAAGAGGAAAGTTTCCAGCCAGTAAGGGAAGGGCACCCAGATCTCGTTTCGGGGCCTCTGCTAAGAAGCACCCGATCAAGAGCGAGGATAAGTTCTCTGCATGACGGGGCAGAGACTCCCCGTTCTGGGTTCAGAGTGGGGGATCGCCTCCTGCAGCTTCGGGACAGGTGGAACATCTCCACCACGGACCCTTGGGTTCTTTCCATCATTTCACAGGGTTACAGAATAAATCTCAGGGGGTCTCCCCCAAAGAGATTTCTTCCAACACCCTTACCGCGTGAAGCTCGCCTGCGGAAAGCTCTCTTGGGGGCTACAACTTCCCTTCTCGAGAAGTCAGTGGTGGTCTTGGTACACTAAGGAAGAAAGAAAGAGAGGATTTTTTTCAATTTTTTTCTTTCTCCCCAAACCAGATGGGTCCTTCAAACCCATTCTAAATTTGACGTCTTTGACCTGCATCTATAGGTGGACCATTTTTGCATGGAATCTTTTTGACCAGTGCTGTTGAGCTTAGAGTCAGGAGAATATCTAGGATCAGTGGACATCCAAGATGCTTATCTGCATGTGCCTATCTGCAAGGAGCATCAGTCTTTATTGCATTTCGTGATAGGAGAAACTAATTTACAGTTCCAGGCCCTTCCTTTTGGCCTGGCCACAGCACCGAGAGTCTTCACAAAAGTGATGGTTGTCATGGCAGCGGCTCTCAGGCTAAAAGGGATAGTTATTATCTCGTATTTGGATGACCTCCAGAGAAGTTACAAGAACATCTGGCCATTGCGACACGGTTCTTCCAAAATCATGAGTGGTTGTTAAATCTCCCAAAGTCTCATTTGACACCCACACACACACCTTCATCATGTGTTTCTTCCAGAGTCCAAAGCAGTGGACATTCGCCACTGGGTCCTGTTGATCCTGCAAGGTTTCACTTAAGAACATTTCAGTGGAACATTCTGTCATGCTGGTCAGGAAATTCAAAGACCATGAAGCAGGAACGGCTGTTTCTGTCTCAGGAGACAAGGGAGTCCTTGATCTGGTGGACAGATCTGGAGTCTCTGCAACCGGGGTGTTCCCTCCGCTCGTGGGATTGGCTAGTTGTCATGACCGATGCCAGTCTCAGGGGCTGGGGGGCGGTAGTTCTGCACCTGAGGTTGCAGGGTCTGTGGTCCAAGGAAGAATCCAAATTTCCGAACAACATCTTGGAGCTCCGGGTGATTTGGAACACCCTTCTGCAGGCAGAGGATCTCCTGAAGGGATCACCTGTACGCATACAGTCAGACAATGACACGGCTGTGGCTTACCTGAATCCTCAGGGCGGGACTCGCAGCAGGATGGCAATGCAGGAAGTCTCACGGATGACACGAATGAGAGCAGCCTTCCCCTGCCATGACGCCAGCACACTGCAGGTGGTGCAGTTACTGCCCCACACAGAGGCGATCTTCATACTAGTTATACAATTTTGCCAGGTTCTAGGCTGGAGGGCTGTGTAGCAGGTGCCGAGGCTACAGCACAGTGTGGGTCGCAGCCAGCCACATAAAAGCACACCGCCGCCATGTCTACTGCGGGGAGCAGTGCACGTATCAGCCACAGATGTGCTGCTTACCAGGTGAGAGCAGGGAGCAGGCACATACAGGCAGGGGCAGCCTGGCAAAAGAGGATAGCAGCAGCAAGTTTTCCGAATATCCCTAGAAATCACACCAGTGGGGTGCGATCCCCAGTATAACTACCCCATGGGCATGTTTTGCTGGATGACAAGTAGCGCTCCTTTGCATGGCCGTCTTTCCCATTGGGCTTAATGGGCAGTTGCCCAGGGGCCCAAGGATTGTAGAGGCTCACCCCAATGGGGAAGACGGCCCTGCCCTGGGGAAGAGCGGCGGGCGGCAGGGATCCGGCAGCGGGAGGGCAGGGAGCTTGATGATGCGCCCCGGGCGGCTTGTGGAGGGGATCCGGGCGGCGTGCGGAGGGGATACGGGCGGCGGCTGTCAGCAGCGTCCGTCCGTTCGTCCAGGCTCAGACCTTGATGTAGTGCTATTTGCCGAGCGGGAAGCGCTGCTGATTTTGAAAAGACTGGCAGGACGCTGATTGGCTGGACGCTCAGCCAATCAGTGTCCGGCCAGTTATTTCAAAATCTGCAGCGCTCCCGCCCGGTGGAAAATAGCAGTACATCAAGGTCTGAGTTGCCGCAGGACTGACCCCGCTGCACGGATCCCTGCAGCCTGAATCGCTACCCCCAGCTGCTGCGCACATAGGTGGGTGGAGGCAGGGGGGGATTGTGAGGATGGTGGAGGCGGGGTTGTGAGGAGGGGGGCGGGGTTGTGAGGGGGGCCCCTCAACTTATTTTGCCCAGGGGCCCACTCTAATGTAAAGACAGCCCTGCTCCTCCGTGGCTATTCCTGTCACATACCCCTGTAACATTCACATACCCCTGTTACTTACCCAGCCACCGCACTTGCCGAGCCCGACTTTTCTTCTGGGGGGGGGGGGGGGGTCGGGGGGGGGGCGATCACCAGCCCGTGAATCCATCCCTACGTGCATTCAGTCCCCCTGCTGGGTCTGATGGAGAGCGGGGTCAGCATTGTATGTAGCGGCGGCGCTGCGTGACACTATTGTCAGGAGTCAGGACGGGAGTCGGGACACATGCTGCTGCAGCTGCAGACACAGACACGCGAGAAATCATCTCGCGAGAGTGTCAGCAGAGCTCCGCAGCGGTGGAGGACTGCTGTCTCAGCTGTGTGTGTGTGTGCCGGCTCCTGTCCTAACAACTGTGTCATGCAGCGCCGATGCCTCTTTGCTAAGCTGACTCCGCTCTCCTTCAGACCAGGCCGCCCAGCCCGTGCACCCGCCACGGCAAAATAAAAGTGTGCGCATGTCCGGGCCCCCCTAGCCGACCAGGCCCAGGTAAACTGTACCCGCTCCCCTCTCGGCGGCCCTGACCATTACCAAATTCTATAGATTCCATGAGTTTGCGTTGGAGGACGCTTCATTTGTGCAAGCAGTGATGAGAACTGTAAGCCTGAGCGTACCCTCCCAAAGGACCGTCTCTTGAACGTCCCATTGTTGAGCTGTGTCACCAGGATGGATGAAAGAGAAAAGGGGATTTTTGTAAGAACTTACCATTCGAATCACTTTCTCTAAATCCATCCTGACGACACAGCGATCCCTCCCTTACGCTCAGTAAGTTTATACCGTTCGTGTGTTATCATGTTATTAGTTATGTTGATTGTGCATATTAATATGTTCAGGCGTTGTGCTGAGTAATGTATCCTAGTGTGCTTTAGAAGTTGAACTGAGGAATTCTGGGATGCAGAAGGAGGAGCCTGCCTCTCAAAAGAAGTCAGGGAGACAAAACGAGTTAGGTTCCCTGTATTTCAAGAACCAGCACCGGGCCCAACCAGTCAGCAGGGTAATGCCACAGCCGGGGGGAGACTTTTTATACAGGTCCCCCTGGCCAAAGCATTAACCTCCTGACCGGTCAGCCTGGGCAGGGATCCTGGGGAAGTGGGGACCCCCCCCAATGCAGGGGTCCCACCTCCAGAATTTACCTGCCCAGGCTGAAGCCTGGCGCTTTGTCCCTGGTGTCCCTGTGCGGTGGGCACATAATGTTTGTATAAAAAATAGATCAAACTATTGTGCATTGTTGTGGAACTATGAGACCCAGCAAGCCTGCACCACATGCAGGGACTTTGCGAACCACAAGTCCCAGCATGCAGGGCATTAAAGAGCCCACTGAGACTTGTAGTTCCGGGAACAGTAGAGGGGGAAAAAACATTGGAACAGTAAAACTTTATTAAATACACTCATACATTACCTATGGGTCCACCGATGGCCTGTTCTCTTGTCCATGTAGAAACCATTTGGGTTCCTGTGGAAATATATCATACTCACATGCTGTATTCTGTGCTTCTCCAGCTCCCCATGAATGCTGTTCACACACTGCAAGCTTTTGTTTACATCTGTGGCTCCAACCCACAGACCGGGAATTAGGTCCACCAACCTGCCAGTCATGATCGGAGAAATGCCAATGCCCATTTGTGATTGGGTGCTGGGTGTGCTTCGCTATTTTGTGAACTCTCCACTACACAGCAAAGTGCTTGCACACTACTGGCTGCCCGCGGGCTGCACAGACTAGCGCATACTTGCCTACGTTTGAAAACTAGTTTGAGGGAGATTATTGTTGGAAATATAATTTTGCACAGCACCCCACTGAGGGGGTGTGTCATGCTCTACCCAAAGGGCGTGTCTAGTTCCATATATGGAGAGATTGTGAAAAGAGATTGTGAACGTGGCACCTAGAAGCGTGGGTGTGTACTGCTACATCTGGGAGGGATCTTTTAAAATGATTTCTATTCAAATTGTAGATGAGCCCCAAAGCAGTTAGAAAGATACTTGCTAAAGTGCTGGGAAATGGTGCAGATGTAACTGTATCTGTCTCTCATTCCTTTTTTCCTCAAAAAATGTAACAATGTAATGTGGGCTAGGTGAAATGAGGGAGATTGGTAGACTAATGAGGGAGAGAGGAAGATTGCTGCTATTTCAGGGAGTCTCCTGCAGAATGCAGAAGGGTAGGCAACTATGGACTAGCGACAAACCTAGATGCATAATCTTGCTCCCTGACATTTCCTCTCTCTGACAGTCTCTCACTGCCACACTCTTTCTCTCTCTCTCTCTCTCTCTCTCTCTCTCTCTCTCTCTCTCTCCAGGCGGGGGGCCTTTCAAGATGTTGCTATGGGGCCCACCAAGATCTAGTTACGCCCCTGGTTACTACCCCTGCAAGGGTCCATAGCCGCCCCGGCTGCATTGGCTACTGAATTAGCCACCGATACTGCACACTGGTCAGCCTCTTCCTCTCGTAAAGTACCTATGATTAGGATCCACGTGTTTTCTGGTGTGAATGCAGGGTTGCATTAACAGAGGAGGGGACCCATGTGCAGACTCCGGGTGGGCCACCTTCTCTCCTTTGTTCCATATACTGGCATTGTGCCAGAGTCTACTGTGCATGCGCAAATCTCCGGAAACATGGCACCCTTCATGTTTCGGAGACAAAATTCAGCTCTGCGCATGCGTGGGAACTTAGGAGAAGTGAGTATGAAAATATGTGTGCAGTGTGGGCCTCTCTGGGCTCAAGGGCCCGTGTGCACTGCACACATTGGACCCATTATAGAAACGCCCATGGGTTTATGTCTGAAAGGGATATTGGAAAGACCACCTGCCATGTCCTCCCAATGGGGAGTTCTCCTTGTTGCAATGTTGGAGTGGCTCTTATAGCGACATAGAAGTTTCCGGTACCGGGACTTTAGGTTGAAAGTGATAAGGTGGAGAGTTAATAGATCGACATGACCATGACTGACAAAGCATATATTGTCAATATGAATTAATGTTTTCATAATTTTCCATCTTTGTGGACTACAACTGGGAACTGTAATCTGTGCCAAGGGCCTTATTCAGACCTGATCGCTGCTGTGCGAATTTGCAGAGGTCTGAGACCAGATAGTCACCTTCCAGACCTCCCAAGTCTGAGAATGGCTTAAGAAACTATCGCCAATCACCAGCCAGCTGCAAAACTCACCATCGAATGATTATCCCAGTCTGTGGAAGTGCACGCAACTCTGATGCTTCTACAACTGTGAGACAGAGACAGGGGATAGAGGCCGGCCCTGACATTGCACACCCTCCCTTAAAATGCCTGGCCACGCCTGTGAAAACGACAGGTTACCACACAGAAACGGCGGCGTCCTGTCTGTCAAGTTGCGAGGACATTGAGGAAAAAGTAATATCTGATTTTTGGCCTGCGCTACGATCCGTACGTATGTGCAGTCTTCAATAATCATTTTTCTTGCAAATTCACACAACAGCAATCTGCTCTGGATAACCCCCCATGTACAGAGAGACCCCCTCATGTGAGGAGATGCAGTACAATAATTTGGAGTTCATGTGCTACAAGATAGAAATTGAACCCCCCACCCCCTCAAAAAAAACAAAAAACATCTCATGTTGACCTTCTGCATGTTGACCTTTTGGGGTTGACCTGGACACTGTTGACATAATGAACCAAACCCAAAGTTTCCATAGGATACAATTTGATATAAAGAATAATTGAGATCATAGGTTTCAAAGTGTCTGGGCATCATCCAGGGGTAAGAATTTTGCTACCTGATTATTTTCATGTCATGATGTAGTCACCTGAGGGCAGCAGAGCTTCAGTAAGAAAGGCCCTACAACTGTGATGTGTTGTATTTTAAAAGACGTAGCTGATCCGGGATAGGGGGTGACATTTATTAAAGATCGATGTTGGGTTTTTGGCGATTTTTATCGCAAAAACGTCCGTTATCGCATTTTTTTTCAAAATCGACTACTTAATGGGTGGCGATTTGCGGCATTTTTGCCGCTAATTCTCACTTTCTGAAGTGCCGATTTCCAACATCGCATCCAGATGTTTTCCCATTGAAAAAGATACAAATCGCTAATTTAATGGGTGACGAATTTGGAAATCGGCAGCAAAATGCGATTCCCCCCCCCCCCCCCAAAAAAAAATAGACCAAGTAGAGGGTGGCGATTTCATCAAAATCGCCAGCGTTTGAGCGTAAAAAAGGTTAAATCTGTCACAGGTGACCCACATAGCAATTACTAAGTCCCCTACATATACCCCCACATGATTATGGACACCTGTGAGGCTGTTTGAGATGGACATTTTGCAGAGTGGACTGGAGGTGCTAGTGTGTGAGCTGGAGCGTTTGGAGGAGCTACGCAGGAGGGATGATGCTGCCCACCAGATCCAGGTACCCCGACCACTCCGTGCTTCTCATCGTTACCGTGCTAGGGTGTACTTGGACTCCCCCTCTGATCAACAGGTGGTGGACATGTTTAGGTTGAACCGACAGAACCTGTTGAACTTATATGAGCAGGTGAGAGATGATTTGGACCCTTGTGGGGGGGCCAACTATGCAGTGTCTGGGCAGCAGAAATTAATGTGTGCCCTCCACTTGTTTGCCACAGGCTCCACTCAGTCTGTGAGCTCATGGGCCTTGGAGGTGTCACCAGCCACTTTCTGTAAACATTTATCTCAGGTGTTAAATGCATTAAAGAAGCTATGACGGCCATATATCACATTCCCACGTTGTGAGTCCGAGTGGCAGGACCTGAAGGTGGCATTCTATCGGCTCTCAGCATTTCCAAATGTGCTGGGAGCCATAGACTGCACCCACATTGTGATTCGGGCCCCGCACGTGAGGGAGCATGTCTATGTGAATCGCAGGGGCAGACATTCCCTCAATGTGCAGGTGGTCTGTGATGCCAACCTCAGAATTCTCAGTGTGGTTGCAGGCTATCCCGGGAACTGCCATGATGCCTATATCCTGCGGCACTCAGCTCTCTGGGACCGTTTCCACAACCACACCATGCCAGAGGGCTGGCTACTTGGTAAGTCACTTACCACTGTTTACATGCTGTTTGCTTACCTATGTCTTGCCCTTTTACATCCATGTGTGTAACCTTATATTAAAGAGTCATTTTTGTTGTAATTGTTTATACCAGCCCTAACAATATAGTCTGGCCTGCTATTATTATGTGCAAATTACCCACATGATATGTGACCACACAAATCCCTTTACATGTTAGGTGACTCAGGATATGGGAGTCATTCGTGGCTCATGACACCTCTGCGGAACCCACAAAGCCCTGCACAGCACCGCTACAATGCTGCACATATTGCTACCCGCAATGTAGTGGAACGCACCTTTGGGGTGCTGAAAAGCCGATTTCGGTGTTTGGACAGGTCAGCAGGTACACTACTATACCACCCAGCCAAAGTTGTTTCGGTTGTCCAGGCTTGCTGCATGCTGCATAACATAGCTTTGGGTCAACCAAATTATGTAGATGTGGCCACTGCAGCAGTCCTGCAGGAAGCTCAAACTACTGATGTTGTAGCGAGAGGTACGCGGAGGGGGGATGTGGTTCATACACAGATGATACTTCAGCGTTTCACAGGTAATTTTGGTGTGTAAAATGGATAGTAAAGGGGAACCTTTAACACACATATATTGTTTACATTCAATTTTTCACTGTCCATGTTCATTGCCTAGAAACAGACCACCAATAATGGGCAACACCTGCAAGCTGCAACAACCCAGCATAGTTTATGCCTGGCAACATGATGACACCTATAACACTGTAATGTAAGTAGTTTTTACTTTGGGGTAATGAATGGAAATGCTAATTAACATAGGGTTAATGGATGGAGTTGACATGGATCATTGATCTGAGGTGGTTGGAATTCACTAAAACAAGTGGCGGATACATACAGTATGCACTGGCCAATGCTGATCCCCCTCAAATGTCAGTATTTCCTACAAATTATATGACAATTAAGCACACACAACACAAAGACCCATGTCAGCTAAAATGTCACTATTTCAAAAGACATTAAAGTACTGTGTGGGTAATCATTTCTAAAGAATGACAACAAGGTTGGTGGCTGCAAATAAGTTTTACTTGCGGAAAAATTTAGGCATAGCCCATTGCATAGAAACATTTATGATGAACAATCACAGCATGAGTGAAGAAAAAAGAACAGAACATGATAAATGTAAATGCACACAACATTACTCATTCTTCCCTTGAGCACGGGTATTAGCACCCTTAACACTAGTGCCACATCCACCCCTAGTACGGATACTACGACGTGGGGGAGTAGTGGGGGCCCACTCATGGGTGTGGAGGAGACACTACTACTTTGCGTAGATGTGGTTTGGTGCTAACCTAAAAAACTAGTAGCACTGAGGCTGAGTTGTGTTTGTAGGGACATCAAGGCAGTTGTTTGGCCATTAATAGCTTGGGTCTGTTCAACCATATTGGCATTTAGTATCTAAAATTAGTAGTTTGTCCCTGAATGGCTTGGCCAATTTCTGCTAAGTGTGTGTCTAATGTGGAGACAAGACGAATTTGTGTCCCTACATTAGCACGCACACTTTGGGAAATTCTTCTCATTTGCTGACCTATGTTATGCACATACCCCTTAATGGTTTCTAGTTGGGTGGTCTGCACCTCCATAAAAGCTATTTGTTTCCCTTTAAAAATATGGATTGATTGAGCCAACTCCTCTGCAGTAGTTGGAGCGTTGGTGGCTGCAATGATTGGGGGCTGCTGCCTATGTGACTGCGTATAGGGGGCCACATTGACTGGGAGTGATTGGTGTTGTGCAGGATCCAACGATGTCACCGGTTCAAGGATGATTTCACTCATTTCCCCCATTGCTTGAATGGGATCAGTGGGTTCTGGCATCGGTTGTGAAGGTCCTACAAATGAGATAACAGTGGTAAGTATGCTATGCACAGGGCCGGTGCTAGGGTGTTCGGCGCCTCCCTGCAAACTCTAAATTTGCGCCCTCCCTCCCATACCTTATAATAGAGCGCACACTAGAGGCACGCACCACAAAAAAAGGAGTTCTCACAAGGAATGTGTTCTAAAATGACCCCACACAGTAGCAACCTTATTTGCATGTAGTGCCACTAATTCACACTATACCACACATAACGCACACAGTAAGGCCGCTTACACATAATGTCCGATACACAGAATGACCCACACACAAAATGCACAATGTAATGCTTCTTATACATAACGCACACAGTAATTTCGCTTACACATTAGGCTCAGAGTAGTGTCCCATACACAAAAGACAGAGTAGTGCTGCTTACACATAATGCTCAGGCTAGTGCTGCTTACACATAATGCCCAAAATAGTGCCCTTTCCCATAATGCCCACAATAGCACTGCATACACATTTATGCCAACAATAGCGGTGCTATTTATGCCAACAATAGTAGAGCAGCTTTCACATAATGCCCAATGCAGCGCTGCTTATGCATAATGCCCAGACAACCATAGTGTATAATGCCCATAGTGTCCACACAATGCCCCTTTTCCTCTTTATAACATGCAACCTGCCACCTCCCCTAGTGTGTGTGTGTACACATACATATATATATATATATATTATAATATATATATATACACACACACACAGTCCAGAACGGTTACACTCACAAGCGGCCGTGTGAAGCTGTGCTGTTCCGTGCTAGCTGTGAGAAAATCAGCCAGTGTCTTATCACACAGCGTGGAGTCGGGCAGTACTGGAGTGGTTCAACGTCACTGACAGCAGTGCGGGACAGCAGAAGTTTGGCGGCGGGCAGCAGACAGCCAAGGGTGCCATGGCTGAAATGTAATTAAATGCCCCCCCATGTCCAGCGTATCCGTATCTGCCATGCTGCTAGCGCTGCTACCTGTCATATGCTTTGACAGGCGCAGGCTGTGGCAGTCAGCAGCACGCAGCTACAGTCTCAGAAGAGGGGAGGAAGCGCCTTCAAAGGCCGGCGCCTACCTGCTTTGCAGGCTTTGCTGAGCGGGTAGCGCCGGCCCTGGCTATGCAGAATGCTGTATGGTGCGTCATGGTAACTTAGTTGGAATGGTGAGGTCTCGCTCATGCATTGTGCATGCATTGGTACAGGCTACTGTGGGGGCGGCAGGCATGTGTGAAATGTGCAATGTCTTTGTGTAACAGTATGATATCTTACCTGCAGACCAGACATTTTGAACAATCGGATGTGGCTGATGGTGCTCAACAGCTGGCTGGGACTCCATAGATGGTGCTGTTTGAAAGAGGAAGACATTTTCCATTATTGACATTGGCACCTAACTGTCACTTTTCCAAATATGTGGATTAAAACGTTGAAAAAACCCACAGTTCTCTTCTGATATGAGTAAATAAGGGATTTGATGTATTTGAACTGAAGAGGTCATTTAAGTATTAGGGCAGTGCAGGATATTTGTCCTTCATTTGGTACAAACAGCAAAGAGCATCAGATTACACATGTAAAAGTGACTGTAAAGTGCTTGTCCAACTACCCAGAGGATTGATGTGGATTAACAATCATCTACACTGCAGGCCTACAGTGATAAGGGCAGCACACATTAATTGGTTCTGTGGAACTGCATAACCCAGCAAAATGCATAGTCCATTAATTAGCAACCCAAGCTAGTAACATGTGTTTTTTGCTGGGATATGTAGTTCCACACACAGAAATCTATTGGACACAGAAACCATTCCACCATAATTGCATGCGCACATGACATGTGAAGTTGACATGTGTGGACACTTACCAGTTGGCGGTGGAGTGGGGGGCCTGTCTGTGTCGGCAATGTGGATGCCGGGAAGCACCTCCGGTGGGATTATTCGGCGTAGCAGCCTCTCATAGGCCTTAAAGCTGACTTGCTGCCTAGGTCCACCTCCTGTGCGACAGGCCTCTTTCTTCTCCAGGGCAAGCTTGGCTTTGAGGAGGCTCTTGATGTCATTATATCGTTTTTTGACGTTGCGCACACTCCTCTTGTGTGTGCTGACTGCATTTACAGAGGAGGTTATATTGTCCCACATACCCTTCTTCCTTGCCACACTTGTGTGGTGATGGTGAGGACCAAGCATCCGGTCATACAGGGGCAATTGTGCACGCACCAGGGCCATATTCTCTTCATATGAGAACCTGACTTTCCTCCCACTAGCTGTACGAGCTGCATCATCCTCCTCCTCCATATTTTCAGGGTCACCCTCCTCCTCCTCCTCCTCCTCCTCCTGTCCTGCTTCTTCCCCCAGCACCTCCAAGTCTGCTTCATCTTCCTCCTGCAGAGGCCAGTCCACCTCAGAATAATCACCCTCCTGCAGCTCCTCCTCTGTGTGCCTGGCACTCTGTTCCTCCTGTGAGGACACATGGCTTGTGCCTGCTTCCTCCTCATCCTCCATAGCCACCTGCTCAGCTTCCACCATGTGGCCTCTCCCTGGCGCAGCTCTTCCTGGGAGCATGCTGGCTCTCCCTGTCCTGCCTCTGACAGTGCTGCCTCTCACTCCCCTAACTCTCCCAGTGGTTGGGGTATTTGGGCCCAAGCTGGCTGTCCCTCTGCCTCCTCTGCACCTTATCACTGCTCCTCTCCTCTCCATCTCAAACGCCTTACTCCCTGTCAAAGGGTAAAATGGCGCCTGCGCCCCTTTATATAGGGGGTGTGATGCGTATTGCAAGGGACTATTGCCAGGTGGCCATACATCAGAAAGATATTGTACCCGCGCACAGCTGAGCCTCCCCCACCTGGCGCCGGCAGTCAGGCATACACAACGCAGCCTGCAGAGCGCCGAGCCTAAGACACAGAGGGGCTCGGCACTCTGCAGGCTTCACTGTGCAGTGTGCGCTCAGGACCTGACCGCAGAGACTGAAGGAGCCAGAGGACATTGCCGCGCCATAATGGTAAGTAATGGGGACGGGGTAGGGGGAGGCAGGTTGCTGGCAGGCAGGGCGCACGTGGGGGGCGACCGGAGGTATGGCACTGTGCCACTGGGGGTGCGGACTGTAGGTCAGTCCCAGGCCCCAACATTTCTAGTGGCGGCCCTGCTCAGGGTTAGATGTAGTGCAACTATGGTGGAGAAATGATCTGCTGATACTTCTCCTAATGTACAGATGTAGGCGTGCTCCTCTATCCCCGATCACCACCGCTCGCTCCCGTTTGTCGCACCTAATTCACATCCATGGCTAGGAATTGCCACTTTGCATTTCTATGAGCCAAAACAGCAAATTAGACGAACGCGCATAGCAACAGGATCACATCAATCGCCACATACGACTCCGGAGTGCGGCTACATCTGTATGACTGTGGCTGTGTTTTCTAAATGATAGGGGCACTATGCATCTCTGACTACATTGGTCAGGGCCTGATTAAGGGCTCCAGCCACCCTAGGCTAATACAGGAGCATAGGTGAATCTAGAAATATGGTAATGGGTGGTCCCAGATTTAGACATAATAGAAGGGGGACCTTTGCGCGGCGTAGCCGCACTGTAAAAAAGGGGACGTGGCTTCATTGGAATGAGGCGTGGCATCACAAAAAGGGGTGTGGTATTACACTTTAGACCATACACAGTAATGCCCATTACACATTTTAGCAAACTCCATAATACCCATTACACAAAGCCACACGCCGTAATGCCATTACACATAAGGCCACACACCATAATGCCCATTACACATTGTGCCACACATCATGATGCCCATTACATACTATATAACAAACCGTAATGCCCATTACATATTTGCCACATAAGTGCTGCTTACCTACGTGCTCATTGCTAGGGGGTTCTTGCTTGATGGCACCATAGTACCCATTACACATGATGCCGCACACCATAGTACACATTACACATGATGCCACACAACATAGTACCCATTACACATGATGCCGCGCACCATAGTACCCATTACACATGATGCTGCACAAATAATGCTGCTTACACATGATGCTGCACACCTTAATGCCCCTTACACATTAAGCCACACATTATGCGTAATGCCCCTACATACCGCCACTTGTAGCATCCCTTAAGCAATGACCTTAAAAGTGCCACTTACTGTAAATTTTTATATGAGCCTTCGCTGCTGCTGCAGGGAGAGATGGAGAGCGGTGCAGCTGCTTCTATGGGGAGATGAGCAGAGTGCAGCGCAGAGCACGCTCCCACTCCTCTCCTGGTGTCCCCTCTAGCCGAGTGGACATTTGAAATATTGTGCGCGCTGTTGTTGTGCGTGATGTCGGGGGAGCGGGGAGAAGAATTGGAGCAGAAGCTGCAGGGGTGACAGTCATTGACAGCTGGGCAGAGAGCAGGGGGCTGCCTGGCTGTATTCAGAGCACTGCAGGTCACAGCTGTTTGAAATAATACCCCTTTCACAACAGAAAATGCAGGGATTTACCCGGGAATATGGTGCCAGGATCATGCAGGGACATTCCCAGGCTGACCCCTTATACACCAGCCTAGTCCCTGCATTTTCTGGTGTGAGGGGGAGAGACAACCACTCCCATCTCCCTACCCCCCTTTAACCAACCAGCTATATCTTCGGAACCAACTGTCCCAATAACATTCAGTATCACATTGAAGAACTTTTGAGTTGGCTTCGAATGATTTTGGGTCCGTGAAACTGGGCTGTTTGGTTTTAGATAAATCTGCCCTCAAAGAACATAAACAGTCATGAAATTACATTTAAGAAATAAAAAAAACGGTTTAACCTCAATATCCCTGGAACCAATTAACCCATATGGATCCAGCCTGATATCAGATTGAAGGCCCAGCGATTTGGGTTCGACTGAGATCAACCTCGAGCTTCAGTGATGCCGAAGGGTGAACTGGCAGCTGTTGAACTGGGTGGGGGGTCGGAATTAGCGGGTCCCATGTTATCCTATAGGGAAAACGTTCCAGCTTTGCCTGGCAGTATCTCCGGGTCCGGTGCACACCCGGACCACCCCCTAGATTCACCTATGTACAGGAGTGACCCCCCCAACCCCTTCCCTACCATCTATTATTTTAACTCATATTCAGCTGTAACAGGCTTGGGGCTCATCTTCATTCATATTGCCACGTACCACCCTAGCAGTGCTGGCAATGGCAGTAGTGGTATCAATCACAGCCTTGTAGGTGGAGCCAGCCATGGCTCTCACAAGATCTCGTCTTCCAGGAGTCCCTGCCTCGGTGATGCCTGCAATCCCAGCAAGCACTGCTGTTCCCACGGTTCCCGGGTAGATCTCATAAGTCATTACTCAGCCCCAACTCCAGGAGCAACAGGAAGCGCTCCCATCCCAGCGCAGTCTATTGTGCCAGCGCTGCGCCCCCCCAGGACCCAGCACCCCAGGTTACAGACTAATCAGCCTAGTGGTTAATCAGGCCCTGGAATTGGTGCAGCATCTACAAGATAACATGTCGATTTGCTGGGTAATGTGTATAAGGTCAGCAGCATTGACTGTTCTGACACCTCCAGTTGTCGATTTTGACAACTGCAGGTTCTGTTGCCCATTCACCACAGCTGGGACAGCTTTATCCCTGGCTGTGGCAGCGGCAAACGCCTGCTGCATAGAAGATCTCACGATAATAGCAAGTTCTCGTGCATGCTCAGTGAGCCAGCTGGGAGGAGAGACCCAGTGTATCTATGCTCTTTAGCGGGAATCGCTGAATGGGATTTTCACTTCCCTACTCAAGCAGATGATGTGATAATCTCCAACTCAACTCCAACATGCAGCTCAATCTGACAATATCGTTAGCAACTGCATGACAATATCGGTCAGTGGCCCTTATACTGGTTCACTCGCAAAGGTAAATTCCATCTCAAATGGACAAAACCATGTGCACGGGGGGGGGGGGGGGCAGATGTAAATTGTGCGGCATATGCAAAGAAACAAAAGATGCTCATTTGTGCAAACAATGTCATTGCGTCCCCTAAATCAGGCCCTATTAGTCTCTGGTAGTTATATCTTCTGCTTGTAGGATTACAACCAAAATTCACAGAGACAGATAGAGTTCTACTGGTGCAATTCTCTATTGCTCCCTCTCTATTTAGGGGTGGTGCTGCTAGGTTGGGACACTTTATACCACCTCCAATAAATAAAACATGTATTTTTATACCCTGCTGCCTATCTGTGTGTGTGTGTACGAGACCTATCCTATACCCCTTTCACATCGCAAATGACGGTTCGCACCAGGGATATAGACACAGGTCCTTCCTGGGAGTGACCTGGCATTTGCAATGTTTTGTTACCCACAGCGACCCAGAAATACAGAAATGGGGGCGGAGCAGCAGCGTGTCACCGGGGGCGGGGGAGGAGGCTGCGGCTGGAGCTGACGCGGTCTCCAAGTGCTGCCTCCTTCATAGTGTGAACAGGACCCAGGTTGCTTGACCCGGGTTACCTGTTCACACTGCACAGCAACCCAGGTCCGACCTGGGATTAACCCTTCTTTTAACCCGGATTGTAATGCTGTGTTGTTGGACCCAGGCAATTCAGTAATTCAAAAAGGCCCTTTCACATCGCACATAGACCTGGGTTTACCCGACAACAACCCAGGTTATTTTTGTGATGTGAAAGGGGTGCTAATCTGCTGCTTCTCTTGCCAGAATCAGTCACACCACACCATCATTAGACTCTATGTAATCATTATATGGACACACAATAGGGAGATTTTAATGTTGAAAGCAGGAAGATGTATAGCCAGATATAGGTATTTATCCAATGTCCAGAAATCTTGGGTGAGATTTAGGGGGAAATTTACCAATATAAAAAACCTAGTTTTTCGTATTGGTATTTCCCCTCCGACTGCATACGACTGTTTCAGTCGTATGCAAAGTCGTGTTCCGGAGGAGAAAATTACAAAGCAGTCAGATACGACTGCTTTGTAACCCTCCGATGGTGTAACCATTCGTATTAGCTGGCCATATATACGGCCGCTAATACGAATTCGTACAGGCAGTCTGTACGGATCAGTCAGATCCGTGCAGGCTGCAAGGTGTAAAAAAATAGAAAAATTAAATAAATAAATAAAAAAAAACAGCGTGGGGTCCCCCCCACAGCTGTAACCAGCACCAGGCTGAAGGAGCCGGGGCCGGTAATTAAAAATCAGGGAACCCGACAAATAGGGGTTCCCCGATTTTTAACAACCAGCCTCAGGCTCCAGGTCCGGGGCTGGTTCCCAAAATACGGGGGACAAAATGACTAGGGGTCCCCCGTATTTTAAGAACCAGCCCCAGGCCAAACCAGCCAGCAGGGTAATGTCACAGCCGGGGGACACTTATTATATAAGGTCCCGCGGCCAAAACATTAACCCTACCGACCAGTCAGCCTGGCCAGGGGCCCAATGAAGGGGTCCCCCCCCTCCAGGACTTACCTGACCAGGCTGAAGCCTGGTGCTGTCCTCGATCCCCTGGGCGGTGGGCATCGAGCTGATAGTGGTGTAAAAAAAAGATTAAACTATTGTCTAATACTGGGGCACTATGAGTCCCAGCAAGCCTACCCCGCAAGCTGGGACTTGGAGAACCACAAGTCCCAGCCTGCGGGGCATTAAAGGGCCCGCTGGGTCTTGTAGTGCCACAGTATTAAAAATAGTACAATAAAACACACTGACACACACTTAAAATAAAACTTTAATACATACAAAGCCCACACATACTGATACTTACCTATCTTCTTTCCGTAGGTAGCCCTGGTCCTGATGTCCTGCAGTCCTGTGTCGGCGTTCTTCTTCATGTCGACATCCTTCTTCAAGTCGACGTCGCTGTCGGCGATGGCGTCCGGAGTCCGACGAAATCCATGTGGAAGCTGTGGAAGGAAGCCATACTCACCTGTCCCGGGGCGACGTAGTCCAGGTAAGGGTCTTTGCAAAAAAACAAACCGACACCCGAAACCAGCCGGACAGCAGGAGCCGCACGGTGTTTGTGTACATCGTGCGGCTCCGCCTCCCGAATGCCGCTATTGGCCGCCTTGCGGCCTAGCGGCCAATCAGGAGCCGCAAGGCGGCCAATAGCGGCATTCGGGAGGCGGAGCCGCACGATGTACACAAACACCGTGCGGCTCTCTGCTGTCCGGCTGGTTTCGGGTGTCGATTTGTTTTTTTGCAAAGACCCTTACCTGGACTACGTCGCCCCGGGACAGGTGAGTATGGTTTCCTTCCATAGGTTCCCACATGGATTTCGTCGGACTCCGGACGCCATCGCCGACAGCGACGTCGACTTGAAGAAGGATGTCGACATGAAGAAGAACGCCGACACAGGACCAGAAGACGACACAGGACCAGGGCTACCTACAGGAAGAAGATAGGTAAGTATTAGTATGTGTGGGCTTTGTATGTATTAAAGTTTTATTTTAAGTATGTGTCAGTGTGTAGTCATTTTTGTGAAGTCCAAAGGAGTGCCACTTTCCACACATCTATATCTATCTATCTATATCCCCTGCAGTTACCCATTGACCAAGTTTATACTGCCTTTACTCTGTGTTTTGACAGTGTAATATTCTCCCATGCAGTTTGCGGCCAGTAATGACAAGTGCAAGGGGGGCCCCGAAGGCTTAATCTGGCACTGGTAGCTCCCCTACAGTATTACAGTAAATAAGGCAATCTGCGGTTCTGTGACTTTTGAAAATCTCATGTCAGGGCTTCTTAGGGTTTATAGTTAAAAGACCGCACTATAGTACATTAACATTTTTTATTCTCTACAAATGATAGATAGATAGAAATATAGTATGCCAAGGTGCCTTTGGAAAGGAAACTGTATAATAAAGCCCCGTACACACTAGGTGATGGGCCTATAAGCAGTAAGCCAGGCCATACCATATTGCCAGGGCCGCCGACAGGGGGGTGCCATGGGTACAGCTGTCCCGGGCCCCGGTCTCTGGAGGGGCCCGGGCAGCTGCCCACAGTGGCACAGCCAGGCACGCACAATACGCAGTGCAGCCTGCAGAGCACTGAGCCTAGGATACAGAGGGGCTCGGTGCTCTGCAGGCTGCACTGTGCAGTGTGCGCTCCCGACCGTCCAGGAAGGAGGAGATGCTGCGTTGCTGCTGGTAAGTAGTAAGTAATAGTAATTGGGGGGGGGGGGAGTAGGGGGAGGCGGGGTGCCGGCACATGGAGGGGGGGGGGGGTATGCCACTGCCAACATTACTAGTGGCGGCCCTGCATATTGCGCCTACATACTGAACAATATAGTTTACCAATATGGTTTAGTGATGTCACCGGGTCCCCCGTGGTGCATGCAGTCGCTGCCGATTGTCAGATTGAGATGCATGCACAAACAATGGGGGATGTTAAAGATGCGCAGAAGTGTGCATCATTAACGGTATTGAGCATACACATGACAAATGTTTTTCAATGATATTGCTCAGAAGGGCCCTTCTAAGCTACAGTATATCTTTTAAAAACGTGTCTAGTGTGTAGAAGTCGAAGTTGCAGCACTCACAGGACTTGCTGCTTTACCCAGTAATTTTATGCTGGGCATCTACTGTACATTGCTTGGTAAAGCAGTGAGAGAGGGGGGGGGGGGGGGAGAATAGCCAACACTCAATCCCTACTGTGGCAGAAGCAGCCTGCGTGCCTTCCTTCGTCATTCCCAAGCAAACATTTAGTTTTATTGTAAAAGCTTTCAATTTGAATAAGTTTTAACAATAAAACGGAGATTCCCCCCCCCCCTTTCCCGATTTGCTCTCTCTCTATGCTAAAGTTCAGAACACAGAACATGTGGAACCTTGGGCTATTGTTATCCAAGTGAAAAACTCATTGGAATAGTAACCTGTGGTGAGCAAAGTAGCGCAAGCCACCATGCCTGAGGCAACCCTGTGAGGGTACTTTTTTTATTGTTATGAAAGAGCAGGGTTGCCTACCCTCCCAGAATGGCCGGGAGGGTCCCGAAAATCGGGTCACCCTCCCGGCCCCCTGGAAATGTGGCCAACCCTCCCGGATTCTGGGGGACCCCCCTGATTGCGGCTCTCCCCCCTGACAGCAGCGTTTAAATTACCTTATGTCTGCAGATCTCCGGGGAGGGGGAGGGGCTAAAGGGTCATAATCGCATCATTTAGCCCCGCCCCCTCCACGGAGATAGGCAAATTTAGTAATTTTCCTTCATGTGGGCGGGGCTTAATGATGTCACATTTAAGCCCCGCCCCCGAGCTCCTGCTGAAAGTCTCCTCTCCGGGCTTCTCCCGGAGAGGAGCTTTTAAAAGTCGGCAACCCTGTGAAAGAGTTTAATGATGTTCTGAAATGGGTTGTTTTAAGAGAGGAGAACCGTGTGCAGCCTCCTCCGTCCAGGCCCCCTCCCCTCTGCCTTGTTGTATGAGGGTCCAACAGTCGGGATTTCGACAATGACTGACGTTGGAATCCCAACTGCCAACAGCTGGGTGAGCGCAAAGAAGCCTCTGTGCTCGCCACAGGTTAGATTCTCCCTCTATGGGAGTAATAGACCCCCATGAGGAAGAATAGCCCCTGTAAGTCGGGATTCCATCATCGATCTCCTGAACACCAGAATCCCCACTGGTAGGTCATCCGGCACCCCCTCTGCCAGCAGCGGTGCAGGAGTCTGAGCACTAGAGGTCTCAGATTTTTATGTGCATTTGCAGATCTATGGTGCGGTGGCCATTTTGCCAGTGACTTCAACAGCGCTGCTGCTGTAGATGCTGGACTCTTGTGTGGTATTAACAAAATGGATGCAGCATGTGCAGTGGGAGCCCCCTGGGACTAATGCTAATGCAGGGGGGGGGGGGGGGGGGGGGGGGGGAGAGAACTATGTAAAAAACGGACCCAGACCAGACATTAAAAACTGCATTCTTGAGCTTGTAGTGTCTGGTCCAGGGGGATGCCTGTGATAGCTGTCACCAGGGACATCAGGAAGGGGAGATTACAGCCTCCCCGTGTGGTCCGGTTTTTGCTACATGCCCGGGCAATACAGGGAGGCTTTATTCTCCCCCTCCCCTCTCCCTGGTGACAGCTGTCACATGAAGTCCCCCGGACAGGTCACCCCCAGGACCGGACACTACAAGCTCCGGAATGCAGAGTTTGATGTCCGGTCTGTGCTCTTGTCCGGGTCCAGTTTTTACCCTAAGGGCTACTTCACACGCTCTGGCTCCTGCCGGGCGGTGAAAACCCGTACGGCCAGAAAGCCGTGCAGCACACAGTAATTTATCATGGAGGGGATGGCCACAGCCCGACAGCTGTCCCTTCCAGTGGCGGGATCCGGCTGCAACCGTGCGGCCGGCCCGTGGCCGTCCCGTGTGAATGGACACAATAGTGACTATTCACAACTAATGTGTGCGGCACGGCTTTCTGGCCGTACGGGTTTTCGCCGCCCGGCAGGAGCCGGAGCGTGTGAAGTAGCCCTTACCCTGCAGAGGGTCCCATGTTCTGAACTCTAGGAAGTAAATCAGGGTTGCCTACCTCAGTGGTTCTCAACCTCAGTCCTCAAGACCCCCAACATTTTCCAGGTGACCCGGCAGGTGCACTCGTTATTCACTGGCACATTTTAAAAGATCACAGGTGGAGCTAATTATTTCACCTGTGATTCTTTGTGGAAAACCTGGAAAACGTGCACTGTTGAAGGTCCTTGAGGACCGAGGTTGAGAACCTCTGCTCTAGAGGACAGAGCGTTCTTGTGTATAACCGAGCCTGCTGCTGTCAGCCCAGTAACGTGATGGAAGGCTGCTGCACGGAGAGGTGGAGAGGATTTGCACACCTGAGGCTTTGCTGCCTCTGGGACCGCCCAGGTGTTATGCAAAGTGAGGGGTTGCGGCTCCGAGCTCACACCCGACTAACCAGCCAGACCAGTGTGGCGGTAATGACAGGGGAGCGACGTCGTGCAGACACCTGGCTTCCCACTGCAGCAGTGAGGCGACACGGCAGAAGAACTAGTGCTCTCACGCCGGTCCCTGGGCTGCCCCACCAGGTTGTGGGGGCATCAGGTAGGTGGTCTGCGCATCCCCTGTGCGCTTCTCTGGCCCCGGCTGGGTTAGGTACAGAACATGCTGCTGCCCAGTAACGGGGGGGGGGGGGGGGTTGTGGCTACAGGACATGTGTTAGGAGTCGGACATGTGTATCTGTGTGGGAGAGCTGTGCTAGGTGCCGTTTTAGAACATGTAAGCTGGGCACACACTACTAGATGACTGAGGGGTAGATGTATGAAGCAGTGATAAGGGAGAAGAAGTGGCCCATGGCAACCAATCAGCTGCTCTGTATTGTTTTATTTTATGCAAATTATATGTTACTTCAGTGCTTATTGGTTGCCATGGGCCACTTTTCCTCCTGTTCACTTCTCATATATCACTGCTTCATACATCTTCCTATATGATTTTGCGGATTCCGATGGTTTGGAGCGATAAAATCTTCATTGTCCAGTATGTAAGCACTGTGTCGCTGGTGATGCACACTTCGTGGCGGCGTCCTCAATTGTGTATACATGTTAGATGACAGAGGATATCCCAGCACAGGGCGGCCTGTGCTACGACATCAGCAAGTGTGTACACCCTTTTCGATACCAGGTCTTGTTGGTGGCAATGTCTCGCTGGGTATACATTGCATTGGTGTAAAGTAAAATGTACAATCATCAGTCCGACAAAAAGAGAAAGACATGCCCTTGAACAGCTGCTTATGGAGGAGTTCCTATGGTGATACCCGGGAAGCCCGGCGCCGCAGTATATAGCGGTGCCCGTCGCTTCCCCGGCAGTGGAGAGCCTTCGGTGCGGCCGGGCCCGCCCCCATCAGGGACGACGGCGGGCCCGGCCATGCCACTTTTGTGACGTCAGCAGGCCGGGACCGCCCAGAACAGTGATGTCGGCGGGCCCGGTCCGCCTCCTTGACGCTGCTCTCGTGCAGCGGCGCCCTGCCCGCCCCTGTTCCTAGAAGGAACACTAAAACCATTAGTTTCTAACTAGTGCCGGAGCCAGGAGTTAAAGTGAGGGGGGAACTGAGTTCCACCTCTACCATAGCCCAGAACAGTAATTCCAGCAGAAAAGCCTCTCCCAGATGCTGGCATGGTGTATGTGATGTCATGCCATCAATGCCGCTGAAGTGAAGAAGAGCCACTTAGAGGAGCAGGCTCTGTACTTGCTGAAGACTGGGTGAGAGGGGGCTTAAGGGACTCAGAAGTGGGGAAGCTGCTGGAGAGACATAGGGCATGGAGCTGCTGGAGTGATAAAGACAGATGTGTTTAAGCAGCACAACTGTGGACATTATGTGTATAAGAGGCACTGCTGTGTGAATATGACACAAGGGCAATACATGTGGTGGAATGTGTATATGATTGTGCTACTGCAGGGGTGGCCAAACCTGTCCTCAAGATCTACCAACGGTGCATGTTTTCCAGGCAACCTGTGGATCTATAGTAGGAATGAATGCAGCATGTTTTAAAATGTTTTAGTAATGACTACAGCTGTGCACCAGCTAGGTGACCTGGAAAACGTGGACCGTTGGTAGATCTCGAGGACCGGTTTGGCCACCCGTGTGATACTGTGTGTTGTAATTTTAATTGGAGTTATTATTGTCTGATAACACCCCTTCTTAGTGGGACCATTATCATTTATGGGCGGTAGGGCGCAAATTCCCTGTCACTGGTCTAGGCTCTGCCTAATGAGGTGGGGGGCGTTGTTAGGAGAAAGGAGGTATACCACCTCTCCAGGACCACTTTAAGCCCTGACCGGAGCTAGTATTAGGAACTAAGGCAGTGGTCCTCACAGCACTCTGACATTCCAGGTTTTCAGAATAGCCATATTATAGCACAGATGGCTTAATTAATTCAGCAGTCAATTTGACATAACCATCTGTGCACAAGCATGCTTAACCCTAAAACCTGAACTGTAAGGGTATGTTAAGTTCTGAATTTGGAAACCCCTGGGCTAATAATGTGTTTGTATATATAGGGAGCACTTCAATTTTTTTCCCTGCCAGATGCAACTAGCCACAGGTGCACATTTGTCAGGTTGAACGAGCAGCACTCGGAGGCAGCGATCAGAAATGTGTACTGTTTGCTCAACCAGCACTTATTCCATCACGCCCATTCCTTTAGTTGGGTTACGCCTATATAATTTGGACTGATAGTGAAAAGGCGCTCAAAATAATTGCACTGCAACAATTACAGCTTAAAAAACTATTGTACTATTGCCCCCATAGAAATAATCCTGTTTTTCTTTTTGTTTTTATATTAATCTGACATTTCAGCTGTTTAGGGTGGGATGTACATGTGATACTACTTTCAGACCGCAAATGCTGTGTCGCACACGGGATTAGGACACGGGTCCCATCACCAGAGCAACACGGCAATGCGGTCTGAAAGTTCAGACACGGCATATTGCCGAGTCGGTGACGTCACATGGGGCGGTGCTGGGCGGCGGCGCGTCATCGGTGGCTCGGGAGGAGGCAGTACTTGGAGCTGACAGTGCTGTCTCCTCCATACTGTGAACGGGACACGGGTTGCTCGACCCAGGCACCCGTTCACACTGCACTTGACACGGGTCATAGCTGTGTTCAACCCTAGTCATTACCAGGGTTGAACACCCGTGTTGCTCGACCCGTGGTGGCCTTTTCAGACCGCACCATGACCCGTGTTGGGGCCGCAATAACCCGGGTCTAGAGTGCGGTCTGAAAGCGGTATAAGATGCATCACATTTCTCACCTCATGCTAACAAAATGTTTCAATTAACATTTCTCTAAGATTATTATGTATAGAAAGGAAAATCTGCAAGATGTGTACAGTATGTGAAAGGCTGCATGTAACTAAATATCTTGTCTTGTGTGTGTGTGTGTTTTACAGATACAGCTACTTATACAGGTGTGTGTGTGTAACTTGAGCTCAGGAGACCGCATCTATAGAAAGACACCCCCTTCTCCTTCATACTGGGCTGTAAGAATGGTCTAGAGATGCGTTCTCAAGTACCACCAACTGGATTTCTTTAATTGTGCACAGGTGAGTAAATCCATATTGTAGTGTCAATAATTACCCAGTTTTAATAGACAGAAATCCTAAAAACATGACCTGCTTATAGTGTTACATTGGAGTTTAGCACACCCAGTTTAGAGAAGGCAGCCTTTTGGTGGAGCAAAGAGTATTGACTAAATTAAATTGCATACCAATTAAGTATTTCCAGGTTGCTAGAGATAATTACAGTTCTCTCCTGGTTTTTAATAAATGTCCACTGTCCCCATATTTCCCTATAGTGGTCCTGAAATGGGTGTGGGTGGCTACGAAGTACCTGGACGGCTCTGGGGCCCTAGGAGCGAAAGAGAGCTAATAGCAGAATATTGCGTCTATCCCAGTGTCCTCCACTGTGCAGGACATCAGAGAGCAATACCATGACTGAAGACGTCTCACAAGGTCCCTGCTTGAGTCAATACACTGCTCTAAACACCTGTGTCCATGCTGCTTGCACCTCCTCCTTGCCCTTTGCAGTGTGATGAATCTGCTTGTACTTCTCCTACTTGCTCTAACCCAGCCAGCAGCTCCTTCACACCCCATGGGCATAATAGCATCATTGGTAAAGGTGTAATTAGTTATTTGTAGACCATATAGAAAAAGATTGTAAGAGACCCCAAGGTACATCTGGGACAGTTCTCTGGGACCCATTGCTGCTGCTCTCCCTACACCTATGGTGGTCACACCCTTAATCATTGCTACACTACTTACTGACCTAAAACTACTATGGCTGCCCGTTTCTGCCTAATCCTTTTGGGTTATGGTATAAAACATTGTCTAGGTCTACAATCATATGGTTGACAGGGTCAAAAGGTTGACAACAAAAAGGTCGACATGAGTTGTTAATGTTTTTAGGGTGTCTGTCGACATGGACACTGTCTAAGTCTGGGGTAGCCAACCCTAGTCTTTGAGAGCTACCAACAGTGCATGTTTTGCAGGTCTCCTCACAGAATCACAAGTGAGCTAATTAGCTCCATCTGTGTATCTTTTAAAATGTGTCAGTGATTAATGATTGCACCTGTGCAGCAGCTAGGTTGTCTGGAAAATGTGAACTGTTGGTAGCTCTCGAGGGCTAGGGTTGGCTACCACTGGTCTAAGTGTACCGCTGCGCTTCCCATGCTTCAGGCACTATTTTATTCCCCCTCCCCGCCCTAGTGGATGGTAGGGCATGAAATACCGCCTGTCAGCTCAAAATTTTCATGGCGACCTTTTGACCTGGTCGACCTAGAATCATTCTGTGGTCAGTTTGGATACCGGCTTTTGATTGAGTGTAACTAAAGATATGAACTGCACTGGTGAATAAATGATTAGACTGCAAATTGTGTCATTATAACTATCATCATAATAATAAAAAACCTACACCAAATGCATTCTGGGGTGGATACAAGATGGAAAAGGGGCATCAGTGCAATCGCCACTGCCCATAACATTTCTTACCTGCTCATTGCTGCAAGCTGTGTCACCCTGCAGTGTCTGGCATGTACTGTAACTGACCAGGGCCTCTTTGAGGCCCCACATTACCAAGGCAAACAGAAGGATAGTGAAGACTGAGAGCTGGAAGGAACAGAAGAGAGATACACAAGGAAAGGGAAAAGAGTTGAAGAGGGCAAGAGGCAGGCAGAGACATGGAGGAGAGGAAGCAGGAAGAGGAAAGTGAGCCAGTGTAAAGCTGGCCGTTCATCAGGATGACCTGATCATATGCAGGTCGTGGAGAAGTCGAACGACCGCAATGGATCAGATGTGCAAATTGTCTGATCTGAGGGCCGACTTCTCGACCTGTGCATCGTAACGACGGTACGCACAATGTGCACACGATCTTTCGCACAACCCATCAATATTATGCGTTTGGGCCCAATGTTGTGACCACAGTTAATGATGCTTTGTCTAATGATTATTAGACTGGAATGGGCTTATTTTTTAAAAAATACTGTGTTCTTGGTAATCAACATATACTTACATGACACTGCAACGTCATAACTAATGTATCTATCATATTTGGGTGCATTCTGGGCTGTTTTTAGCATGGATTGCTAATCTGAGAATTTGCAAATCGAACGATTATCGAACTACTGCGTACCGTACGCATCTCGCATGCACAAGGGTAAATATGCTGAAAATGCATATGGATTGTAAACTCAATGCGACCGGATCTTGGCGGATGGGTCTGTGATGTCAGCGTTGACCACTTCCAGCCTGTCTCTGTTTTGGTTCAGTGGAAGTCTCAGACTAAATCCCTATACACATGCATCGATTTTTCGATTAGATTTTGCTTATAGAAGCAAAATCTAATCGAATCCTAAACGAAATCGAATGGTTTTTGTGTCACTTTCGATCTGCATTGGATTCAATGTGCGCTCCCGTTTTCACAAAATCGAACAGAAAAATCTACTGTGCAGCCAAGGAAATATCGCATTCGATCTAGTAAATCGAATGTGTACAATGTACCATGAATGTATATCGATTTCGATATCTAATGCAATAGTACAGATCTAATGCCAGATCTAATCTAACATCGAATCAAAAGCAAATCGATGTTTGTGTACAGGGCTTTACTCAGATTTGCACAGACAGCAGTCTCTTCTTTGGTTCGGGAATTGTGTATGGATCTGCGAGTGGATAGCGTTTACAGATTAATTTGCAATTTTTGCAAGGGGCATTTTCTCTTGGAGCAATGGCTTTCACCTTGCAGTCCATGTGAATTCTCTGATTAGCGGTCCATTCTAATTTAAGTCCTGGGTACAAGCGACGGCTGTAAAGGAAAGTGTCTCCCTTTGCACATGCTGCAAACACTACCCGCTGACTCGCCTCCGTGGCAAACTCAGGATTTTTAGAGGGGGTTTCCCAAATGTAATCCAAAATCTCTCACTCTGCAGGACATTGGAGTAAGTACACGAGTCTGGGGGAGTGTTATCCGCCCCGAAATTTGGTCTTTTTTATTAGAGATGTGCAGGTTCTGATTTCAAAGAAGGAATGTATTTGCTATCAACTGTCATGTGATTTGGGATAGCCAATAAGATCCTGCTTTGGTATCGGAGTAAATCAGAACCTGCACATCTCTACTTTTTATACACTGGATAGTGTATGGAATACAGTATTGATATTCAACAGTACAGTACAGATGGTCTATAGCAGGGATAGCCAACTCCAGTCCTCAAGAGCTACCAACAGTTAACGTTTTCCATGTCTCCTCACAGAATCACAAGTGAAGTACTGTAATTAGCTCCACCTGTGGATCTTTTAAAATGTGTTAGTCAGTAATGATTGCACCTGAGTACCTGCGAGGAGAGCTGGAAAATGTGAACTGTTGGTAGCTCATGAGCTACCCCTGGTCTATAGTGTAGGCTCTTTCAAACATTGAAATAAAATAAGTGGTCAGGAAAAGGTTAAACGTATAATAAATAAGTACACGAACATAATAGAACCAGTACTGCACTTTCTAAGCTCACAGACTCCCACTTCATGTAAAGCAGGGGTGGGGAACCTTTTTTGTGCCAAGAGCCGTTTGTATGGGGAAAAACATTTGGTACTTGTTTCCTAGCACGGCCACAATCGTTGGGATCGTGTACCTTTAAGTTAAGGTACACGATCCCTGCGATGGACCCGATTTCCTTAGAAATCAGATCCATTTTGCCGGCAAAGGAAAAATCGGGGGCATCGCGTCGGTCGGGACCATTAACATTGGTCCCGACGCGATGCCCCTGATTTTGCCATAGGCTTCAATGTTAAAGTGGCGAGCGGCGGCGGTGCGCGTCCTCCGACCTTTTCATTCCCCTACTATCCACGTCGGCGTGGAGTTGAGAATATATAGTGTGGCGAGCGCAGCGAGGGGACGCGTATACCTGTGAAGTTATACGCGTGCGCTCGCCACACTATATATTCTCAACTCCACGCTGACGTGGATAGTAGGGGAATGAAAAGGTCGGAGGACGCGCTCGCCACGCTTCGGGTTGGCGTCTATCGTGGGGTGGGGTTTACGTTGTAAAATTTGGGGGTCTAGGGAATATTTTACATTGAATCCAATGTAAAATCGGGTCCCAGGGACCCTATTCACATTTGATTAAATAAAAATCGGGTCGATCGCATCGCATGCGACCAAATCGCATGCAATGCGATCGACGCGATTTTTCCGACACGACCACCCCGATGGAAATCGGTGTGGCCGTGCAAGGAAACAAGTACCAAAAATTCTTTGGGGGCCATAAGTAAAAATTTCCCTTACAAATTGTCCTGCTGCAGCCGTCCTACGCTCCGGCGGCTGCTGCTGAATAGGACTGACAGTCTCCTGCTGCAGCCGTCCCACGCTCCGGTGGCTGCCGCTGAGTAGGACTGACAGTCTTCGGCTGCTGTTGATTAAGAGGAATCTCGCGAAAACTACCGACCTCTCGCCAGAATTCCCCTGTACTTGACTCCCAGCAAAGCAGTCGGGCGGGTGGGAGGGCCACTCAGACTGGCTACGGGGGCCGCATCTGGCCCCCGGGCCTGAGGTTCCCCACCCCTGATGTAAAGGCTCTTGTCTCTTCCACCTGGCAGCTACTGCCTCGTCCATTGTGATGTTTGAGGGCTCAGATCCACACATACAGTAAATGTTGTAGCAGAAGCTGGTACACTGGGCATGTGCAGCAGCTCTGCTCTGTCCCTTACTCTGCATGATGTGGAGGAAGCTCTATTGATCATATTATATACCAGTGCTATTTTTGTCATAATTTAAGGCACTTGCCAAGAGGAGGGGGGTTTCCGGCCAACCAGATCCACTGTGGTTTTAATGTGGATAATTTCTCGCAGACTATTCACATTTTTATTTATATCTTTATGTGAGCGTGCTGGTCATTCTTGTTATCATTGGACTGGATCATTTTTGTTATGACGAAGCAACGTACACAAGTAATTGACAAGGGCATACACACTTTCTCATGGGTCATGGTGGCAGGAGGGGGCGACGGCCGTGCTGCCGCATGTGCTTATGTTTCCACTACTATTGATACTGTGTCCTGGAGAACTGATGATGCCATGGAGTACACACAGAACTGGATACTAGCATAGTGAGAAGAATTCCAGTTGTACTTGTTGTAGAAGGAGAGCAGAATTCCATCAGCATGGTGGATAAGGAGGTAATGTTTTTGTAAAAACAAATACGGTAGAATCCAGGAATCAATCAAAGCATGATGGTTGCAGTGTCTTAAGTTGTGACATACTGTGTAACTGGTGCTGTTGATCCCATAAATGATTCCATATGGTTATCAGGTCAGTGTGCAACTGCATGCACTGAGCAATTTATTGCATAGTGTGTACTACCCTTTATTCTCTTAAATGGGATTGGTTGGATCTGGTGCACAACTCTTAAAATGTTTCCACGCAATCCGACTGTTTGCAGGAGCTTTTGAAGCAGTTTTATAAGCCTATGCTCCTGCATTCACACTACAATTATTCAGCTGCTCACAAGAACAGTTTTCATCTGATGCATCAAGGTTTTTACTGATTTTAGTGAAATCCTGGGATTTGTCTGCCCTTTTACATGGTTCTCGACTATCCAAGATCAGGGCATCTCTATCCTAACCACAAGCATCACCAACTGCTCAAGTTTTAAGGATTTCTTTAGGTACTTGTTTCCTAGCACGGCGCCACCTATTTTAATTGTATCCATCGGGTCGGAAAAATCGCGTTGATCGCATCGCATGCCAACCAAATCGCATGCGATGCGATCGACCCGATTTTTACATTGGAATCAATGTAAAATGGTCCCTGAGAGCTGATTTTACATAGATTTAAATGTAAAAAGGCCCAAAACCCCCCATTTTAATACCAACCCCCCCCCTCATGTTTGAAATGCCCCCCCCCCCATTGTTATTGCCACCCCACTATTGACGCCAACCCGAAGCGTGGTGAGCGCAGCGAGCCCGGGAGGGGCGGCGGTACGCGTCCTCTGACCTTTTCATACCCCTACTATCCACGTTGGCGTGGAGTTGATTTTATGAAGTGTGGTGAGCCCGAAGCGTGGCGAGCGGAAGCGCATAACTTCACAGGGATACGCGTCCCCTCGCGGGGCTCGGCGGCTCGCTGCGCTCACCACACTTTATAAAATCATCTCCACGCCGACGTGGATAGTAGGGGTATGAAAAGGTCGGAGGACGCGTACCTCGTGGGTTCGCTGCGCTCGCCACGCTTCGGGTTGGCATCAATAGTGGGGTGGCGTTAACAATGGGGGGGCCATTAAACATACTTTTTAACAATCTTCAATGTGAAATGGGCCATATTGGCCGAGACCTAAAGCAGAGGTGCGGGGTCTAAGCCGACAGTGGTATTCACCAGGGACCCCCGCAAGGGGATATGGACTTAGCTGCAACTGCCGACCAGGTCGCGCCCCTCTGCCCAGGTTCCTCTGTGGCTTAGGCAGGGTTGATACTCTGGAGTCTCTAGAGCAAGGATGTTGAGGGGTACTTAAACCTTCGACGGTGATCGATGGCACTGAATGCTTGATAGCAACACAGAGGGCACAGAGGAATATGAATAGCAGGAGATACACAGTATTGGGGACTGAGTACCGTGGGATGCGGCCTGGGAGCCGGAGGAAACACAATGGTGATCTCTGGGGTCACTGGGGATCGCTGGAGCGGCCTGGGAGCCGAGAGGAGACGGGCATGGGAACCCACTGGTAACCGGACGCTGAGGAGACAACCTGGGCTGCACAGAGAAGACTGGATCACACGGCAGATGGAACTTGTGGAAGCTTCTGGCAGGAGTGGAATGACCAGGGACGCTGAGAATGACACAAGTAACAGCGGACCCAGGAAACCGGACCTCTGGAGCAAGTGGGGAGTCTTGACAGGAGCTGACGCTGGAGAACTCTCAGGGGAAACTGACGAGTTGTTCAAGACGGGGAGGAGACTGTGAGACAGGCTTTTATCCCTCCAGGTAATGAGGGAATCAGATGCAGGTGAGGGAATCAGCCGCAGCAGCAGCACACAGACCAGGAAGTGAGTGAGAGCTTACCTGGATCATGTGACCCGCAATCTGACCAGGGAATAGACCTGGAGCTCTAAGTGACACAGGGGATGATTTGGAAGCAGGAGACCACGCCAGGGATTACAGACTGTACCGGCAGCTGATCTGCGAAGTATATTACCCCAGCATGCCGGTAAGGGGCGCACGCGAGCGGTCTGAGAACCGGGGTTCCTGACATTCCCTCTTAGCCTTTCGAAGGTCCTTACCCTTCGTTACCTTTTTGGGTTGGGATACCAAAATGTCGACATGGGGTATTTTTGCTTTTTTGAGCCAACATGTGCCGACAGGTGGTATTTCATGTCCTAAGATCTACTAGAGCCTGGAGGGAGGATAAAATAGTGTGGTGAGAGTAGCGAGGCACCATGCTGGAAGTATGGCGAACGCAGTGCTAAATTATGGTGTCCATGTCGAATGTATCGACGTTTGGGTAAAAAAAACCATGAAAACCACATCAACCTTTTGACTGTCTACCTTTTCCATGTCGACCCAACCCCATGTTGACCTTTATGCATGTCAACCTTCTGTGGTCGATCTAATGCTTGTTTATCCTATGATCCATACCCAGTGGGTCACCATCCGGTCTCTGAAAAAAGGGTCAAGATGTTTTCCGACGACTATTTGTGGAGGAAGAATTAGGGTGTAGAAACTACGCATTTGTATTTGTCGGACTTCCAACCAGGCAAACCAAATCACCAAATATGTTTGGAACTCCAAGCAGAAGAGGACATTAGGATATTTCCATAGATTTATATTCTTTTAAACCAATCAGCAGTGGCCGAGGTGGGGAAGATCAGATTTCCATTGTAGAATGGCCTTAGCTGCACTGTTAAAATATTTCTAAAGGGATTTCTTGTAAACTGATATGGGTGAGGTGTGGAAATTTAGCCAGAATCTGAGCCTAGTATACTGCATACAGTCAATACCGAGTAATTCCAAAAAGTCAGCAGAACCTGACAAAACCACCTGCAACAACCTGCAGTATCTCTGGATACATTTTGGATAAAAGGGACAAGCAACAGTACCCTTTGGTTCTAACTTTAAAATTGGTTTCAAGAGTAAGCACATTGGTGGAGCTTCTCCCAAGACTTTTCAAAGATGGCTTTCCATTATGTAGCACCAATAGCCTAACCAGGATCCCTCTCGCAGATGTTAGTAAAATTTGTTAAAGTGGAACAATGGTTCTCAATCAGATATTTGTATACAGTCGATAAATGGGCAGAGGCATTTGGAGAGACCATCAGTTCCTCAGAAGTTTACATGTCTCAAAACCCGGCACAGCAAACTTCTCTGCTCAGGAGTGTTTAACTGGGAGATGTCTCTCTATCTTCTCGGTAGCTGCAATTTAGCTTGGATTTCATGGAAGGACAGCAATTTGGATGAGTCAAATAGTGTTGGACCATGAAATACCTGCATTAGACAATAGGTTTTTTTTTTTTTACCCCAGGAAGAATTTTGGATTATCGAGTAAATGAGGAGGATAACTTGATGAGAAATTGATTTCTTGCCACTAAGACCTTTCCACACTGTTAGAATAGGGCCCACACTTGAGTAAATGAGGGAGCCAAGGTAAAGCAGCTAAAGATTCTACAAATCATAACTGCATCATAATAGATGCCGAAATGCAGAATTTGTAGACCACTCAGTTGTCTCCTCCTAAACAAAGAATAGTCTGTGTGGAGTGGGAGAACTCCCCGTTTCAAAAAGTTAATCCCCATACAATGAAGTTCCGCAAACAATCTATTGGTGTTCGACACTGGCAACACTTGTAACAGATGGAGTATGCAGGGCAATATATTTACTTTTATGGCATTGACCCTCCTGACCCCTGATATGCCCCAACTTGACCAAGATGAAAGCTCATGTTAGATCGTTACAAGAATCGTTACAGGGGCAAAGTTAAGTAAATGCACTGTATTCTAAACTGGTGTGAATCTCAGTGGGATAGTAAAATTCCAGTGAAATTCCAAGTCACTGATTTGGATTAATTTATTTTGAGACAGGACATTTTCCAACGGTTTTGAATCCCTGCATCGGATTAGGAAGGGAAACCATTGGGTTGGTGACAATTGCTAAAAGATCACTGGTAAAAAGCACTAATTTGTATTCCAATTCTGCAACACGCAGGCCTTTTATGTTGGGGTAAAAGGCCCTAGCCAGAGTTCCATTCATAAAATGAAGATCAAGGGGACATCCCTAGCACATACATTCAAAATTTAACAGGGTTTGAAAAATCCTCATTGTCTCAAACTCTGGCAGAGAGATCCGTGTACAGCACCAAAAAGCAAAGTTCAAACCCATATGTTTGAATAAGCCTCTCATAAATACCAGCTGATTTGATTTAATTATTTTCCAGCATTGGCCAACAGCAGCATTGCATGGAGAGTTGTGGTATTGCCTCACATCCCAACACAAAACTCACTTGATCATTATGAATTAAGACAGTCAATAATAGCTTAAATCTATTGGCAATAAGCTTTGCCATTTAAGAGGGTAATGCATCTGTATCTAGGACAGGAATTACAGGACTGAAAGAGGAAAAATGCCTTATCAGTTTAAAGTACCACATTAAATGCTTGGGGCATCATAGGCAAGAGGGAATCCCTAAAGGTATTATAATAGGATATTGGATATCGGAATATGACATATTTAAGATATGCTTCAATCAACTCTTTACTTCCTTGATTAGCCTTCTCCTGGGAGCTCTCCGCCAACCCATAAAGCTGGGGATAATAAGCATGAAACACCTTTGCAATATCAAAGGTCATTTGAGACCTTTTGCTTTTGGCCATTGTCATCCAAAATGGAATGTATATGCGTGGAAGCCAAAGCATGTAACCCCCCGGGGAATATTTTACCGGGTTTGTTGCCCCATTGAGAAAACACAACTCCTTTATTTATAATCCAATTTAATCTTATCCAACATAAGATTAAGAGAATGCCTATCCTCAGTGAGATCCACAAAGACATCCCCAGATAGGACTCAAGTGCCTGAATCCTCTGCAAAAGAGACACGTCTGCTATTATGTTGTGGGAAACTAATACCCCTTTTACACCAAGGAATAACCCAGGTCGGACCCAGGTCAGCGTTGGTGTAAAAGGGGTCAACCCAGGTCGAGTAACACTGGTCTCCTACCCAGGTCCTGACCAGGGTAGAACACTGGTTGGACCTGGGTCATGGGCGGTGTAAATGGTCCCAACCCAGGTTGGGACATCTGGGTAGTGCTGAAAGGATACTAGAAGTGCTGGACGCCTTTCCACAGTGCACTGCAGTGGCAAAAGACAGCAGCCAGGAAGGATACGGGCAGTGCACACATAAATCATAATTGGATAATTGGATGCATTATCATTTATATTATTATTATTATTATTATTATTATATTATTATTTTTTTTTGGGGGGGGGGGGGAGAGCACATGGGAGATTCGGTCTGCTGCTGCCGGGGAAGGGGCTGGGGAGAGCACATGGGAGATGCTGCACTTGTATACCGCTATGAATAAAACTTTTTGAAAAATATTTTACAAAATAAACAAGCCAACATTTTTCAAAGCTAACTAGTCATGTCTTTTAATTTTTATTTTAAATCATTGAGGGAAAGTTGGATGGCAGATTATCCTAAAACGGACATTTTTTATGTCATCCAAAGGGGAAAGCAGTGCTGACCCAGGTTCAGTGTAAATGGCGCAGACCTGGGTCACAGTGCTGTGTATGAAGCTGGGTCCAACCCTGGAAACTCCCATGTTCAAAGACCAGGGTCCGACCAGGATTTGTGGTGTAAAAGGGGTATAACTCAGCTCGTTTCCCATATGATGAAACAGAAGAGGTAAAAGGTGATCTTTTACCTCTTCTGTTTCTTCATATGGGAAACGAGCTGAGTTAGTTTCCCACAACATAATAGCAGACGTGTCAGGATTCTCATTAGAAGAAATATCTGATTCCTACAATACCAAGAACTTAGAGAGGCTCATTGAGGCTCCATGTATAGATAGGCGGGGGGTGAAATATCTTAATTGTGAGAGATGAAGGACCATGATCCTACCTGGTAAGGTGTCCGATCTCTACATTGTCAATCATGTAAAGGTGTTTGTTCTAAGAGCAGGACGTCAATTCTGGAATAAACCCTGTGGGGGTAGGAAAAGAAAGTACAATTTCATTCTACAGGGTTTCTTGATCTCAAAGTGTCCACAAATTGGTGCTCTTGAAGTGAGCGTCAAACTTTACAGTGCCAATCAAGATGGTTGGAGGATGTAAAGGACAAGTCCAGGGTAGGGTGTAGGACTCTGGTGAGGTCCCCCCGCCATTCCCAAGATACTGGATGTCAAAGCATGGACTTGCTCAAACAGACTTCTTAAGAATTTAAGTTGGTTACATTTTGGGGCATAAATATTAAAGAATCTGAAAACTTGATAAATTTTACATTTTACTGTAACAGTTGAAGTTTAAGTGATTTCATATAAAAGACTCCAATGTCTTACCCAAACTATTGTTGCCTAAAAAAGCCTGCAGGGAGTCTCAGTTGCAAAGGAATGGGACTTTTTCCTCCTGAAAGTGAGTTTCCTGGATAAAGGCCATATCATCTTTGTCCACCTGGAGCACTAGGAGAAGTTTAGATCTAAGACAGCATAAGAAACATCTAAGAATCTTGTTAGCAGATCTGGACCCCAGGGGAGGGCTAGGACAGAGAAGGGTAGAAAAGGAAGAAAGAAAAGAGACTGCATAAGCTTCAAGACTTGTGGCTCGGTAGTGTACTGTGAATGTGTAACCCAGGTTGTCCAACTCTGGTCACGTTCACTGCATAGGGAGAACCGCATTCCCGGCACATGGATATTCCCTCTCCAAGTGCCCTGGAAGGAGAAGCCTAGCAATGTCCTGGGTCCAGCCTGCAGTGGTAATGGGTTTAAAGTTGCTGTGACAAAGCTTACAGCCTGTGTTCAGTGACTCGGACTGGATCTGGGAATGCAGTGTGAAAGGGGTATAAGATTACACCCTTACCTAGAAAAATGATAATCCATAAATTCATGCAAACTGCCCTCTTCTTGGTTGTTTTGAGAGGCACATCAGACTTTCACCCCTATATAAACCACAAACCTTGCCTTTTTTATACTTGGCTTGTATAAGAAAGTTTATATTAACTTATTTATTTATATAGCGCACACATTGCACAGCGCTTTACAGAGAATATTTCAACATTCACATCCATACCCTCCCCAATGGAGCTCACAATCTATATTCTCTACCACATGTACACGCACACACAGACATTCTAGGGTTAATTTTGTTGTTTTTTGCCAGTTAACCTACCAGTATATTTTTGGAATGTGGGAGGAAACCCACGCAAGTACGGTGGGAATATACAAACTCCGTACAATTAGGGCCAGGGTGGGAATTGAACCCGTGACTTCAGTGCTATGAGGCAGTAATGCTAACCATTACACAATCCGTGCTGTCCCAGTCTTAACTTTGCTTTTATCATACCCAGATTTCAGATAAAGTTTATTATAAGGTGGATATATTTTCACATGAAATACTTCCTCTTTGTATTCACAATTATGTGTTTATATTCCTTTAGGCAAAATACCTGGTTGGTTGATGGAATTCGTGATTGTGGCATTATTGGTTTTAGAACAGTTGGAACAAAATCTGTGCTTTCATTACCATTTGTGCAAGTTTGACATACAGTATTTATCTCCTTATGTTTGGGGAAGAGGTGACTTTCAACTGGTCTACAAATAATTTCCAAAAAGCCATTCACAATCCCCTTTAATTCTTAATGAACCCATACTTTTTCATGTCAGGAATGTAGCTTGTGGAAAAGAAGCGGTAACTTTAAGACCTAGGCCCCCATTTATCATTGATCGCATTTACAATGCGATCTGAGCGGAATATTACCGGCCAGGATCGCATTGTAAAATGCGATCATTTCGCCCCAATGTATGACCTGCCAGAGCGCAGGGACAGGGCCCGTCCATAGGCGTGCGCACAGGGGGTGCCAGGGGTGCACAGGCACCTCCTAATGACCGGCAATTGCAACACCTCTAATGACTGTCAGCGACAGTGCCCCCTCCCCCGGCTGGCTAGCAGTACCTGGGCTGGCCTGGCTGCAGTGGCTGGGCTCCTTCAGCACAAGTTTTTTTTAAAGGGGCAGTGGCCACGGAGGTCCGTGATTAGGCCACGCCCCTGACATGTCCTGTGCTCGGGTGGAGAGAGTGGAGACGGACTAGTGAAGCTGCAGCCTAGTACCTAGTGAACTGTGGCAGGCTGGCTCCTGGCTAAAGCCTGCAAGTAATGTGTGCAGAGACTGGGGACAAGTGAATAAGGTTGTGTGTGACATATACAGTGAGGGAGTGCGCTGTGTGTGAGAATGCAGTGAGGGGAACAAGGATCGTTCACTAAGTAGCAATGGTGCACCCCCTAAGGAAATGGGCTGCGCACGCCTATGGGCCCGTCCCTGAGATGCCTGGAGCCGGAAGCCGGGGGGACTGCGCATGTGCGGTTATGCGCTGACCCCCCCCCCCGCTGACCGCACTGCCGCTCTGGCAGTGCGATATGTAACCATAGGCTACAATGGGCTATTGTCATATCAGAATGGCGATAGCCCAGGGCTGCGATGCCGAGCTGCCCGATGTTGATACATCGGGCAGCTTCGCATCCCGCATAGAAACCTATGGGGGATGCTGCAGGGGGGGATCCTAGCAGGGATCGGAGATTCCCCTTTAATACATTTAGGTGATACTTAATATTTGCGATTAACCCCCGAAAACGGATGTTTTCGGGGATTTAGCCGAAAAATATTGCTTGATAAATAGGCCAGCTAGCCTTTTAACTTGACAGCCTCAGAAAAGACCCGGTCTACTCTGTGCTTTGTCTATAAAAGCCCATAAGTTGTTCAGAAGCCCACTCTAGAACACACACACACACACACACCCACTATTTTAGTTTCTTAAATATAAGGCTGATAAAACTAAACCCGAGACAGACCTAATCCTAGTTATTAATACCCCTTTCAGACATACCACTCAGGAATTTCCCTACTCAGACCGGGGATTTTCTTTTCTGTTTTTTTGACCCAATATCACACTACTTCACAGACCCAGGAAATTCCTGGGTTGGCCCCTTTCAGACATAAGATGGTTTTCCTAGATTTAAGGCAGTGTCCTCCATAAGGAGACTGTTTGCAGGCACATAATAATAAGGTCATTCAAATGTGACAGCCCTAAATGGACTGGGTGTGGTTTACAATTGTAAATAATTTACATTCCATGTATCATATACCAATAAAAATACTATACCAGGTTTCCTTTTCAAACCCTTTTTATTCAAATAAGATTTTTGTTCAAATATTAAAAAAATAGTGAAAGTCTTCAACTTATATCTTGTAAACAAGGCTTTTCACTATATGCCATCTGCACTGTGCTCTGTCACTCTCCAGCTATCAGCAGGCATCATGTGGCCCTTCCTGGCCAACTAAAACAGCCAGAGAGTAAATTCCCAGGTCACATCTTTCATACTTACCCCAGGTAACCAAACCGGGAAGAAATACCTGGAAAAAAATTTCAGGTCAAATACAAGCTTGTGGACCCGGGACCACCATGCTGGGTACATAACCAAATCCTAGGTTGCTGTGCGTTCATGTGCAAAAACCTGGGAGTTTAATAAAATGCTTCCTTATTTAAAGTGTGGCAGGTTATCATAGTATTTTGAAACAAGCATCATTTATAGAGGTCAATTTATTGGGTCAAATATTGGGTCCGACGGGTGGGAGGTGCCATTCAGGTGCCGTTTTCATGAGTTTAAACACCGGCAACAGCACCCGATTCAGGTCAATCTTGCACCCTTCGCTGGGCCGAATTCACTTAAAATTGCTAGCACCCGTATGGAGGTGCGAGCGCTTTTAAACGAATTCAGTGGGCCCGGTGCCGTGATGATTCGCACTTGCAAATTATCTGCACCAAATAGGATGGACCCCATACATTGTCAAATTAAAGCTACTCTGTATGAACTATAAGTACAACATAGCTGTTGAGCATATCTATCAGAATAATTGTATACAATGTTAGAACTTTCTTGTGTGCATTTTATGTGGTCTAGCAATTGTGGCTTTCTTCTTGAAAGAGAAGACCATGTTGCTATTTATATGAAAAAGGCAATTCACAGGAAATATTACTATAAGGTCAAATATGAACACTCACTACACTAAGATGATCATACATTTGAGATTAGTGAATTTCACATCACAACAAAATATTATGTACAGTATGTGGAACTCCTCCAAACTTTGTGTGATAACATGCTATAACAAGAATCTCGTCTAGGTAATTTAACCTGCGAAAAATGACTTTTCTGTTACCTTTTAACCACACAACAGTGATAAAATCTGTATTTTAAATTACACCTTTTTTTTTCTTTTTGGAAACCTTTCTAACATTTACGATCCTATTTTTGTCAGGTATGAATTTTTTACATGACGATCTCTCCCTCTCTCGACTCTAATAAAAGTTGCATAGCTTCTAAAGGTCTGTTGATACTTCTCCATTACCTTAGCAGAATGGCAGTTCCACAGATATGAAGATTACCCTCCATGATAACCCAGAAAAAAAAAAAAAAACGTTCTACCAACCTGATTTATACACTGATTCATTATTCTACCTGATCACAAAATTAGACCATTCCTTTCTTACAAGTGAAGCTCTGGATAAGGCCAAGTCCAACCTTTTTTTTTTTTTTCACAGGACTGGTGGGGACCTCCACAACTGGTCATGAATCACAAGCATCCCACAAGCAGTACAGTGAGCAAGGCCTGTACCCACCTTTTGTCATTTAGGATTATGAAAAATACAAAAATGGTACAAACTACTCTTCCCTCTTGTTTAACCTTAGAAATACTCCATTTTTTTAAACATTTTTATGAAATATACATTAAGAAGATAGTTCCACAAAACACATTATACTAAGTATTTAAACAATAAAAATAAAGAGAATACATAAATATTTAATTCGATTTTTAATTAAAAAAAAATTCCGATATTTTTCCCCAGACTTCCATCCACAGGAAGTCCCTGGGAGAAGTGGAATAAGAAGAGCTTTACAGAAGCCTTAAGTGATTTACCATTCAGGTGTTTGGACAGTGTGCTAATTCTCCTCCAGGCCGCCTTATAGTCAGCCTTCCCTTTCTGTTTATGGTAGGCCTTGGATACTTCTCACTATTTTGACCCTTTCAGTAAGGTGTGAGGAGCATGTCACAAAAAATTCACCCCTCCTTAAAGTAGGCAGAAGGCCCTGGTCTGGACACCTTTCCTGCTTCCGCAAGACCTACTCTGTAATGGTTAGGTTAGATCCAAGGTGGAGAAAGGACCTCTGATGTTACAGGCGTAGGAGAAAGGTCTGAATATGGGAGCCCAAATGGACCCATGCTGGCTTGCAACATTGTGGGTTACTAAAGGCAATAGGCGGTGGCATGGATAGTGGCCACAGGCCTCCCTCCTTTATCCAATTTGGATCTAGCAACTACCAATCTTGTAATAGACAGCAGCTATGCTTGCATATGGGTCTCTCAAAATAATATATGCAAGCAGCAAAAATTACCTAATAATTCAATGTAGCGCTCAGGCCTGCGCATCAGGTCGAAATTTTAAGTAAATTACATACAATTGGACACTTTTCAGCCTGGTGCATCAAAATTGTGTAGAAAAGGACCAAATTGTATTTGTGTATGGCCACCTTTTCTTCCTTCCCAGAAAGAATGCTACCTAGCCTGTCAGACCTCTACCCTCCCAATTGTGCAATGCACACTGAAATTAAAGATTTTAAGGTTTATGAGAACTAGAGAATGAATTCTTCCACATATAGGATCGTATTACTTTTCAATTATCGTAGTTTCTCTTTTCTCTGTATTTATTGAAAGAGTTGGCACAAACCTGTGTAAATGGAAAAAAAAAAATCCTTATCTGTTTTTCTCAAATTTGATTCTTGTATGATGCCCACTTCCAGTATTACTATTTTCTTAATAAAAAATAAACAAATGACAGGATAAATTGCCATTAAAACTCATTGAAGCAACAAATCTGTCTCCACTACAGGTGATCAATAAATATAGCAATTTGTGTTACCGTTCTTACCCTGTCCCGTAAAAATTGTATGTTTATGGTTGTACTGAAACACTAACATATCAATTGTTTGTTGTTCCAGGAAGAAGCTGCTTGTAGAGGACACCATGTATGCCACCATGTCTAATATGATCGTCTACTTCCTTGCTGCAAACCGTTCTGACCTGGATACAATGAATGGGCATACAGTGCTGTTCACAGACTTAGAACTGCTTGGGCCCAGCTGCATATTGATCCTGATACTAACTGGAAAAGTGCTCCTGAACATATTTATATTTTGGGCAAGGCAAAAGAATGTGCGTGCCAGCTTCCTGGGCTATTCTTGCATCGCACTGGCTATTACAGACTTTACCCTTTTATTTGCAATTTCGGCTGTTCACTACTTTCAGGATTTTACAGTTTTAGGTGTCCGGTTCACCAGTTACCATATTTGTCTGTTTACACAGATAATATCTCGCACTTATGGTCTCTTGCATCTTCCAATTTTCTTGGTATCTGGTGTGGATTACTATTTGACTATTGTAAAGTCCAAAAGAATTATATGGATTTGGCCTGGACCACTGTACACTATTTGTGTCCTCCTATTATGGACTGCAGCATTTACCTATGTCCTGCAGTCTCCTTATGAATCTCTAATGTTGGACAATGAGCCACCTACAGACAAGTGCGATTTATACAGCAGCAGCCAAAGTTTTTTCTTGTCTCTTGCCTTTGCCATCACCATTTTATTAGTGTTTGCATTCTGCTGCTGTGAAATGGTTACCTTAATCAAATCGCTGAAGGTGATATCATATGGTGAAAGCACCGCCATACTATTGTCCTTCCCGCCTGCAGACAAATGGCCAGTCCAAAGGAGAAGATCTTTCACAGCCGCTCTTCTGTTCTCATTTTTGAGCTCCTGGGCCCCGTTTCTGGTTCTTCAAATATTCATATCTGCTTTGTGTGCTCACATCCCAGGATACATGGATATGAATGTCCCCTGGCTTTATTATATGAACAGTCTTCTAATAGGAGTTGCTTTTGGACTTAAATATCCCAAACTACAAGTGACTGAGAAGACTTTTTCCACTGACCCATTTATTGGCTGGAAATACTGTATTCTGCCGTTTATAAATGCCGAAAAGAAAGAAGACCATGTTTTCCTGAATGACTTGCCATCTGCAATCCATGTCCTTTAATGTTTTGTTTTTGTCTTTGTCTTTTTAAATGTAAGCTTTTAAGTTATACACAATAAAACTGTTCTTAAGATCAGATAGATGGCAACTTTTTCCTGATTATATATAAAATACATATTAGGAAATATGGATATTAAAAGCCAATAAGGCATTCAATGCTAGTCACCCCCCTTGTATGAGTGTATATGAGAGAAATATTGGACTCTTATAAATGCCGGGATAGACACTATCTCTTTTTTTTATAGACTTCCTGGATTATGTAATAGGTTTCAAGACTAACCGGTTGCATAGTCTTGTAAAGCAAAACTAGATCTTACCTGAGTGAGAGAATGTGTACCGACGGCAAAGCATCACTTTGGTTATGCATGGCATCTCCACCTGCAGTGCTAAATTCAGGGCGTGCTGACAAAATAAATGTGGTGGTTATGGTTTCGTTTTTAATACGAATAATTTTAGACCAATTAAAATAATTATCTTTATACTGTACATTGATTTGAACTTTTCCTGGAACGCAGCGTTTAACATTAGCCTGGAGAATCTATTTTAACCCTTTGAGTGCTAAGTAAGCGTCAAAATAGGTGCGAAATTTGCCAAGCAAACATTGTTTATTCACCATAATGACCTGTAATATTCACCTTTTTATATAGGAAATATAATTTTTTTTTTCTTACATTTATTTTTAATTTCTATAACATGTGAGCGATGCTGGCATTTTTAATGGATATTTTGAACATCTCACAGCCATCGTTTTTTATTTTTAAAATAACAATAGTTCTCATGTGCTACAACCATATTGGTGATCCACTTGGCCAATGGCTGAATACTAGCATAATACAACTGCAGGAAGCAATTGTTTTTTATTTCCTTCATTTTATTTACCAAAGTATAACTCAAACAGAGAATGTTATACTGAGCAATATATGGCTGAGCAATATATTGCTCAGTTTCTCCTTTTCATCAGCGACCAGAGATGGTTGCTGATGAAAGGGAACCTCTGCAGGCTGTGCCGCAGAGGTAATCAGCTGGTCGTAATCCAAAATCTCCCACATTGGAGTAACAGCCCTGAAAATTGGTATTTTTATACACTGGATACTGTATGGAATACAGTATTAATATTTAACAGTACAGATAGTCTAAAGTATAGGCTGTTTCAAACATTTTAGTGGTCAGGAAATATTTAAACATATAATAAATAAATACAAAAACCTAATCGAGACAAGTACTGTACTTTCTAAGCTCACAATCCCCCACTTCGGGATGCGGTCATTATGCCAGCGGTCAAAATACCAACGCCGGAATCCCGACCGCCGCAATGCCAGCACTTTTTCCCTCTATGGGTGTCTACGATACCCACAGAGGGAGAATAAAATAGTGTGCTGAACGTAGCGAGGCACCGGGCCCACTGTGTGGCGAGCGCAGCAAGCCCGCAAGGGGGGGCGAACCACGGCTTCCCCGTTGTCAGCATTGCGGCGGTCGGGATTCTGGTGTCGGTATTTCGACCGCCGCAATGCCGGCACTTTTTCCCTCTATGGGTGTCCACGATACCCACAGAGGGAGAATAAAATAGTGTGCTGAGCGTAGCGAGGCAATGGGTCCGCTGTGTGGCGAGTGCAGCGAGCCCACAAGGGGGGGCGATCCATAGCTCCCCCTTGTCAGCATTGCGGCGGTCGGGATTCTGGCGTCTGTATTTCGACCGCCCGGATTCAAACCGCCGGCATATCATACCGGACCCCCCACTTCATGGTAAGGCTCCTCTCTCTTTCTCCTGGAAGCTATTCTCTGGTCCATTGCGATGTGTAAGGGCTCAGATCCACACATACAGTACATGTGGTACAAGAAGCTGGTACACAGGGCATGTGCAGCAGCTCTACTCTGTCCCTTACACTGCATAATGCGGTAGCAGTTCTATTGATCATATTATATACCAGTGCTATTGTTGTAATAATTCAAGGCACTTGCCAAGAGGAGGCAGATTGTGTCATTGAAAATTCTGGTAAACTGTTAAGATCCAATCCCTCTCTAGGCGTTGTTTTTTTTTTTTTTACACCTTGTAGTTCTACTTTAATACCCTCTGAAGGGGAAAGGAAGCCATTAACTGCTTCCAAATCCATTTACCGCTACTATATGCACTGTGCTCAGTGAAGGGTCTTCCACTTACACACACACACACACACACACACACAACAGCAGCAAGTGCTTACCACCACATGTCCGGTATGACTAGGTTTGGCTTGTGGCGGAGTTGCCATTTAATGTATCACCAAAGGGTTAGAACCCAGGGGGCGAGATGTACTAAGGGGAAAATGCGGTAAAACACCTGTTTTACTGCATTTTCCTATGTACTATTACCCGGCCGCACAATATATATGCACTGGCATGGCGAAGGGCGGCGATGTATATTAATACATCCCACCCTAAGTCTTTCATGGCCAGTCTTTTTGCCAGTACAATAACCTCACAGAAAAGCTGCAGATACTAGTACTTTAGTCTGTAAATTAATGTATGAAAACAACTAGACCTAAGGGGTAGATTTTCTAAAGCTTCTAAAAATACTGTAAGTAAGGATGTTGTCTGTAACAACCAATGAGATTATGGGATCAATCCTATTAACGGCAATGATATCATGGGTGTGAATATTGTGGCAGGGGCACAAATTTGCACAAAAGTGTTCACTGCCCCATAGGGCAGCACAAAATATTGTGTGAATGCAGGCAGAAACCAGCGTGCAAGGTCGTGTGCCATTGTTGGTGTTAAAACGCAGCGGCAACGACACCTTGCATCCTTTCGCCGTTAATAGGACTGACCTCCTATGTCTTATATTAATGGGTGCAATAGAGAAATGATTGCTACAGTAAAATCTTATTATTTGCTACAGATAATAACATTTTTAACAATTTTCTTTAATAGTAGCTTTGTTAAATTTACCCCAAGATTATTTTGCTGTTTTGAGGACTTATGGGAGAGTTTGGGGATTGTCTGAGGTATGGGTAATTATTAACAAATTACTTCTAAAGCGCCAGCATATTATTTTGTTCTTTACTATTCAAGAATAGAGCTATAAAACATAAATCTGTTCTTAATGTTTGGGCTAATTTTCTTGCTCACTAATGTAGACAGATTGTTTATTGTTCTACCTTTCTAAGAAACCGGAAAATCTGCACTATTTATTTAGTAATATATTTATTTGGCTGTGTGCAAAGACTTCTCAGTGTACTGCCAAAGACCTGAGCGGATGCCACAGACTCTATATGCAGGAAAATACTGCACTGTTACAGAAAGAATAATCCTATGGAAATTATACTTCTGCTGATTATTTGTGCTTTAAACTTCATCATAATCTATGTTATGTGCGGTGATGCATCTTGGATGGGACAGTGTATACAGGGCCGGCGCTACCCACTCAGCAGCTCCTGCAAAGCAGGGAGGCGCCATGCTGAAAAGGCGCTGTCTCCCTCCCTTCTCTACTAAAGCTGCCTCAGCCCTCACTGTCACTGCCTCCTGCACTCCGGCACACCGCCCGCAGCGCCTGTCTGACAGCGGGTGGCAGTATGGAGAGGCTGAGCAGCTCCCTGCACCGCGCACACACTGGCTCCTCCTGCGACCTGCCCCCTCTTCCTCACGGACACTTGCGCTGAGGCATGTAGCGCTGTCTGTGAATGCCTGGATGACGTCAGATCCGCCCCTACCCATTGCTCCCTGCGCCTGTCAGCTGTCTATCAAATGACGAACAGGCAGCAGCGCCGCCTCCCCTTCCTTCCCTCTTCTCAGTGTGCTGTGCCAGTGCCACTGCCAGTCCTCAACACTCCGCCCCCTCTATCTCCTCCCCTCTTCTTCCATCTCCTCCTTCTCTCCCCCTCAGTCATGAGTGCTGCACATACTTTTTGTACTGCTTTCGGATCGCATCGCACACACATTGCATGCATGCCGTGTGATGAAATCTAGCCCATAACGTATGCGATTCTCTCAGTGTGTATGGGCACCTTTAGTGCCTGCAACATTGTGTGGACACAGCACTGAGATGGTGTATGCATACATGTACATGCACCTGAGAGCCTCCATAGGATCGCATGTTGCATACACTGCCACAATTGGGCTGCAGCTTGTTGCAATGGCAATGTGAAAGGGCGCAAAATGTATGGTTTGCAGGAGGGCACCGGACACCCTAGGACTGGCCCTGAGTGTATATACCAGGCTTTCCCAACCACGGTCCTCAAGGCACACCAACAGTGCAAGTTTTGTAGATATCCAGGCTTGAGCACAGGTGACTTAATTAGTACCTGAGTGATTCTGATTAAACCACCTGTGCTGAAGCCTGGATATCACTAAAACCTGCACTGTTGGCATGCCTTGAGGATCATGATTGGGAAAGCCTGGTATATACACATGTACTTTGGTGTCTTTTATAGACCTAGACTGTATTAGAAATGTTGATTTGACATATCTACAAAAGAGATTTATTAAATGACAGCTCTATGAAATATTCCCTTGGGATCACAATAGGGTGGCCAATCCTGGGATTTTGGGAATAGACTGCGCATGTACAGTCTAATGCCGGGCAGTGCTCACTCAGATATTGACCTGTTTTTCCCGCTCTCGACTATGCAGCTCTGAGCAGCGACATGTTGCACAGGCCACACAGTTGATCAGCCGTACTGCCCGCCCCCAGACGCACTGCCCATATGCTGTCCCGGCACGGATCTCACCTGTTTCGCCCGCCCCCAGGTGCACCACCCATATCACTGTTCCAGCCATCTGTCCAGCTAAGCGCTGCCCGTCAGGCTCTATGCTGCACCCACCCGGCTCCCTGCTGCTCCTGTCTGGGCATGCAGGTAATTATGTGGGTTCACCAGCCATTTCTTTTTTTAATAGAGAAGCCAATTGAGCATTTTTTTTAAATAATTCCGAATTCCGGGATTAAAAAAATGCCCCGGGATTGGCATCCCTTCTTCACAGCAATCATTATATTTGCTGGGTGTTTGACACTTTTAGGGCTGTAGCAAAAAAAAAAAAAAAAATATGCTGTTGAGCGACTAGTCCATACTTCACATTCCACAGCTTTGCAGGGAGGGGATACAGTCAGGATGTGGGCGTTCTCTTTACAGATGAGGCATCCCAATTAGCATCTTAACACCAAAGCTGGATAGATCTTTAAAAGATTTAGGATGTCAACACTTGCTGCAAGAGTTGCCCGTGACTGACCTCACAACAAGTTTTGGATGCTAGGTTTACCCCATATGGTTGAGGTACAAAATGTCTAAACTTTCCACTAATGTGGTGACACACAACATGTCATAGAACAAACATGTATAGACCCGCGGGACTCTGGGCCAGATGATATGCATTAGAAATTAGGAGAATGATATTTAAATTAGTAAAGGGTCTATAATGCCTTTAAGGAGACAGTAGGGTGCTCTTGGCAGGCATAAAAGCACACTGAGGCAAATAAAGCAGCTCTTGGACATATAGCATTCATGGCCACATCCCCGCCTCAGAAACATGAAAATAGCCCTCCTACAAATATGAGCAGCCTGAGCGCTGATTTACTCTATCTGCAGAAATGCGGTACTTAAGGTGCCCATACACAGGTCGGATCTGGCCTGTTATCATCTGATTTGGATGGATTAGGCTGATGTATATGATTAAAACTGGCTAAATTGGAGGTCTTTGACATCAGATCCTGTAGATCATACATGCAGCATTTATGATCTATCGGATCGGACCCATCAGCACATCACGTGTGCTCGCGATATATCGCGTCTGATCAGGGTCATAGGTGTGTGCACTGCTAGCACACACCTATAGAATGCAGAACAGGGACGTTCTGGTCAGGAGAGGGGCTCTGTGCTTCCAAGACCCCGTCACCGGTGGTGGCCGCGCAGATTTCAAAACCCCTTTTCAAATAAATGGGTGTCCGCTGATTGGCTGAGCGTGTAATACACAATTAAATAGCATAAGGTCTTGTATAGTGTATACTATATGCGGCACCAAAGATATCGTTAACAATATCGGTGGTGCCTTGAAACGAACGATCAGAGGGTTAAACACTAAACAATATAGTTAACGAGATTGTTTAATGACATAACCGGGACCCGCCCTGAACATTTATTAATTTATTTATAACCAGTTATTTATATAGCGCATACATATTCTGCAGCACTTTACAGAGAATATTTGAACATTCACATCAGTCCCTGCCCCAGTGGAGCTTACAATCTATATTCCCTACCACATGTACACACACACACTCACACACAGGGTTAATTTTGAGAGCCAATTAACCTTTCAGTATATTTCAGTAACGTTGGCGCTAACCGTATAGTGTGTACTTCCCTTTTAGAGTTTATAGTAACAATCGATGGTCATTGCTATCTCTTTTTCAGTTGTTTTGGTATCTGCTAGGTAAAAACCAGATGGTGGAGAGACTGAAAGGAGGTGATGGGATTTTCTGTACATACTTAAAGTCCTAGGTCAGCACTCAGGAGTCAGACAGGTTTGGCAGCTTATACATAGCATTTGCATGTTAGATAGCACAAAGGTGAATACTTGCAAATGCTAACATGGATACAGGAGGAGACTTTAAATTAAAAATGAATACAGCATTACATCTACTGTAGGGAATAAAAGGTTTATTGCACATCCGATATACTGTTATTTGAAGTATTTTTATAGACTGATAACACTGTAAATGCTAGAATACATTTGAATACAGAGAAACTGTAAACACTTAAATTATAAAACATTAACATAAAAGACATATATTATATATATATTTAATCTTAGTTGGACAGAGAATCTGCTTACATTATGAAGAACTGTAACATTTGTGTGTATGTATAAATATATATTTATTTATTGTGAGTGTCTAATAATTAGGGAACCATTCTATATTAATTTTTCTTACTCAGCAAGAGCACAACATTTTATACATCTTATGAAAAAATATATGTTTTTGTAACAATTTGTTTTGAGGAAGCTTAAAGTATTGGATAATTTGTGTTCAGATTATGAAGCTCATATGACTTTAAGCACCACTTTGCCAAGTCCTAATATTTCCACCGCCACAGACATCTAGTGATAGGGTTCTGGCGTAGATTGCCTGTAGGTATTTGCATTCATTGTAGAGTGCAGCTTTAGATTTGTTAAAGAACAGCTGTCACATGATATAGTTAATATGTGGACCGGTGTGTTATGGTTTCTACAGTCAGCGGTAATTATCTGTGGAAGCACAATTATCAGCCGGTGTGTTTATGCATAAGGAGGGTCCTCATCTCCCTGCATAGATCTCATTGTGTACAACTCCCACGGGGTGACTCCTTATTCTTTACTAAAGAGGATTCAAATAGAAATACTTCCTCTGTAATTTACAAATCAACATAAGCGTGTGTACAATGGCAGTGCAAAAATGTCCCATTAACCACAATATAGTGCATATTTTATATACATATACGGTTAGATTTAGAATCTTATTGCCTAATAAAAAATGTCAACAATCAGAAGGGAAGATGTATGAAGCCTTTGAGAGAGAGATAAAGTGGAGAGGTTTCCCAAAGCAAAACATAACACCTCTTAATTGCCAACGCCAAGCGTGCAACGTTCACAATATAGTATGTACATACAAGACAATATGCAATGCACAAAAATATCATTAATGTTGGTAGTTATCGTGCATGTTTAAAATATCATCTGCTACGGGATTCAGTATTGAATCCCGGCGGTTGGGATCCCGGCGTTCGGAATCCCGACCGCTGGAATCCCGACAGCCGAAATGCCGACAAGGGGGGGACGTGGATCGCCCCCCCTTGCGGGATCACTGCGCTCGGCACGCAGCGGGCCCGGTGCCTCGCTACGCTCGGCACACTAATTTATTCTCCCTCCAGGGGTGTCGTGGACACCCACGGGGGAGAAAGTGTCGGCATTTCGGCGGTCGGGATTCCGGCGTCGGGATTCTGAACGCCGGGATCCCGACCGCCGGGATTGTAACTGCATCCCCTGCTACGTACCTTTCAGGTGTTTATAGGAGTGTAATGTCCGATGATGTCAGCTGCCGGCCACCACACCAGCGTCACCGCCTCATTACCATGAGAACGCCCAGTGTTCTCATGGGAACGCCCATGGAACTCTGGGCATTCCCATATGGTAATGGGGCAGCCCGGCGCCCCCTGCACGCCGTCATGGGTGTGTGCACTGAAACCGCAGACTCGCAACATCGGTCCTCCGTGTGAATGCACGGAGGACCAAAGGAATGTGAGTAACCCCCATTGTCTCAATGTTTGGGTGCACTCTTAATACAGAGATAATGGCTTTATGCTACACAAAATGCTAGTCGTTTGTTTATCTATGCAGCATTTTATAATAAAAAAAATCCAAGTAGTTAAACATACTGAATGCTTGCACACTCAATGAAGTGATTAGAAGTATACCATTGCCAAATGTTGCACCTTTGTTTGGATGATTTGGGTCACTTATTCTGCCAGGTTCCAGGTCAGTGTACACAGAAAAATATAAAACTAGCTATCATGCCTTAGACCAAGGCATACGGGTTATATGGTGTACTGTGTAATGTGTGTATCATGTCTTGACAAATAATAAAGCTTCCAAAATACTTCTAATGGTTGACCATGGATGTGACAGGCTTACGATAATGCCACAGTTTACAGAGCTATTCACTGTGTGTAACACAACGTACTTGTACGGACTGCTACTGTATTTCTAATTCAATAGCTGTTGCAGCTCTGCTACTAGGTTTCCTTTAGAGAATTAATGCGAGCACATATCTTCAGAGCTGGTCCTAGCTTAATATTCATGGTACTCATGAGGTGGTCTTCCTTCAGTAACAGAAGGGCCTGTCCATCAATTTCCTGTGTTCTGAACTCCTCAGCGATGTCACGGCACCCTAACCAACAAGAGAAAGAAAGTTCTGTCATTTCACACAGGAAAGATGTAGACGTACAGTAAACGAGCCTAGAACAATGTAAGTATTAGGATGATCAGTAGCGCACGCAGGGGGGGGGGTCTGAGTACCCAGAAACCCCCCCAGGAGTCTAAGGTCCCTAGGCTGAAAGCTGAGGGTCCCCTCTTTCCATGGGTAGAAGAATTTTTAAAATCGGCCCTGGGAAACCGGAGATATCTGACTTCAAAGCAGTGGTCCCCATCCAAGCCTGTTAATTGCTCTTCCCAGTCAGATATTTCAGGTTCTGTCTGACTGATTTTTTTCTGAGGGTATATTCCAAAAGCTGGGACACTCCCCCTTTGAGGGACACTAGTAGCTTGTCTCTACTCTTCCCAGAACCAGAGATATCAGCCTTCCAGCAGCTGGTTACTGCTCCAGCTCCACACACCTGGTATGTAGTTTTATATACTCATTGGCAGATTGCTCTGCCTCCTGAACTCTGATCCCCTAGTCCCCAATAGCATTTAGTAGGTGGGATTCTCTAGTTTTTAATTCCACTAAAATCTAAGAAATCTATTTCCGGGAACTGGAGATATCTGCAGTCAAGCAAGCTGCCCTCCCACCAGAAAATTATGGATAATTAGCCCACTCCACTATAACCCCTCCTCTGCATATTAAACATCCTCTACCACCCTGGAAGTTATGTATCAGGGCCCCTTCATTCAGCCCAATGCCCCTTCTCCCACCATCTGTGGGTAATTAGTGGAAATTACTGATCCAGGCCCTACATGCTGAGCGGTTGATATAATACCCCCTACCACCCGCAGGACATCAAAGCTTCCCCCACCCCTACTGCTGGAGGATCGGTAGGGGCCCCAATACATTGCTATGCCCAGGGGTCTACACTGCTGTTGACGCCCCTGTATGTATATACATACATCTATATATATATCTATATATATGTGTGTGTGTGTGTGTGTGTGTGTGTGTGTATATATATATATATATATATATATTATTATTATTATTTATATACATTTGGTCTATCTATAATACTTTAACTGACCCGGCATATACCGGGTCACCTAACTGTCCATCTCCGTGCTTTGCTCCGCCCCCCTGGAAACCCCCTTCTGAAAATCCTGCGTTTGCCCCTGATGATGATCTATATTGGCAAATTAGGGAAAATTATTCCACCTTCAATTAACGTATTGGGTTTGCCTCCTGCAATGATTTTTTCCTATACTCCAGTGATTTTCAACCTTTTTACCTTGCGGCACACTAAATAAGATCTTAAAATTGCCAAGGCACACCATGAGATCCCCACAGGGCAAAACACATTGGCCCCCATAGGAAAAACAAACAAATCTATTGGCCTCCATATAAAAACAATCACACTGGTACCCACAGGTATCAAAAATAAAATACATTGGCCCTTTACATGAAAAGAAGAGACCAGTAAATAACAGTTGAACTGGTGGTGGCTGTAAACAGGTTTGGGCATCTCTAGATCTGGGGGCACACTTGAGAACAGCTCAAGGCACATTAGTGTGCCACGGCACAGTGGTTGAAAAACACTGCTATACTCCTTTTCAGCCATGTCTTTATGGGGCAGTTTCATTGCCACATATTCTAGTTCACTCTTTCTGACAAAATCTTTCTTAGATGGACAAAACCATGTGCACTGCAGGTGGGGCAGATGTAACAGGTGCAGAGAGAATTAGATTTGGGTGAGTTATTTTGTTTCTGTGCAGGGTAAATACTGACTGCTTTATTTATACACTGCAATATAGATCTCACTTTGAAGTAAAACCCCACCCAAATCTAACTCTCTCTGCACAAGTAACACCTGCCTCACCTGCAGTGCACATGGTTTTGTCCATCTAAGAAGGATTTTGTCAGAAAGAGTGAACTAGAATAAGGGCCATTATTATTCAGCCGTTTCATTGTTTGATGTAACTATGGGCCTGATTGAGACCGATTCACTGCCTAGCAAACAGGTAAATGCCTCCCCGCCGAACGAATCTCCGCATTTACATGCGAGTGGATGTGTACGCTTACACATCCACTCGCATGCAGCTGCACAAAACAAAAGTCATTCAATGGGTGCTCACCATCGACTGATTATTTTCCTCCGTTCATTAATAAAAAGGGTACTTGTGGAGTATCACGGCTCCCACGACCTGCATCGTATGCAGATCGTATGCTAAAAATCGCATCGCATGCGATCAAATCGCATACGATGCGATGCGATCGCACCCGATTTTGCATTGAAATGCATCAGAATGCATTGAAATGTGTATTAAACTTGTGAAATGCCCCCAAATGCCATTTTTCATAGTGCACCACCCCTACTATCAACGTCAACCCGAAGCTTGGCGAGCGGCGGCGGTACGCGTCCTACGACCTTTTCATACCCCCACTATCCACGTCGGCGTGGAGTTGAGAATAGAATAGTGTGGCGAGCGCAGCGGATACCTTTACAGCTATACGCGTCCCCTCGCGGGCTTCACAGGTATCCGCGTCCGGTCGCCACACTATTCTATTCTCAACTCCACGCCGACGTGGATAGTGGGGGTATGAAAAGGTCGTAGGACGCGTACCGCCGCCGCTCGCCACGCTTCGGGTTGACGTTGATAGTGGGGGTGGTGCACTATGAAAAATGGCATTTGGGGGCATTTCACTACTTTAATACACATTTCAATGCATTCTGATGCATTTCAGTGCAAAATCGGGTGCGATCGCATCGGATGCCATCGTATGGCATCCGATGCGATCGCATACGATTTTTGAGCTAAAATGCTCAAAAATCGGTAAAACATCGTATCGCATCGTATGCCACTACATATGGCATACGATGCCATGCGATGGCATACGATTTTTGAGCAAAAATGCTCAAAAATCGGTAAAACATCGCATCGCATCGTATGCCACTACATATGGCATACGATGCCATACGATGGGAGCCGTGATACTCCACAAGTACCATAAAAAGTAAGCCAGGACACTGTCCTCTGAATTTGGGACGGGCAAGGATGTCATGTAACGTCAGAACAGGCATGGACACATCTGCAGGGGTACGTCCAGTGTTTTTATGGGCACGCCAATATACTGCTTGCCATTCCCTTGCTTCCATCCAACCCATGCCCACTTCCATTCTGCCCCCACCCCCCAGTGAGTAAATGCCACGGGGGGGGGGGGGGGGAGATTGTTTTTTTTTTTTTTTTTTTACATCTGATGCAGAGAAAACAAATGACATTCCATTGTTTGCAGCTTCACTGTTTAGACAGGATTTACTGTAGATATGGGGAGACTAGACTGGAGAGGGGGCAGATTTATTATGCCTGGTGAAGTGATAACACACCAGCCACTCAGCTCTGTCAAGTTACAGGCTGGGATAGTAAAAAGTCAGGAGCTGATTGGCTGGTGCGTTATCTCCTGCCACTAAGTGAGACCGAATAATAATCATCGCACCTATAACTAAGAAGGTTGGCGTTAGAACCTCTAGAAGTGACATTAGTGCAGTTTATTGACCTCTATAAATGGGACAACAGCCTTTAGCTGGGATTAGTACAGGTTTGACATGTCACTAATTCTGATCTGTGATGTCAGAAGGGACATGGAAACCAAGCATGGACTTACTGTACATGTTTGTATTAAGCATTTAGGCACCTCTATCTGTAAATGAAACAAGTACTGTTAGAACCTGGATTAGTGATAAACCGGGTATGTGAGATAGTACTTTAAGTGGAACTAAACCTGCTGTTCCCTGAGATCCCACTTAACCAGGTTCAACTGTACTATGAAAATAATAAATCTGGTTTAACTACATACTGGAAGGAATCAAATCATGTCACAACCAGGTCTCACCTGAGATGTTTGTGACACAGGGTTAATCAAAAACAACCACCTGCTCTGCTAAAACTGATTTAACACTACCTTTCCTATAACACAAGCTTTGATTCCAGAGCAGAATACTTGTGATCTATGTAACCGGTATACCTGTGTGCGGCTGATGACCACCATACACTAGGCTGAGGGATTGCATGTAATACCTCAGCAAATACCCAGCAGCTAGGATGGCATGCTATACATCATATGTGGTCCTTTTGCATACGATGTAACAGATCCAGGGGAAATCACTCATGCTTTCTTATTCACAATCACCCCACCCTTGCAAGCACTTGAATGTTATCACTAAACTAATTGTGCATCTGCATGCCAGTACATATATACACATTATATATATATATATATATATATATATATATATATATATATATATATATATATATATATATATATATATATATACCCGATACCTCCTGGCCTGGATGGGTCCAGTAAGTGCAAATAGTGCTGTTCTGGTGGCCAAAAGAAAGGTTAGTGTCTTTTGGTCACCAGCACAGCACTATTTGCACTTTATAGTACAAGTCTTGAAGAAAAGACCTGTCGGTCTTGAAACGTCGACGTAGATGTACTGTATTTAACTTTCATCTTATGGATTAAACTCATCATCTTTCTTAAGGCCTTGGAGTGCCGCTTCTCCTTACTGAACCCATCCAGGCCAGGAGGTATCGGGTATATATTCAATCATTGGAAGGCACCCCGGCATTATTCACTTTCCTCCAGAGTGCCGAACAACATGGTGAATTGAGGCTATATCTGTGAGTACACAACACATCTGAGCACACAAACCCATGATTCACACCTCTTGACTATAAGATCCAAACATAACAATCTAGTTGCAAATATACACTTTATCGTCACTCTAAAACCTGGATAAAAATGACTATATTGAAAGTACATAAATTCTATAATCCCCCGGGTTGTCCCAGCTATGTCATGCACTGTGTCAGCCAGGGCACACAGAAATGGGGAAGTCAGGACAGACCAGCTGAAGAGTAGGACCACTGTGATGGGAACTTGGGTACGTAATACAGAGACTACTAGTTATTCTATAATGAACGGGATATTGGTTTCCGATGTTAGCTGGCCATTATGGCCATCATTGCTTACTGTACTGCAGTATATTTTCATTCCAGTTCTTCCTTACACCTTGATAAAGGGGCTGCAATAGCCCAGAAACATTGGTTTCCTACCTGAGTGTGGACATTTGTTATTTGGAGTGCCGCTATCCCCCAAGACTACATTCCAGAAATCCTAAATACAAACACATACTTAATCACTATCTGCAATACCTCTATGTACAGAGATGTTTGCGGTACCTGGTAAAGAATGTATAAATGCCCACACATCTTCCACTGTCCACAGAGATGGCTCTGACTGTGCATCTGGCAGCAGCTCGGATGGTGAAGATTTTTTCCTTAGTTGAAGGAGACGTAACTCCTGCTCTCTCTCAGTCTGCCGACGCAGGCGAGTGGTCATCGCCACAGGTATGGGATTATCTAACACCTCTTTACAGGAGTAGGTTGTGGGTAGCTATAAGACAATCCATTACAATTCAATGTGATGTTTCATGTCACGAGTCCATTTTGATGTTTGTTTTGCACAAACCTGTCTTAGGTAGTGGTCTCTGGTGGATCCTCCTGTGCCGTGCGGATTTCTCCTACTTCGTCTTAATATTCCTTCGTTTTTTCTACCCCAGCTACTGCTTTTTTCAGCCTTATAAAGCCCAAGGCGCTTTGCTGCACTGGCATTGTACCTTAAATTAAATTATTAATTTTTTATTAAAGTCACAATTATAGATCAGATACACATAGCTTATAAATGAACACAAATCAGGCTAAAATGAACAAATGCATTGACAATGAAAATGCAGGTGTGTCCCCTAACATAGCTTCCCTTCTGGACCTGCAACTCGGTGGGACTGCTATGCTATTACTGGTGCCTGTCCTGGTGTTTCCCTTCTATTTCCCTATAGATTGTAAGCTTGCAGCAGGGCCCTTTATCCTCCAAGCCTGTCTGTCGTTACCCAGTTTGTTGTCATCAGTTATAAAGCACAATGGAATCTGCTCGCTATATAAGTAACTGTAAATAAACTTTAAACTGCATTACACTGACTGCTAGACAATACAGAGAGCATATGCATCATATTATATAGAGACTAACAGTGGCCACCCAATTAAAAAAAGAGCTTTGTAATCTGTGATTATTATACACTAAGCATCTAATTGACCTTCATACACTACACATACAATGTAAATCTACCATCAGTACTTAATGGGATTGATACTCTTTAGCATTGACTCTGGTCAGGCTCACTGAAAGAATCTGCGCGGCACCCACCGCACTTTACACTGGTTGAATCAAGCTGAAATGTTCACTACCCCATAGTGTTGGCTAACCTTGACAATCCAGCTGTTGTTGAACTACACATCCCAGCATGCCCTACATTATTTTTAGCATGGCCAAATAGCAAAACTGTAGCAGAGCATTATTATTATTATTATAATTTTATTTATAAGGCGCAAGTGTTTTGCAGCGCCGTACAAAGGAACAATACAGGGAGACAAAGCTTGGCATAACATTGAATAAATAACAAAAATACAGTACAAATAAAGAGCGCCACAGTTCAATACACATTACAGCTTAAATGTAAGTAGTGAGGACTCAATTAACATTCAACTAGAGGCTTGAGGCCAATGATGGAGATGAGTATGCGGACAACGATGGTCACTGAGTGTTGGAGTATAGGGGAGCTGTGAGTGAAATGTGAAGAGAAGTGGGCTTTGACAACAGGAGGGAAGAGGGCCCTACTCGGAGGACAGTGGCGTAACTGTAAAATTTGCTCCCCCAAGCCAAAAAGTTTCCTGCGTACCGCCCCCCCCCCCCACCCCCACGCAGGCTGCTGTGTCTGATAGGATTGGAGCTGTCCTGTCCTTCTATAGGCGCCAGCAAGGGTGAATCCAGAAGTAAATGATAGGGGGGGGGACGGCACTACTATAGGGGATGGGATGGTATGAGGGGGTTAGTGCACATTTTCTGAGAGAGCGGAGAGACAGGAGAGAGAAGAAGAGTGGGGAGAGAGAAGGGGAGGCAGAGGGCGGTATTCAATGAGGCTGATTCGCCATGTTTTTATGGCGATTTTGTGCTGTAAGGCAAATTTCTGACTAAAACGGTGAATCACCCTATTCAATGACCAGATGGCGAATACATTTCAAGGTTTTTTTCGCCATGATTCACCGAGTAGCAATCGCTATCTTTTTATGGTGAAGTGGAAGGTGAACTTTTAAAATAAAGTGTTTTGTTTTTTACAATTGGTGTCAAAAAATCTGGAATTTTATTCTGCGGAGGGGCATGCTATTTTTATTCATGTGCTGTAAGAACATGAATATATATTTAATTTAAAAAAATATATATATATATTTTTTTTTACACAGACCAGCCAGCAGGGGGCCGGAGCCGAGCCACTCATTACATATTCATATATTCACTTCACCCGATCATTACATATGCATGATCTGGTGTAGTGAATATACCCGGTCCCCTGCTGGTACCCCCGGGGGGCAGCCTGTGCTGCCTGGCACCCGGGGAGCCCACCTCCCACCAACAAACGTTCTGGGGCAGGCAGGGAGACTTCCATCTCCCTGCCTGCCACCGTCCTCAGGCTCCCTGCGGCGTTCGCCGCAGGGAGCTCATATTCGCCGGTCAGGGGCAGCGAGCCCCTGACTCGTTGAATACCGGAGCCGGCGAGGCTCCGGAACGCGGCGACCAGTGGCGAATGTGCAGCGAATCTTAAACAGGATTCGCTGCACGTCGCCGGTATTCACATTGAATACCGCCCACTGAGAGAGAGAAGGGGAGGCAAAGGGGGGGGGGGGGACAGAGAGGGGTATGCTGAGAGAGAGAGAGGGGGAAGGCATAGTTGGATGAGGAGAGACAGAGAGAGAGAGAGAAAAGGAGAGGCAGAGAGAGAGGCAGAGAGAGAGAGAAAAGGAGAGGGAGAGAGGGAGAAGGGGAGGCAGAGAGAGAGTGAGAGAAAGAGAGATAGAGACCAGCGGGGGAAAGGCAGAGGATAGAGGCAGGTTGGTATGTGTCCCGTGCACCCCCTCCCATGCATATTCCCCTTCTTCATTTTAAATATACATGAGGTGTAGAGTACCTAAGGTAGCAGACAGCAGCAGGTGTGCTGATGTTCAGCGCCTGGCAGCAGCAGGTCCCGTGGATGAGGCTGCGTCTGCTGGAGGCATCGGTTACTGGTGGCGCCATCGCCGGGTGACGACATGACTCCGGGGCGGGCTGTGGCAGCGGAATACGATGGGGTCCCGGGAACCGTCATTAGACAGGCAACTGCGATATCACGGCAGGCAGTTTGGCACTGAGAGGGGATTGGGCCCCATGGAGGAGTCTGAGTCAGTGGGTCGCATGGAGGCTGCGACGGCAGGACTCTTGGAGGAGGATGGTAAGGGAGCACCGGGCAGCAGGGAAGGGAGCGCCGGACAGCAGCATTCAGAGAGGGGTGCGAAACAGGCTAAGCCTGTGTAGCAGACGCCGGCGCCCACCACAGACCCCACTGGCAGTCGCTCCTCCAAGCCGCCGCGGGGTCTGCCTCACGGTGGCTATGCCACTGTCGGAGGAGTTTACAATCTAGTAGGAAGGGGAGACAGACAGATTACAAGAGGTGCAAGCGAGTGGGTGGTGGTTAGATAGCAGGATGTAAACAGGCAAGGGGTTGGAGAACCAGCTAGTTTATGCAGTGGAAGGGTACGCTTTGATGAATAGGTGAGTTTTCAGTGCCCGTTTGAAGCTTTGCAAGGTCGGGGAGAGTCTAATGGAGCGAGGGAGTGCGTTCCACTGAAGGGGTGCAGCACGGGCAAAGTCCTGTACTCTAGCACGGGAAGCAGTGATCAGGGTGGAGGAGAGACAATAGTCGTCAGCCGACCGTAGAGGGCGGGAGGGTGTATGAACAGAGCATGCTGTTATGTGTAGTTCAACAACAACTGGAGTGTCAAGGTTTGCCAACACTGCCCTATGGGGTATCAAGCACTTTTAGACTTTTAGGTAAACAGGGGTGTGAACTGGCAGAGTGAAGGGGTGCATCATGTAAAGCAGTGGTTCTCAACCTCTTTCCTCAAGGACTCCCAACAGTGCACGTTTTCTAGGTCACACAGAATCACAGGTGAAATAATCAGCTCCACCTGTGATCTTTTAAAATGTGTCAGTGATTAATGAGTGCACCTGTGCACTTGTCGGGTGACCTAGTAAACATGAATTGTGTGGGGCCCAGAGAACTGAGGTTGAGAACCACTGATGTAGAGGATGACCGCAGTGGGAGATGCCAGAGAAAGGGTGTCACCAGGCAGAGGATGACAGCAGTGTGCGATGCCATGGAGAGGGTGACAGGAAGAGAGTGATGCCAAGGAGAGGATAGAAGCTTTGAATACAGACAAGTGGTGGTGTTGCCCATAGCAACCAATCAGATTATGGGCCTGATTCAGAATGGATTGTATATGCAAAGCATTTTGCAGCAGCTTAGTGTATGTGATCCATAGCAATGTTGATGCATACCACCTTCTGCATGTATTTGCGAATTGCTAAAACTGTGATTTCAACCCTTTATCGTGATGTTCAGCTGCGACTTCAAGCTTAAATAAGTCTGACCTTAGACTGGCAATCACAGGGGCCATTGTAAGGCCAAGGAACCTAGAATACAAAGCAGTGCTTGGCCTTGTCACAACCGGGAAAAGTGATGCACCCCATTTTCCCACACGCCTGCCACCTCCTGCTAAACAACTGCCCCTGGTTGTCAATCAGCAATCGCAGGACCCGATAATCAGGAAACTGCTCTACTGTACGTTTTTAATAGTGAATTAGGCCCTATATCATAAACTAGATTGTAAAAGAGAAATGATAACTAGAATTTGATTGGTTGCTTCCAAAACAGCAGAACAGTTGTGACCACATGACAGAATTCAAACCAGCTACATTTCTGAGCAACTATGCATACTGTAGATGAGTGGAGAAATGTGAGTATCTAATTTTTATACACAGGACTGTGGGCAAATACTGTAAATGTGTCTTTTGAAGGTGTAAAAAGAGACTCCTTAGTATGGGCACACTTTTGCTGGAATGCATAGGGGCATGGTCTAGCTTTTGAGCAGTGGACGGTGATGAGAGTTATTCCAGCCAGTCTACTAATGTGGCTATACATAGTAGACTGGCTGGAAATTTGCAAAAATCTCCCCCCCCCCCCCCCCCCCCCCAAAAAAAAATATTTTTTGACGCATTTTGGAATAAGGATGTAACACAATGAAATGTGGAAAAAGTGAAGCACTGTGAATACTTTCTGGATGCACTGTAGCTGGAGGCAATATTAGTGTAACTGGCCGCAGAGGTTATTGCTGTGGTCTTCTGATAGCTATAGCTCATATATAGTTACACAGCCTCAGGCTACTACTCTGTGTTACACACAGACAATAACAGAGAACACATCTACTCAGACAAGAAAAACCAGAATAGCATCATTTAAAGGATTCATTTTGTTTTGACTTCATGACAAATGACTTCATGACATTACATCAAGTCACAGTTACATAAATAAAATTTATATTACTGCTGCCTTTGAGCAGCATGATCAAGATGGCGCCACAAATGGCTGCCTAGGAACTGTGCTACTCAGCCATATGTTCCCCTGTGCCTCCCCTGTCTGGCACACCTAAAACTGTACTGTCCCTGCTTAACTATTACCTACCTGGCTGTTGCAATGACCATTGGCGCCGCTGTTGGCTGCCTAGTTACTGTGCAGCTTGGCGGGTAGGCGTTATCTGCGTCTACAATCCCCAGGGCACATCAAGCGTATACCTGTATGTGTTATGTATATCTGTACTGTCACTTTTTAACTGTTACCTACAGTAAATGGCTGTTGCACAGCAATCCAATTCAAATTCCTAGTATACGCAAGTATACCTGGCCAATAAAGCTGATTCTGACAAAACAGACTAATAAAAAGGGGCAGTAATGGGGCCACTCTAAGTTGTGTCCCCAAATACTTTAGAAAGCAGTATGTTCATACCTAACTAACTATGCAATGATTTATGTAACTGTGGTGCCCATTGACTACAGTATATGAGTCACTGTTTTTTTTAAAGTGGAAAACAGTGGTCACTCACCCTATAATTGTTAACTGATACCAGCCCTAACAAACATGTTCAAAGTGTAACATAAAACAAGCTACGGTAAATATTGCATAGTAATTCACATGAAAAAGATGTTGCTTCCCTTAAAACTCAAAAACAATATAAACAAGGAATTAGAACATCAGCACAAAGATATTATTTGGTACCTGTAAAATGGGTGTGGTATAACACACCCACAGTCATTAGCCCGATGTCGGAATCCCGACTGCACAGCGGGGGGAGTGCAACGAAGCCCCTTGCAGGCTCGCTGCGCTCGCCACTTATTTTATTCTCCCTCTGTGGGGGCCGTGGACCCCCAAGAGGGAGCAGTCAGGATTCCGACGTCGGGGTAATGACTGTCGGAATCCTGACTGTTGGTGATTCATCCGGCACCCCTGGAAAATAACAGAGTAGTATGTGGGCTATATGGGAGAAAGCCTTCATAATTTATAATGATATCACAAGCTTATAGCCAATACCTATTATGATAGCTTCATGTAGCTCACGTTTATTTGCTGGAACCGTGAGAAAAAGGAAACCTAAAAATAATCTGCACATCAGTTGTCTCAGGACTGGAATTACCTTGAGGATCGTAATGGTAACAGATACTGCAGGTCACATACACTGAGTAGGGCTGCTATAGAAACAGAAGTCCTAATTGTCAGTGTTCTAATTTGGGTTTGCTTTGGCTATTTACCCCTGGACTGTGATCAACTTTAATCATGTAGATTAAACTACTAGCCACAAGACTGGCCACAGATTTGACCACTAGCCAAAAAAAAGAAGTCTCAACCTTGGCAACTAGCTACCAGATTGGAGTTTTTGTATTAGATAACAATATGTATATATTAGTAACTAAAACACAGATTTGTTCTAATAAAGTTAGTATGGGGAAAGGGCCTAAATCCAGAATTAAACCAGAGCCATTATTACTCCTAGTTAAGTGGTGTAAGTAGGTGTGTAGGTGTGTGTGTGTGTGTGTGTGTATTTGTGTAGGTGTGTATGTATGTGTGTGTGTGTGTGTGTGGGGGTGGTTGACTATTCTTTCTTTAAAACAACTATTGGCTTTGTGCTGTGATGCTTCAGTAAATCATTTCCTGGAACCTGGTTTCCATAAGCCAGATGAAAATACATGTCATAGGAAGAATACAAGTCCCGGAGTGTTCTAGATGCCCTGCTAATTAGTCCATCAGAACTTTTCCATTGAGCCACATCTGCTTGACCCTGTCATATTTACCAGAACTATCTACAGTATGTTAACTATTTAAGGAATAGTTTATGAAAAGAATGACTGCAAGTATAAGGTAAATTACCCTGTATATACTTGAATTTATGTTCGATTTAGGGTCAACGTTTATTTAAATCGATCACCATTGATGTCATATTTCAGAGTCTAAATCGCACATTTTAGGGTTTTCTACATTGATTTGAAAAAAAATATGTGTTTGTAAATATGCGATTTAGACCCTAAAACACGATATAGCTGTGGATAGATTTAAATCGATCTTTATTAAAGTTACCCCTATGGAAGATATCCAATTACCCATGATCATTGAGTGCAGGTAATTGCATTGCTGGGGGCTATTCAATTAGCCTTATTGGGGATTTTGTTTCACCTGTCTCATTTTCCAACAGACCCATCTTTTATAAGTAATATTGTCCAGAGTACAAAACACAACTGGGTTTAAGGAAAAATAAATTACCGTTTAGCACATGACAGAGAACAGAATCTCTTGGACCTCAGGAACTTGTTTGGATATCCTGCTTTCCCACAGAACTCACACTCCAACATCTCATATTCCAGTTCATCAAGGCCTTCTGTTGAAGAGAACAATCATCATTATTTAAGTTTTCACCTTTGGGTAGCCACATGTTGTAATATTTTAAACTGTGGAAGTGCTAATTATATTATGCATTAGAGATGTAATTATGTAGCTAGTGTAGTGTCAACTCTACTATGTAAGGGAGTTGTAGTGACGTAACCAGGGAGCTGATCTGGACTTTGAGTCGACATGAAAAATAGGTCAACACAAGCAAAAGGTCAAGATGGTCATCGTCGACACATGTAAAGGTGGACGTGAGTTTTTCATGATCTCTCTCATACTTAATCATCTTATCTACAAAATGATTCCAAAAACTGTGACAAAAGTGACATTTTCATATTTTGACCATTTCCATGCTAGCCTTTTACTTGTGTCAACTTTTTCCCATGTCAACCTTTTGGGGGCCTATCTAGTGCTAACACTACTCTGCAAGGGAGATGTACGGCTGTAGCAAATTCAGCCCTAACTCCATTATACATGGAAAATGTAGTCAGTGTAATGCTAAATCCATTATACAGAGAAGACTCCGCTATGCAGGGAAATTGCAGCAATGTAGTCAGCACAGCGCCAACTCCGCTATACAGGGAAATTGCAGCAATGTAGTCAGCACAGTGCCAACTCCGCTATACAGGGAAATTGCAGCAATGTAGTCAGCACAGTGTTGTGCAGGGAAGAAGCAGCAATGTAGTCAGCACAGTGTTGTGCAGGGAAGAAGCAGCAATGTAGTCAGCACAGTGTTGTGCAGGGAAGAAGCAGCAATGTAGTCAGCACAGCGCCAACTCCGCTATACAGGGAAATTGCAGCAATGTAGTCAGCACAGTGTTGTGCAGGGAAGAAGCAGCAATGTAGTCAGCACAGTGTTGTGCAGGGAAGAAGCAGCAATGTAGTCAGCACAGTGTTGTGCAGGGAAGAAGCAGCAATGTAGTCAGCACAGCGCCAACTCCGCTATGCAGGGAAATTGCAGCAATGTAGTCAGCACAGTGTTGTGCAGGGAAGAAGCAGCAATGTAGTCAGCACAGCGCCAACTCCGCTATGCAGGGAAATTGCAGCAATGTAGTCAGCAGTGCAGCACAGTGCCAACTCCGCTATGCAGGGAAATTGCAGCAATGTAGTCAACACAGTGCTGTGCAGGGAAGAAGCAGCAATGTAGTCAGCACAGCGCCAACTCCGCTATGCAGGGAAATTGCAGCAATGTAGTCAGCACAGTGCTGTGCAGGGAAGAAGCAGCAATGTAGTCAGCACAGCGCCAACTCCGCTATGCAGGGAAATTGCAGCAATGTAGTCAGCACAGTTGTGGAGGGAAGAAGCAGCAATGTAGTCAGCACAGCGCCAACTCCGCTATGCAGGGAAATTGCAGCAATGTAGTCAGCACAGTGTTGTGCAGGGAAGAAGCAGCAATGTAGTCAGCACAGCGCCAACTCCGCTATGCAGGGAAATTGCAGCAATGTAGTCAGCAGTGCAGCACAGTGCCAACTCCGCTATGCAGGGAAATTGCAGCAATGTAGTCAACACAGTGCTGTGCAGGGAAGAAGCAGCAATGTAGTCAGCACAGCGCCAACTCCGCTATGCAGGGAAATTGCAGCAATGTAGTCAGCACAGTGCTGTGCAGGGAAGAAGCAGCAATGTAGTCAGCACAGCGCCAACTCCGCTATGCAGGGAAATTGCAGCAATGTAGTCAGCACAGTGCTGTGCAGGGAAGAAGCAGCAATGTAGTCAGCACAGCGCCAACTCCGCTATGCAGGGAAATTGCAGCAATGTAGTCAGCACAGTGCTGTGCAGGGAAGAAGCAGCAATGTGGTCAGCACAGCGCCAACTCCACTGTGCAGGGAAGACGTAGTAATGTGGTCAGCACAGCGCCAACTCCACTGTGCAGGGAAGTTGCAGCAATGTGGTCAGCACAGCGCCAACTCCACTGTGCAGGGAAGACGTAGTAATGTGGTCAGCACAGCGCCAACTCCACTGTGCAGGGAAGTTGCAGCAATGTGGTCAGCACAGCGCCAACTCCACTGTGCAGGGAAGATGTAGTAATGTAGTCAAATTTTCTGCTGTTCAGGATCACATCAGTCGCAATTATTCTTCCCAGGCAAAGAACAGCACTGAAGGGTCTTCATTTACCATTTTAGAAGGCTGGAAATACTAAATATTAACTCAAACCACTCCTATCATGTATTATTAATTTTGTTTAAACCCCTCCTCATCACTACCCTATGTTAATTTTGTTTGATAACATCAGCCACCAAACATTACCTATATAATGTACTTTCAATTATATGGTGAGATTTCTATTTTTCAGTGGTAAGTGAAAAACAGTTGATAATGGGTCAGTCATTATCTGTATCTCCCAGTCATACATTTTAGGATTTTTTTACATTGGGATTGAAAGGCTAGGATAAAGCTTTAGAGAGCTTCCACTTTCAATCCCAAACTTTAAGGCGTTTCTTTAAACAAAAAAAAACAAAAAAAGAAGTATAGGAAATGGCTACCTGCTGGCGCTGGCGCAGCCTCGAGTCTGTACTATCCTATAGTTATCACCAAATAACAAAATATAAGATCATACAATACAGAAAGTTGGAGTTCCGGACTTCTGAGGCGCGATGAAATGAACGATGTAGAACATCAATTGATTGATGTTCTACATCGTTCATTTCATCGCGCCTCAGAAGTCCGGAACTCCAACTTTCTGTATTGTATGTTTCTTTAAACATTTGTAGTGTTTGGAAGGAAAAGTTGTTTTGGTTTCTTTTGCTTTCAAATAGACAAATACCAATGATTGTTAGGCTGCGTCTACACCAGGTATGGCCAAACTATGGCCCTAAAACTACACATCCCAGCATGCCTTGCCATAGTTTTAGCATTCCCTAATAGCAAAACTGTAGCAAGGCATGATGGGACTTGTAGTTTCACAACAGCTGGTGGGCCATAGTTTGGCCATGCCTGGTCTACACCTTGCGTTATGACAGGTCCCTTCCTGGCAGGAAGGAGTAAACACATTTAAATGTATGGTTCCATAATTAAGAAATACATACTGCATCACTTACTGTAACTCAGAGGTTCCCAAACTTTTCATATCACGGCACCCAGGAGAAATTAGAATTTTTTTCATGACACTCCTAGACCAAGAGTTTCTCATTTAGAAATTCAGAAAAAAATATTAAGTTAAGTAATGTAATTATATCTCATCCTGGGGTCAACTATGTGGTAATGGACAGGATTCACTTCTCTTTGTCCACAATTTCACTATTACATTGGTCCTAAATAACTTAAATTGATCATGAACAAGCAACTCAAGGCAACCCTGCAAGTCCCCCATGGCACCCCAGGGTGCCACGGCACACAGTTTGGGAACCACTGACTTAACTCAAACATTTCAAGTAAAAGGCAATCTATAAAATTCAGCATTTGAACAAGTAGATTACATGGAAAAGCGTGGCCAGAATTTTGTAACCTGGGATCTATTTTACCAGTGATCTACCAGTGTCTCTTCCTGTGCAAAATATTCCCCTCGCAGTGTCATATGCCCCTTACACATTATGCTGCAAAATTCACATAATGCCACATGGAATGAAGCAAAATTCACATTATGCCACACACCAAATGATGCAAAATTCACATTATGCCACACACCAAATGATGCAAAATTCACATTATGTAACGTGGACCGAGGCAAAATTCACATTATGCCACACTCCAAATGATGCGAAATTCACATTATGCAACGTGGAATGAGGCAAAATTCACATTATGCCACACAGAATGAGGCAAAATTTACATTTGTGACACACTGAATGACACAAAACTCTTTTATGCGGTGGGAGGCCAAAGGGGATATCTACAAATGTAAGTTTATCCCACATGCAGTGCACTTAGTAAACTTACTGTAAACTATCTATGGGTCTAGCTTCCCCCTGAGCCTCCCTGTCCCTGACTGAGTCTTTCCCCTGGAACAGGTTCTAACACGCGCTCCTCACTTGCAGTGCGCAGGCAGGGCCGGCGCCACCACTAGGCAGCTATAGGCATTTGCCTAGGGCGCCGGCACCTGGAGGGCGGCAGTTCGCCCCTCACCCCCAGCATGGAGGGTTAGCGAACTGTGGTACCTGTGTAAAAAACTTGCGTCCCCGGCATCCCTGCAGTGCTGGTGCGTGCAGGGGTGTCCGTGCGGCGCTGTTATTGTGTATAAGCTGGCCGCGGCCGGCGGGGTCCCTACAGTGAATAGAAAATAACTAGCGCTATGCGCGCGGCGGCGCGGGAAGCGCTAGTTATTTTCTATTCACTGTAGGGACCCCGCCGGCCGCGGCCAGCTTATACACAATAACAGCGCCGCAGGTTCCCCCGGCGGCACGGACACCCCTGCACACACCAGCACTCAGCAGGGATGCCGGGGACGCAAGTTTTTTACACAGGTACCACCCCCCCCGGCACCGGGGCGCCCCCACCCCGACTCGCATGGGGCGCTCCGGTGCCTTGCACCGGCCCTGTGCGCAGGTGGTTCCCTGGGAACACTGAAGCCTCTGTTCTCTCACTGCAAGATCTGGACCTTCTTTAGGGACATATAACCAAACACAGAGTGGGGAAATAGAAAAATGGCGCAAAAATATACTCAATTTCTTTTATGTATGTTACAGGCTTCTCATTAGGTGTCACGGTGATATTTCTCACGTTGATGTGGATAACCGGATTCAACCCAGTATTCAAAATTAAAAGGAAAAACACCAATCTTATAGTGGTGGTGAAGATAGATTTTTTAAGTTCCACAAGCGTACCCAGACTCACGTCGTATCGTGAAGGTGTTCCTCTCATCAAGGTATCTTTATGGCGTCTTGTGGAAATTCTTCCAATTTTTCAATCCGATGTTGAGTGTTTCATATTTGTGCTCGAAAAAAATAATCAAGGAGATGTCTTAGATTTCTACTTCAATTATAAACATTCCCTTAATTTGCAATGGTGAATGAGTGGGGTGGCTGAACAGAGATAGTGAACCTGTGACAGCGTACCTCACTTACGTGTTTAAAGTGAGGGAGAACACATGTAAAGGTTTCTTTATGGTTGAAAGGAAAAGGGCGTACCCCTACTCACAGTGAAGTTGGATGGTTTCAAACCTATAAAGGTTTCTTTACATAGGTTTCTCCCTGGTATAGCGTGTTCTGTCTCATGTGGATCCAACAATATTCCAAGATATTTCAACTTAGGAAAGAAAAAAAGATACCTTTATATGTGTCTCTTTCTTCTTTAACTAGTAAGTGAGGTACGCTGGCATTAGCTGGTTGTTTTTACACAACCTCCTCACACACCTGTTATATGAAACTAAATAAGCACTTAAAATAAGTTTGAAATCTCAGACACCCTTCATTTACATTTTTTTGAGCACGTGAGAAATTTTACACACTTCTTCTTGGAATATTGTTGGACCCACATGAGACAGAACACGATATACCAGGGAGAAACCTATGTAAAGAAACCTTTATAGGTTTGAAACCATCCAACTTCACCGTGAGTAGGGGTACGCCCTTTTCCTTTCAACCATAAAGAAACCTTTACATGTGTTCTCCCTCACTTTAAACACGTAAGTGAGGTACGCTGTCACAGGTTCACTATCTCTGTTCAGCCACCCCACTCATTCACCATTGCAAATTAAGGGAATGTTTATAATTGAAGTAGAAATCTAAGACATCTCCTTGATTATTTTTTTCGAGCACAAATATGAAACACTCAACATCGGATTGAAAAATTGGAAGAATTTCCACAAGACGCCATAAAGATACCTTGATGAGAGGAACACCTTCACGATACGACGTGAGTCTGGGTACGCTTGTGGAACTTAAAAAATCTATCTTCACCACCACTATAAGATTGGTTTATAAGAAATAACACTCACACATACATAGTATAATAATTTATTATTATTTTCTTTGTGTTTTTCCTTTTAATTTTGAATACTGGGTTGAATCCGGTTATCCACATCAACGTGAGAAATATCACCGTGACACCTAAGGAGAAGCCTGTAACATACATAAAAGAAATTGAGTATATTTTTGCGCCATTTTTCTATTTCCCCACTCTGTGTTTGGTTATATGTTTTTGTGAAGTTAGGGTGTAAGTTCTGGGGATGGTGAATTAAGGCAGCATTGCGCCACGTATTTTCTGTCATTCGTTCTTGCATCTTCTTTAGGGACACAATAAGGGGAGGCAAAACCTTCTTTACTGTCATAAGAGCGTCCTTTGTCCACCGCACAAATAATATGCCAAAAGTGTGTGCTCGCATGTGTGCTTTTTCTCATTGCTACCAACTGATGCACTGCCATTTTTATTTTGTTTTATTTTTATTCACATTCATTTTTATCTTTAGTTTACATTTTTTATTTTATAATAAATTTGACATTTTATACATATACATTTTTCAATGTATAATTTTATTCGATTTAGTTATAATTAGATTTGTCTCATTAATATTTTTCTTATCCACCACTGACGCTTATATATAAAACTTTTTTAGTGCTTGTATTACTGTTCATATTATACATTTAGTGAGAGCTGTGTTTGCTCAATATAAATGTGTTGAGTAAAATAATTGAGGGTTCCCAACACTTCTGTATGTCACACGAATATTTAATTATTCAGTTTTTTATTATTGAAGACCCTATTTGATTCTGTATAATTTTGCTTATCTATCACGGGCAACAAGGAAATGTTAAAGAAATCAAAAGGATTAATGTATATTATATGCAAAGTGATGCTTTCACTCACTTCTATTCCCATTGCACTTGCATTATCTGTGGATTCATTGAGGAGACACGAAAGCTGTACCAAAGTAACTTTCACCACTACAGGTAATTGGTTTTCTGTTGATATTTGTTCAATGAATACAGTAATTAAAAGATGCAATTTCCGGTGCTATACTTAGGGTTTCCTATAAGTAACCTGCTGCTTAGCGACTTTAAACATTTGTTTAACGTTAGCTCTTGGAGGAATCTGTGACAGATGCTGATTTCCCAAGTGACAACCTGCATCTAACATAACAAATCATATATAGTACATGGTAGTAATGACATAATGGCCTGCTGCTCACACATACTGTACTGAGTGGCATTGCTAGTGTTAATGAGAATAACAGTACAGTGAATGTGTTTTTCTTCCAGCTTAATTTAAACTTGTATTTATGTTTCTATTTGTGCTTATAGTTATAGTATGAATTTATTATTGCATTCTCTGTAAAATTATTCTTTATTCTGCATTGAGCCCCATAAACACTAGACCGATATAGTTAACAAAATCGTTCAGTGAGGTTACCGGGACCTGTCTATATAGCCAAATTAACCTGCATGTTCAGAAGATGGCAGCGGTCGTTAATGATGCTTGGGAGCGAGCATCGTTAAAGATGTTGAGAGTATATACTAACTACAATATATAGAAAACGCCCTTTCTGAGCAATATCTTTTACTATATTCTCTAGTGTGTGTGGGGCTTTACAACACAGACAAAGGGCCAGATTCTCTAAGCTTCAAAAGTGATAAAATGGAGAGTGATAAACAGCCAGCCAATCAGCTCCTGCCTGCCAGGTCACAGACGTGTTTATCACTCTCCATTTTATCACTTTTGAAGCTTAGGGAATCTGGACCAAAATCCTCATCATCATCATCCCCTCTGCACCAATTGTGGTTATTCCACAGAACACTATATATACTGTGTGTATATAGTCAACTATAACGTATAGACCATAGCTGTTTTGCCATAAAAAAAACTAGATTCAATTGTTTTCTATTAAAAACATAAGATGTGGGAGTAAGTACTTCCAGTAGAAACATTATTATTAAAATGTACACAGTGGAGCCATCTATAGTGATATCATTAGATGTTAGTGAAATGACAGTATCTATTCTTCGAGCTACTTTTTTTATCTTAAATACTGTAATGGCTGTATCCACTTTATGCAGGTGACAGTTACACTAGAATTCCCTTATGTCAACATTTACTACACAGCAGAAAAGTGACAAAGGAACTATAGTATTTAACATAAAACAAAGTGACAAAAGTACTAACGTTTTATTTAACATAACGGTTGCTATTTAGAATCACACTGGGAGAGGCAGGATACATGCAACTAAACAAAAAAGGATTATAGAATCTTTCGGCCTTCTGTTGTTGTAGATATGGAGAATTGTAAGGTTTGTTGCTTTTATATAAAAGGAGGATTGTATACAACAAAACATAACTGCATAGAGAAATCTATTCTTTACACAAGTGGTTTGTATTCCTTAGTAACCGGCTTCGTTTAATTTGTTTAATTCATATTTTCAGTAGAGAACAGCGCTTGAAAGAAGACATTTAGCAGGTCTCTGGTTACAAGTAAAATACTTGTATGGCAATAACTAAAAGTACAATGTCATGATATTCCGGTAACTGACCCTCGCCTGTTAGGTCCTCCACATCTGTGTCTGTAGAGTTGTCAGGTAGCTTGGCTGTGCTCTGAATGTCAGACTCCACGTCAGTAAGATTCATGACCTGTTCATCCACAGGTGACTGCTCTTTGGACGGCTCCTCAACCAGCAAGGAAGACCGATTAACCTTTAAAACAAAGGCATTTTTTGGAATCTTTTGCCATTTCAATTTCTTGCTAAAAAGTGAAATATTACAAACTTTAGCCATTTGTTAAGGATGTGGTAATATACTGGAACTTTGTAAATAGTGGAACATTAATACGAATCATAATTTTGTGCGTTGTTGTGTTGTATAAAACTCAAAGTAATTATGAGTTAGGATATATGGTACTTGTGTACTATCACGGCGCCCATCGCATCACAGATCATAAGGCATGCGATGGTATGCGATGCTACGAGATTTCCCCCGATGTCATACAATGTTAAAATTGTATAGCATTGTATATGGCATACAATGCCATACAATGCGATGCGATTTTAAATTGTATAAGCACCCTAATGGGGGCTTACAATGTTAAATGCACCCCCACTATGAACGTGAACCCGAAGCGTGGCGAGTGCAGCGAGCCCACGAGGGGCGGCGGTACGCGTCCTTTGACCTTTTCATACCCCCACTATCCATGTCGGCGTGGAGTTGATTTTATATAGTGTGGCGAGCACAGCGAGCCACCGAGCCCGAAGCGTGGCGAGCGGACGCGGAATACATGTAAAGTAATACGCGTCCGCTCGCCGCGCTTCGGGCTCGGTGGCTCGCTGCGCTCCCCACACTATATAAAATCAACTCCACGCCGATGTGGATAGTGGGGGTATGAAAAGGTCAGAGGACGCGTACCGCCGCCCGTCGCGGGCTCGCTGCGCTCGCCACGCTTCGGGTTGCCGTTCATAATGGGGGTGGCGTGGGGGTGCATTTAACATTGTAAGCACCTATTAGGGTGCTTATACAATTTAAAATCGTATAGGGGGCTTAAATCGCATCGCTGTGCATCGGTTGTATGGCATGCGATACGAGGAGAGATAAACTGGAGATAAAGCGGAGAAAAGGTAAGAAGAGATAAAGCACAGCCAATAAACTCCCAACTGTCTTTTTCAAACACAGCTGATTGGCTGTGCTTTATCTCCTTTTACCTTTTCTCCGCTTTATCTCCAGTTTATCTCTCCTCCAAGCTTAATAAATCTGCCCCTTAGCTTTTAAATTGCTCTAACCTATAATCCTGGGGAAAAACCAGAGTGGAATGGGCACTGGATTCTTGTTTACCCACTTGGAGTGTTGTCAAATGGAGACAGCTCATATTAGGTAAGTATAAAAAGAAAGAGCAAAAGGACATATATTAATATAAAGTCTATGTTGCAGTATAAGAAGGGGGAGGAGGGGACCAAATGAAATAAATGGGTTTCCAAAAGGATATCGTACCCTCACTCACACAAACAAGGTATCTTTTAGTAATTCCAGAAGACCTCCGTGTGCGATAGGTGATGCAAAAGGTGGTTGGTTCGTACCGTACTCACATGTACGTACGCAGTACCTCTCCTATCGAGGTATCTTTAGGCCCCAACACTGTGGGTGGGGTTTATGATAGGTCCCTCCAAACCGTCCCAATGAACGAAAGAGGAAGACACAATTTTTTTTGTCTCAGTAAAGATTTATTTAGATGAACACAGATTTGGTGCATAAGAACAGCCTGTACCAATGATGGTAAAAAAGCAAGAGGGAATTACCTGAGAGAGCGATGTATGGTCACCCACTGCTGGCCCAGTAGTCCCAGGGGTACAGGTAAAATAAAGCACAGTTCCTCTCTACCAACGCGTTTCGACAGTCTAGCTGTCTTTTTCAAGGTTGGAGAGTGACTGTGATAAGTGGTGGTATTTATATTAGTGGCTATCACAGCTGCGATCAAGATCCAGCGCCCATTCAACTCTGGTTTTTCCCCAGCATATCAACTACAAGTGGAGTCTGGTGATCCTCATTCTCCACTGTGTGGCAGCAGAATCCTGGCTTTGCACCTTGGGACTATTTCATCTGTTTTCCGTTGTTTTTACTAACCTATTATCCCCCTGGAGTATACTCAAACATACAGTTTATTGCAAGTTCTCTTGGTATGTAAAACTTTATGGTTACCATGTATTTGTTCTATATGCTCTTCCTTTATTTTTGTGTTACATCTAGATTTATATTCCCTTCAAGATTGTTTCCATAAAATAGACATCTACAATTTTATGCCAGTGCATGCCTGTCTCCCTTGGTGCCAGTTATCCATAGGTTGCTCCTGGAGAGTAATTTAATAGTTCCACAGCAGTTGGTGAATAAATAAAAGTTTGGCTGATGGGGATCTAAATATCGCAAACTTGCACCTCACAACCAACGTGTTTCGCTGTTGTATACACAGCTTTTTCAAGGTGTGTGTCATGTTCCCAGGTTAGGGTTCATATACCTATGTTAATTGCATGGCATTTTGCACCTGTTCGCTTTTCGTTTTTCTGAACCCCGGTTCCAATGTTTTGGCCTTGAACATTATACCCAACATGATATATCAATCTTTTAATATGGGCCCTATTGTCATGAAATATGATGAAAAAAACAGATGAAGAATATCTTGAAAAAAGTTCAAAAGAGGCTACATTGCTCCTCACTTTGAAAAAGATAATTTTATGTTGGTGGAGGAGTTGTTTGTTGGACTTCAGGCTTAAGAAAATCGCAGAGCTGCTGAAGGTTGATGTACGTAGGCTGAACATCTGACAATCGGCATTGATTTTTGATGCCCTTATCTCACATTCACCATGAAGGAGTCCATTTTATGTTTATTATTGATTTTTTGTTAATGCATCAATACTGTATACGTTAATAGGATGTCTATGATTTGTTTTATTAGTTTTTTTAAAGTCACACTGGCCCTTATTCTGATCGGTGCGGCCGGATCCGAATATGCGGCCAGCACCGTGCGTCCTAAACCCCGCCTTCCATAAGGATCGCCAACTCCGTCCGAACGCGTTAAGAAGCTGTCCGAACGGACCGCACGTGTATTTATCATGAATACACCTCCTCCATCTCAGGGAACCTCCCCCATCATTCGATGGTCGCAGACCATCGAATGTAGGACCGAGTGGCCAGGCAGCTCCCGCAACCTCAGACCACACGGGCATTTCTCCGTGCAAAAGCAGGGATCTGGGCGGGCAGCTGACATCCGGAAATGTCATATGTCCACCCCCTACACGTGCGTCACGGCCGCATTACCATACGTACGCCCAGCGTTTGCATGGGAACGCCCATGAAACGCGGGGTGTAAACATATGGTAATGAGCCCAAACAGCCCTTCACACCCCTCTCCACCCCCTGTTCGTAGTGTACACATTTCATGCGGAATGTGGCCGTGCGTCCCGCTCGCACATGCACAGAGATGCCTCTGCACATGCGCAGACACAAAACATTGGCGGCACGAACGCACGCGGATATTACCGCACCAACCAGAATAAGGGCCACTATTAGTTTCCCTCCTTTTTTGGTTGCTATATGTTGGGACAGAAACCGCCCAAGAAGAAGGAATGGAGACTTTGAAAAAAAGTGGATCTTTATATCCCCTAAGAGAAATGAGGACCAGGACTAATGGATGGGTGGGCACTCTGTATTATGGTGCTTCTTGCACAGTGTGGTCTGTATTTCAGCACTGATAGAGGAACTATGCAGGTTTTAAAAGATGCAGAGTACTAGAATGAACACTACTATATATTGCAAAGTTGTCTACTCCAAGTGGCTAAACACATACCGTATAACGCAAAGACTATAGAAAATACTGATTATGCATACTTACGGGAAATGGTTCCAGACCTTCTTGAATTACAAATCCCTCAATGACATGAGTAAGGATTTGTGGTTTCACTATAGCTTGGGGAACCTTGTTATCCAGACCTGGAATACTGTTAGGCTTCTGTGTACTGTTGCTTCTGGTAGTAGCAGCTGGTAGAAGAAGTGGAGGTGCTGGTATAGAGGCATATAAAGCGTCAGATGGAGACCTAATAACAGAGGCGCTGACTGAAGATACCACAGTCGGGAGACCTATGAAAGTAACAAAACCCAGCAAAACTATAATGCAGCAGAGCTATGATGACCTGTAATATATAAATAAATATATATATATATATATATATATATATATATATATTAAATTATTTATTTTTTTAATGGTCCTAGTAAAATAGGTAATACCTTTTGCAAATACACCCTTTACTTATAGATAGCAAACAAAAAAAAAATGGCGGTACTTGTGAGTTATCCGGGCTGCCGATTTCTAAATCGGGTCGGATCGGGCACATCGCATCGCATCGCATGCGACCATCGGATGCGATGCGATGCGATGACCCGATTTTTCCATAGGAATCAATGTTAAAATGGACTGAGTCCATTTTAACATGGAATTCAATGGGAAAAAGGGGTCCTTTTCATACCCCAACTATCCAAGTGGGCATGGAGTTGGATATAAACCTGTGGCGAGCGTAGCGAGCCACCGAGCCCGAAGCGTGGCGAGAGTAGCGAGCCCCGCGAGGGGACACAGAATACCGTCCCCTCGCGGGGCTCGCCATGCTTCGGGCTCGGTGGCTCGCTACGCTCGCCACAGGTTTATATCCAACTCCATGCCCACTTGGATAGTAGGGGTATGAAAAGGACCCCTTTTTCCCATTGAATTCCATGTTAAAATGGACTCAGTCCATTTTAACATTGATTCCTATGGAAAAATCGGGTCATCGCATCCGATGGTCGCATGCGATGCGATGCGATATCGCATCGCATCTGATTGTATGCCTTAACTTAAGGCATACAATCAAAAAATCGGCAGCCCGGATAACTCACAAGTACCAAAATGGCTAACAACACATGGCATTTACAGTCTACATGCATCATGGCAGAGAATCTGTAAATGTAGGGAACTGAAATATTCAGCATCATTTTCTCACAAGAACATCATTTTACTGGTCCCTGATTGATGCTGATGATAAATGATGTGGTACTGGATTTCTGAATTGGGAGCAAACCATAACAGAGCAAATAACTGTAACCTGGTATGGCCAAGGTGCAAAGATCAAATGGAACATATTTAAAATGAGCAGAGAGATGTAGATTTGAAATGGGAGCATCCAAACTAGGGTGGCCAATCCCAGGATCAGGATCCCGGGATTTTAGGGCAAAATCATTGAGCACTTGTCTCAACCTCAGATGCTGCCCAGCTGTGCACATCGCAGAGTCACGGCAGAGGTCCCGCTGCGCCGAATGACATCGGAGGTCATACCAACCTCTCACCAACCTGCCTAGACAGACTGCACGCTCTACTGGCCCATTCAGCCAGTCAGCATGCTAGCCAGCCAGCCAGCCCTTCAGTCATTCAGCATGCCAGCCAGCATGCCAATCAGCCAGCACACCAGCCCTTCAGCTACTGAATATAAATATAAACACACATTCTTTAATTTTTATTTTCTTATTTTCATTGGTCAACTCAATCCCAAAAATCCCGGTATTGAGAGTTTTCCAATCCCAAATAGCGGGATCCCTAATCCAAACTCTTATCTAAATAGCGGTGTAAACATAAAAAGCTGTATTTGAGGGTTACATTAAACCCCCCCCCCCCCCCCCTAAAAAAGAACAAAAAACAGTATTTACCCTGCATTCAAAAACAATACATTTATTTGCCCTCCTTGCATGGCAATATGGTTTGTTCAGACACAAAGTTAATTGCTTTTTTTGTTTTGCTGCCACCTCAGAATCGTTGCTCCAGTATAAATGCTCCATTGGGATCAGGTCATGTCTGTCATTCTCCACAATGTCACAACAAAAGCATGCAATGAATTCAAACCTTGAACTTGCAAACCCCAATATAATTCTGGGTTCTTATTCATTGTACAACATAAACTAAACACTGACAATGAGTGTGCATAAAAATGAAAAGCTAAAAACAAAAAATGTATTATATATATAATTTTTTTTTTATAAATTGTTAAAATGTGGCTTGTGTGTTAAATTCTTCCTTCTTCTTTGTATCACTATAAAAACAATATAAATGCAATAATACTTTACAAATTGCCACGCTGATTGTGATGTTTATCTCACACATACACACAATAAATCTAAGGTACATACAATAAATAAATGTTTATTAACCAAAATAAGTATCTGAGTCTTAAGACAAAACAATGCTAGAATAGACACATAAAATATCATAGACCGTAAGTAAAAAAAAAAAAATTAAATATAAAAAAGTTTCTCAGTTATACAAAGATAGTTATTTCGACTTTTTCTCATAAGAAGGTCTGCCTCTTGTTCACTTTTCTAGGCAGAATGCATGTATAGAAGACCATTAAAGAAGAGTGGCGAAATAAAGTGCAAAAAAGGGAAAAACAAGTCATTGTCACATTATTGTATTGTATTGTACAATATAACCTTTCAATAATTCATCCATAAATTAATCCATACATTATTTTGAGGTAAGCTATTATTCTTTAGAAACGAACATACTACACCACAATACATTTTCAAGTATAGAAACATTTATACAAAAGGCATTTTTATTTTTACCTTGTATAATATGACCTACAGAAAGTTCCTCTCCACTCCCTACTGGGAGCGCCGGGGGAGGGTGTGTAGGGGGTGTGGGGGTCTGTGTAATGACACGTACACAGTCTTGCTGCTCCATTGGTACATCTTCGGAGCACATATTTTCAACTTGATAAACCTAGATAAAGAATCCTGTGCCATTAGCATGACCAATGTAATTATTGATAACAGTTGCCTTGTGGCTCTTGCTAATGATGATAGCAAAAAAGGCAAAATTGGATAGTGCTATTCAAATAAAACTTTCTTGATATGATGTTATAATTTAGCAGACTTATTTTTTATAGACAATGTTAGCAAATTGGGGATATACTAACTAATATATTGATTAAAGATAGGAGTGCAGATGTTTTTGTGTTCTGTATTGATCAAATAATCTAAACTCTAAAGGTATGTACATACAGTGCAATTTTTGCTAGAGGCCAATTTTGACTAAGCTATTTTGACTATGGGGTCATCTACCGATGTTGGGCGTATGCGCATTTCTGCACATGGGCTTATGCGGGGTTACCTGAGAGTAAACTTAGATATGCATGCACTCGCGTCAGCGACCATCGAATGATGTGGGTGTTCCCCCACAGCCTACGAATGGATGTTTATGTTAAAGATCCATTCACAGCCTGTGCCATCACAATTGCGCCATTCAATAGACTCATAAACTGGTGCATGCACACATGAAACAAGCACTGACGCTACGCACCGCTGATATAGGAGGATGCGTAACCCCAGGCAGGTAAGTTAATGCACTTCCATATCAGATGCAGAATGATTCATACATAAGTAAGTGGTGATAAAGCAGTGATAAAGTGGAAGGTGATTTTGCACCAGCATACCAACTCCTGTCCTTTATCAAACACTCCTTCCACTTTATCACTTTACCAGGCTTAATACATCTGCCCCTGTATTCTCTAAGCCAGTGGTTCCCAAACTGTGTGCCATGGAGCCCTTGCAGGGATTCCCTGAGTTGGTGGTCCTGGATCAATTCTAATTATTAATGGTGAATGTAAAATGCAAAACCAGTGCTTGTGGCTTCCAGTCAGGGCCGGCGCCACCACTAGGCAGGACTAGGCATTTGCCGGCCACTGGAGGGCGGTACTGAGCTGCCGAGGTACCATAGAGAGGTACCAGAAAGCAGGGAGCGGGGAGAAGGTGAGTCTGTAATCCTCCCTCTCCCCTCCCCGACCCCCATCCCGCCCGTTAATCAACGCTGCCCCCCCCACGCCGCCCGCTGGGGGGATTTCAGCGCGGCAGTATCGCCTGCCGCAGTATCGCCTGCACACCCCCCCCCCTTGCTGCATCGCAGTATCGCCCCCCCCCCCCGCGCCGCAGTATCGTCCGCAAACCCCCCCCCCCCGGGCTGCGCGGGGGGTTTTGCCTGGGGCGGGCGGGGGGCTTGCACCGGCCCTGCTTCCAGTCAAAAAATACGTGGAAAAACAGAAGCAAATTCTGTCCCTAACCACATAGCTGAACCTAAGGACATAAACACTTTTACAATTTTTTTAAATTAATATTTTTTTTTCTATAACAATATTTTGGCCTAGGGGGGTGGCACCATGGACACAGAGCACCTCAACCAAATCATGTGGGCGGCACCAAAACAAAAACTTTTGGATACTCTAAGGCAGTGGTTCTTTACCTCGGTCCTATAGTACCGCCAACAGTGCATGTTTTCCATGTCTCTACACAGAATCATAAGTGAAATAATTAGCTCCACCTCTTTTAAATTGTTTCAATGAGTTATGACTGCATCTGTGCACCAGCTGGGTGACCTATAATACGTGAACTGTTGGGGGTTCTTGAGGACCGAGGTTGAGAACCACTGCTCTAGAGCATAGTGATTCAAAGTACAGTAACCCTTGAGTGGGGGTTTCCCTGGGGCAGGACAATCCTTGGTTTATCCTGCCCCAGAAATACTCACCACTGAAGCTGCAGCCACTGCCTTCTGCAGCAGCCCCTGCTCCCCTGGTGCCGCTGCTTATGACTGTGGCTGTTTTCCAACACTCTGGGAAGTTTGGAGCAAGTCGGAGTCAGGGGGCCTAGGTGCACTTGAGTCTTTGGGCACTAGGGTATTCGTATGTTTAGGCACACGAACGCTCTCGAGTGGCCCTGAAAGGCGACGGGAAGGATTGGCGGAAGGGCCCAGCCTGGCGTACGAATGCCAAGGTGAGCACCAGTTTGGGGGGTGGGAGAAAATGCATGCCGGTTGGTTGGTCAGACTTCTTATCCACTAGTGCTTGTCTGATGCTGGATCTGAGATTGGCAATCGGTTACTTGAGAGGTCACAGGCTTTTTCAATCACTGCGGTGGCTTCCCATGAGAAGAACGCAGGCTGCATTTAGCCTGAAGGAGGCTTGAACAGAAATCCATGGTAAATGCCCTTATGGACTCTATAAAGCTTGCCTTAGGAATGTAAACTATATAAATATGGGAAACATTCACATTATTATTGGTTTATATTCTCACGCATATTGATCCATGGGCAGCTATAAAACTAGGATGCCATGAAAACAATTTGGATCTACTTCATACTGCGATTTGGTCAAAAACATTTACGAAAAAACAACAACAAAATAAAGCTAAAACAACAAGTGGGATATCTGCCTTCTTATGTTGTAATGAATTGCAATTTTAAACATTGTGGGGTATATGCTATGGCTGTGGGAACTGCCGTCTTGTTGTAGATGGCAGTTTGAATACTGTAGGTCGGAAGGGGTTCTGACTTCAACCCAGAGGCGGATTGGGGACCAAAAGTGGCCCTGGAAAATTTCTGTTAGCAGCCTCATGTGGGTGGCACCAAAACAAAATGGGCAGGGTCAGCATAACAGTAGGCGGGGTTACTACATCAGTATACCTGTCAAACTTGAAGCTGAAAGATGCATGCTTTTCCACCTAGGCTTCATGGGGAAGGGGCGTGGCAACATAACAGTATGAATAACACCGTGATGCCCATTACACATTATGGCACACGTGGTAATCCCAATTACACATTATGCCACACAGTACTGCCTATTTCACATTATGCCACACACCGTAATTCCCCTTACACAATATGCTGCACACTTTATTGCTTATATGACATTATGCTATGCGTAATGCGTAAGTACTTCTGTTTATATGCATAATGCCATCAGTAGTGCCCCTTACACAATGCCCATAGAAGTGCCCATTGCAGTATGCCTTCAGTACTGCTCACTGTGTAATCCAGTCCTGTCCAGCCTGGAGCCGAGCAGAGACACTGAATTGATCTTCAAATAGGGTACCAGCTTTTGAGCCAATCAGAACTCTCGGTCCAACAGCCAATCAATAACTGCAGCTGCTGGGCCACATGATGTACCCACAGTGCAAATGGGCAAGGCACCACTGGCACACACCTAGTTATTGCCCTGCACAACAACTAGTGCCCCTTATTCACATTATGCTTCACAGTAGTGCCCATTAAACAAAATGTCCACAGTAGTAGCATTGCTTATATATAATACCCACTGTTGCCATCAGTAGTAGCGCTGATTATACGTAACACCCACACCAGTTGCCAACAGTAGTAGTGCTGCCTATACATAACACCCACACCAGTTGCCGACAGCAGTAGCCCTGCTTATACCTAATGCCCACAACAGTTGCTGACAGTAGTAGCGCTGCTTTTACCTAATGCCCACAGCAGTTGCAGACAGTAGTAGCGCTGCTTTTATCTAATGCCCACACCAGTTGCCGACAGTAGTAGTGCTGCTTATACGCAACACCCACACCAGTTGCCGACAGTAGTAGCCCTGCTTATACCTAATGCCAACACCGGTTGCTGACAGTAGTAGTGCTGCTTTTATCTAATGCCCACACCAGTTGCCGACAGTATTAGCGCTGCTTATAACTAATGCCCACACCAGTTGCCGACAGAAGTAGTGATGCGTAATGCCCACACCAGTTGTCGACAGTAGTAGCGATGCGTAACACCCACACCAGATGCAGACAGTAGTAACGCTTCTAATACCTAACGCCCACACCAGTTGCCGGCAGTAGTAGCGCTGCTGTAACTAATGCCCACACCAGTTGCCAACAGTAGCAGCGCTGCCTATACGTAACGCCCACAACAGTTGCTGACAGTTGTAACGCTACCTATACGTAAGGCCCACACCAGTTAACTGACAGTACTACTCTGCTTTTACAGATGGAGCCAGGCTCTTTGTTGCCGCTGTTGCACCAGATGTTCCAAAAGGCAGATGGCCCGCCAGCATACATGGACATGCAAGCGCCTCGGACGCTCACATGTCCATTGCCTGGAATGGGGAGGGCGAGCATCGGAGACGCACACATGTCAGAATCCCCAGCACACCGCGCCGATTGGCGCGCTGGAGACAGGTAGAATGAGAATGGCTCCATCTGAACATAATGCCCACACCATTTGCTGACTGTATTACTCTCTCTCACAAACTTTTTTTACCTTACAATTTGTGTGGTAGCTCACCATCTCCTTTCATCAACCCTGCTGTTCTCCCATGTAGTTTCACCCCCTCGTCCCCTGTAGCTACGTCCCCTGTTTAGTCTCTGCTGACACGGATGTAGATGAAGGGGGTTGGGACTTGGGAAGGAGCTCAGCCTCGGCTTCATGTTGCTGGCGCCGCTGCCTGTGGCGTGACAGGCAGCGGCAGCCACAGAGAGTAGCGGGGGGCAAGGGAGTCCTGTGTGTCTGCAGGGGACTCCACTGGTCGGGGGTGGGGGGGCTCGCGAATAGCCGCGGATCCACTTGCTTTTGTCGGTAGGTGGGCAGGTCTTTGCCCCTGTTTCCGGCAATCTCAGACCGACTCAAAACAAGTTGGATTGAGGCAGGGAGGATGGTGCTGGGTGGGCAGCAGCAGCTCACCAGGCACTGTCCTCCCGTCTGCCTCCCACATTGCTCAATTGTTCCGTCCCCAGGCCAGGTGAGAGCAACTCACCCGCCCCATCCCGCCTCCTCCGTCGCTCACATGGTTCTGACGCCAGCCAGGTGAGCAGCAGCAGCCAAATCCGAAAAGTTGGATTTGGCTGCTAATTGTATAGCCCAATTCGGATCCATTCCGCCAAAAGAATGTCGGAATGGATCTGACTTTAATTGAATATACCCATATGACAGAAAATATCATAGTAGATAAGTTCGGAACAACTTAAGATATTTTTTTTTCTCAACCAGAAAGCAGTGAAAACATAAACAATACATTTCAAATTATTTTAGCACACATTACCACAGCCACAAACAGCATAACTACAGTCTGAAGGCCCATGGAAAAGTCTCAAGGAAAGCTGCCTTATTGACAAACCCTTTGGTCTACATGTGTAGCTGCAGCTGTGTAGGCACCAATGGATCCAAACAGGGAACTGTCAGATGGGGACGTAGCATTATGTCAGAGGCACGCCCATGGAAAAGACAATCCAACGGGTAGCCATTGGATTACACACAGGGACACCAACCTCTACAAGCAGACCCAAGCTACAGTAGGAGCCTCCTCATGTACGCAGCAAACAGCAGGGGTCAGACCGGCTCAGAAAGCAGCAGCGCATGAGTGGTCCCAGCAGACACTGAAACAAGAGTCCAGTCATCCAGACCGCACTTTAAGCCTACCCAGATGCTGGAGATTGGATGCCGACGCGCCTGGATTTATGTCAGACGAGACCCTATTTAGTTACGCCATTGACACAAATATTCTATAAATCAGGGGTGGCCAAACCTGTCCTCAAGATCTACCAACAGTTCATTTATTTCTGGCAACCTGTGGATCTATAGTAGGAATGAATGCAGCATGAATGTGACAGTTAGTAATGACTACAGCTGTGCACCAGCTAGGTGATTTGGAAAACGTGGACCATTGGTAGATCTTGAGGACCGGTTTGTTTCAAGTCTCATAGGGAGTGGTTAACTTAGTAATCTTAAAAGTACTAAGCCCATGTCTAGACTCATGCATTTGTCTATACTGTGTACTGCAAGATAAATGAGTTGCATTGGAACTTACCACTGGTGACTGTACTTGTGATGGTGGTATGTGTAGGTTTACAGCAACTGTCTGTGGTGGTGGAAGTGTCTGGAATGGCAGCTCAACAAGCGCTTCGGCAGCCGGGAGCTCTTCTTCAGTGAGTAATGCATTCTGCACAAGAACCTGGCCTGGTGTTAACATCTCAGGCTGTACTGCAATTGCTTGCATGGACTGCAGAGGCAATGCTTGGAGCTGGGAGGTTTGGGCTGTAGGTAAATTAGGAGAGGATGCTGTAGGCCGGGGTAATTCTTGTAATAAAGACTGGGCTGGACCTACAGGAGACATTAACTGCTGTCCAGCTAAAGATACTATTGACTGATGTGATGATCCAGGATGGCTTTCTGCTATCATTGTAGATGAAGTATGCGTTGGAACAGCCACATGGGGTGTTGGCTGTAAAGCGCTCTGCAGTTGCTGTGAATTATCTGAAGATGGAAGCGATGACTGCACCAGCAGAGGTGGTTGAGCCTGAATGAGGGCTTGTGGGTGGATTATTATAGTAGGAGACTGACATGGAGACTGGGCTGGTGGAGGAGATACTACTACAGAATGATGAACAGATTGCGATAGAGCCGGAGAATGAGATGGTGGGGTTGGTATAGGGGTGCTATGGTGTGAATGAGTAGTACTCGGGAAGGACAGGAATGCCGGGCTATGGATTGGCACACAGTGCTGGGTAGAGGGAGATTCTAATGTTGGATTATGTAAGGTAATCGTTTGAATCCGATGTCGATGTTGGATCTGCTGCTGCTGTTGTAATATCATTTGATGATGTGGCAGCCTTGGAGGATCTGGGTGGAGATGGATTGTATGGTGTTTAGTTCCAGAATGTGGCTGGACTGAAGAATACGATACTGCAATAAAGAAATGACAAGAAAAGACAATAAGTATCTTGTTTTATACAATGTGGAGAAACAGCATATACTCACAATTTAAATATAAGATATCGTTCATTAATAAGATTATACCTAATTCTATAAAGAGAATTCCAGTCATAGAAATAAGTCCTTAATAACTACATAACTAAGAAGCACTGCAACATTATCAAGTTTATGATTGAATTAGGCTAAGAACATTTATTTAAAATATATCCAATAAGACTTTTTTTATGTTAATTTTTAATAAAAACATCAGAACAAATATTGATGGCTGATACTGTATATCAGACCATCAATGATCAAACCACCACAACTCTATTCTCCCGGAACGGATTCTCTCTGCAGCGTCAGGTGGCCAAATGGAAAGTGAGGGGCTGCTTTTGAAAATTTCCCCAGTGGCTGCTAACCATTGTAGCGCAGAGTGGGCAGTGGTGCTGGGCTGACAGATCAGCAATGATCGGCAGCACGGCAGCAACTGAGGGGGGGGGGACCAGGAAACATAGGGATTGTGAGGTGGCAGCTGTGATGCTGTGAAGCAGCAGTAGCAGCAATGCAGCCGCACAGTGGGCTTTCTGACTGGTTGCATTAGAGGCTATTGTGTCGGGAAAAGTCCAGACTATATTGTTGCATCTGATGTGCGACCATGCCAGGTAAGTGTCTGAACACTTGAATCAATAGAGAGATGACTCACATAGCCACACAATAAAATAACTCCTAACAACTGATATATGTCAGAAGCAAGCAGTCTATAAATATTACCTTAATGAACACTTGGGCTGGGGGAAACAATGGGCGGTATTCAATGAGCCTGATTCGCCAGGTTTTTATGGCGAATTTGTGCTGTTTGGCGAATTTTTGACAAAAACGGTGAATCACCCTATTCAATGACCACATGGCGAATACATTTGAAGGTTTTTTTCGCCATGATTCACCGAGTAGCAATCACTATCTTTTTATGGAGAAGTGGAATGTGAACTTTTAAAATAAAGTGTTTTGTTTTTTACATTTGGTGTAAAAAAATCAGGAATTTTATTCTGAGGAGGGGCATGCTACTTTTATTCATGTGCTGTAAGCACATGAATATATATTTAATTTTAAAAAATATATATATATATTTTTTTTACACAGCAGCCAGCAGGGGGCGCCGGAGCCGAGCCACTCATTACATATTCATATATTCACTGCACCCGATCGTTACAATCGGGTGTAGTGAATATAGGTCCCCTGCTGGCACCCCCGGGGGGCAGCCTGTGCTGCCTGGCACCCGGGGAGCCCACCTCCCCCCCACAAACGTTCTGGGGCAGGCAGAGAGACTTCCATCTCTCTGCCTGCCACCGTCCTCATGCTCCCTGCGGCATTCGCCGCAGGAGCTCATATTCGCTGGTCAGGGGCTCGCTGCCCCTGACTCATTGAATACCGGAGCCGGTGAGGCTCCGGAACGTGGCGAATGTGCAGCGAATCCAAAAAAGGATTCGCTGCACCTCGCAGGTATTCTCATTGAATACCGCCCAATGTATTTTTCTTTACCTGAAATCTATACATCTATACACACAGGTCATGTGCATCTCTCATGACAAAAGCATTGTCCTCATTTTTGTACTCGCCCTGATGATTATGTAAACACTTCATGTTTTAGATCATAACACAAACTAATATCATTCCATCAAGTTAATGTGCATTCCCCTTGTAAGATTAACGGTTACAAGTGAGGCCCAAAAAATGTACAATTCTGCCCAGTTCAGCTCTAGGGTTACATTCTTTTTCTCAAATCTGTACCACATCCATGGTTTGACCACATTAAAGTGTCCATTTACACTATTATCCCTGTAAATTCAGTTAATATGTTCTAGTAGGAAAATGCTCTCTGAAAGTGTCAACAAATCTTACCTGGGGCAATCAGCTGATGTAAACTTGCTGTACGCGTAACAGCGGTGCATCGCGATTCCGATCCAGAACTCTCTCCTTTACGACTTGTCTCATAACAGGAGTCTGTGTGTATGGTTTTAGAACTGGTAACAGTTGTCTTGTGACACATGGTTAGGGGCTGGTCATGGTTATTTATTTTTGGTGGAATGTTTTGTGGACAAATTTCCAAGATTGGTTGGCTCCGCAGTGTTAAATTCTGAACCTAAGCAAAGAGGTAGATAAAATGCAGTTGAAAGAATATCAGGGCATAACTAAATGTATTGGGTTTTTTTTATGACACGCATGCCAGGGAGATTAACAGGACATAACACTACCACAGCATTACAGGTTTAAAATATAACATTCATGAAAACAAAATGTAGCGCAGATGTTTCATTAGAAAAGGTCAGGCTGCTGTGCCACTGGTCAATTATATTAGGCAGCAATAAATAGATGCACTTATATCACTCCCCTGCTTGTACTCACTTAGGGGCCCATTTAGTATGGCTTGCATATACAATGCGATCTGTGCGGAATATTACCGCCCGGGTTCACATTGCAATATGCGATTCTATTGCAGGAAAGTAGTACCTTGCACAGGAAGGGACAGGGCTGCCCCACGTAAACCAATTCATGAGAGGAAAAAGTACAATCACACGTTCGTAAAGATAGTGTTTCTGAATCCTGTGAACTATAATAGAAAGGCTAGGAATCGATGCAGACTTCCACATTTGAGCCTTTGTGGAAATTAGAATATGACCCAGTAGGTAGACATCACCATTGGACAGTAATCTGTGGTGGTAATGGAAAAGGGCTACTACAGGAGCAACAGGGACATCTTCTACCAACAGCTCATTATTAAGTGCAAATACATTAGACCATAAAGACTTCAACATCGGACAGGTCCAGAAGACATAATACAAAGTACCTATACGTCCACATTGCCCCCAGAAGTATTTGACGAGGTACTGTAGGCCAAATTTGGGGTTGTCTTTCTGGAATGACTTTTCTCTGAGAAATGTTCCAAGAAACAATAAGGGTGAGATTTAATAGGATGAGAGATTCAGAAAGTGAGAGATTTAATGAGAAATCTCCAGTTTTTTTAAATCGGCAATCATTTACACTGCAAAATCAAACTGGTTTTGCAGTGTAAATGATTGCCGATTTAAAAAAACTGGAGATTTCTCATTAAATCTCTCACTTTCTGAATCTCTCATCCTATTGAATCTCACCCTAAGGGTAGAGTGGTCCAACCAGGACATGGGTAAAATGTCATTCTTATGTATAGATCCTAACGACCACTTGTCAGTCAAAACAAAATCAACTCTCGAATAGGAATGATGAACATGTGAAAAAAAAGTGTAATCGCTAATCATCGGATGTTTGGCTTTCCAGGCATCAAACTCTGCCAAAATCTGATGGAAACCTGAGGATAGATCAATAGTCCTACCAGAGCCCAATGCAACAGATCAAGATTTATCTAATGTTGGATCAAAGACCATATTAAAGTCCCCCAAAAGGGCACCTCTGGTATGACCTTGGAGAATTCTACAAAACAGTCTACAGAACTGACGTTTTTTAGTATTGGGGGCATAGCAGGAAGCCAAGGTGACATCTACATTATCCAGCTTACCCACTAGTATCAGATATCGTCCCTCATGATCTGGATACATAGCACAGTAGCAAGCAATTATGACCACCACCCCTGCCTTTTTTTTAATATAAATTCTTTATTGTGAAAAGTTGACAACCTCCACAACACGTGCAGCGATAATGAACAATCAACGACTCCACTCCATTATTTGCTGGACCAACATTGTAAATTGTTCAGGGTTGAAACATCTCTGCGCCTCTCAGTCCGATCGGGTACCGGCGGCTGATGCGGTGGACTACGGCGGAGACAGAGAAGATGGATCTTTGCCAGAGGACCTGGTGAGTAGGATTTCCTTCCACAGGTTCCCCCTATGATTTCATCGGATCCTGAAGCCCCGAACCCCGGACTCTGAAGCCCTGGAGCCCCGGACTCAGCAGCCCTGGAGCCTGGACCCCGGGACCTACCTACGGGCTCAATATAGGTAAGTGTCAGTATGTGTGTGTAATGTATGTATTAAACTTTTATTTTTCAGGGTTGTCAGTGTGTGTTTATTTAACTATTTCTTTTACTGTTGAACTACAAGTGCCAGCGGGCCCTTTAATGCCCCGCATGCTGGGACTTGTGGTTCTCCAAGTCCCAGCATGCGGAGGAGGCTTGCTGGGACTCATAGTTCCACAGTAAAAGACAATAGTTTATTCTATTTTTTTACACTCAATCAGCCCGGTGACCACCGCACAGGGTCACCGGGGACAGCACCAGGCTTCAGCCTGGTCAGGTAAGTCCTGGAGGGGGGTCCTTTATTGGGGGGGTCCCCACTTCCCCAGGACCCCTGGCCAGGCTGACCGGTCAAAGGGCTGAATGCTTTGGCCAGGGTGACTTGTATAAAAAGTCTCCCCCCAGCTGTGGCATTACCCTGCTGGCTGGTTTGGCCTGGGGCTGGTTCTTTAAATATGGGGGACCCCTAGTCATTTTGTCCCCGTATTTTGGGAACCAGCCCCAGACCTGGAGCTGGTTTTAAAAAATCAGCGAAGCCCTGCCGGCTAACTAAAATTTAGAAGCATAACCCGTCTATATAGAACTTTAGTCACCCTGCCACCTGACTAAAATTTAGACGCATAACCCGTCTATATGTGCTGTAGGAGAGAGCATGCAGCTGTGAAACGCCCACATGGGTGTTCCAGCTTTGGCAGTATAGTTGCAAGAACGGCCCTTTTGTTCCGATATGTCCTGTCGGATGAAAATTAAACAGCACTGAACCTTTGACCGACCGAGTATGGACGGACAAGACCGTTTTTGGCCATTTATCGATTGTACAGAGGGAGTTGGGACACCGTAAGGCCGTCCGACCCACAACGGAAGAACGACCCGACGATTGTATATATGTGTACCCAGCTTAAGCCACAAAGAGCTACAGCAGATAAACTATGGCTGGGTACACACTTATAGATATATCTGCAGATCAGTTGATCTGCAAATACTGTATATCTCTTTATGTATTGGGCAGCATGAACTCCATATACACTGCATGAACGGTCGTGACATGTGCCCACCCAGTTGAGCTGTCAATCACCAACAGCTACTGGTGCAGGTGTACGGCAGTCGGCAGATAGGCAGTACACACATCACGATGTGCCAATATATAGGGATCGGCTGCGATATGTCTGAACTACGCCTTTCAAAGATGTATTGCAGGTACACACTGGCTGGCAGACCAGCGATTTATCGACCATTCAGTTGAAGAAAATACTGAATAAAAAAAAAATATAGGGTCACTTATTCAGTGTTTTTTTTTTATGTTGCCTATGATGTCATCACGCTGAGCACCAGCCACAGTCATGGAATGTCCACAACCACCTGTCAATAGTGTGCTGACACACAACCTGACCCTTCCAACTCCTCTCCCTTGCACCACTTTGTAAAATGCAAACAATGTCCTTTTCTGGTGTAGGTTCCCAAAACTGAACAATCAGTAACACATCTTAATAAATTAGTTTATTGAAAATTTGTAGAATCATGTCAACACCAATGTGCCATGAACATCTGGTAAAGTGTGAGAAATACTGCATAAACTTAGTTACACATTTCAGGGGCTCATACAGTTTATGCCTTCTGTTTTCTGGCACTGACATCAGAATAAACATGTTTTCTATCCTTGCAAAGTGCCAGCATTTAGCTCGCTTCGTGCTGGGGATTTTTTTACAATAAATAGGATTGTCTGGAGAGGAACCCTCTATGCCCTAAGCACATGGAATTCTTTAACAGCATCAATAGGAAATCACAATTTGGTTGAGCTACTGAGCTAGCTGAGATCTGAAGTACTCAATACTTTCATGATCTACCTAGATTAAATTTGCTCACCTGAGGAGCTGACGACCGACAAGGATGCGAAGAGGTCGTTGACGAGATTACTGGAATATCAGACTGCACGGCTGCAACAGTTGCAGCTGGTGTAAATATGAGCTGCAAAACACAAACACATATGCCAAGGCTGTAATGCAATTGAGTAAAAAACCCTGCCAGGAATATATTCAGATGAGACTTGAAACAGACATCACTGATCATCATTTAGGGAGCAGTGGGACATTTACATGTACTCCCCAGTGGGTAAAGAAAATCGTAATAGGAATATTTATTATCTGTATGTCACATATAGAGTCTTGTTTTATGTGTATCAGATACTTAATTGCTGGTGTTGTGCTATATAATAAATGCCCAAAATCCTCCAGCGAGACTCTGTAATCCCGCGCATGTAAGTAATTTGTAACAATTAAGAGATCATTGGAACACCTATATAAAATGATCTGGTACACGGTACCTCAATAGTGATCCCTGATCAGATAAGCCTTTACAATTTATTTATATTGTACAAGTCCATTTTTAACATTCTTATTTCCTTGTGTGTTACGTCAATAAATGTGTCAAAGGATATTATACTGTAAGCCTATTTTCCCACTGGGGAGTACATTTGGTTTTAATCAAGTGGCATACATGTACATTTGTTCCAGTGACCCGGAGGCATGATATATATTGGTGTTTATGTAATGCTTGCCAGATCGTATTTTAGCGAGCCAACTGATGCTAAACTCGCACAATGGACCAGAGAAGATACTCACCATCTGAGCTCGCAGATACATCTGAGCCTGACTTGCACTTAGAGTTGGGGAAGTACTTCTCAGTAACATGGTTTTCTGGGTGATGCTGCTGCTTGTAGTGCTGGAGGTCTGAGATCGGTTAATGACTTGGGTAGGAGGAGGCGAAGTAGAGAGATTTAGCTGAGGGGGAAAAGAAGTGTCAGTTTATATCCACCATAAAGCCCAAGTCTCCACATACACCAGCATTCTTTGCTATGCTGCCAGTTTACCCGTACTTAATATGTCTCAGTTGAAACAGGGTGTTGCTCTTATTTGGTGATCTAGGGCAGTGGTTCCCAACCCTGGTCCTCAAGTACCCCCAACAGTGCACGTTTTCCAGGTCACCCAGCAGGTGCACTCATTATTCAGGCACATTTAAAAAGATCCACAGGTGGAGCTAATTATAGCAGTTGTGATTCTGTGTGGAGACTTGGAAAACATGCACTGTTGGGGGTACTTGAGGACCAGGGTTGGGAACCACTGATCTAGGGTGTAAATTTATGGGGTTTTGTTTCCAACATTTTCAAATACACCCAAATAAAGACATCTAGGAGCCAATTCAATTAGGGATGAGCAAGTTGATGGCGCTTTATCCCATCTACTTCTTGCCCCATCTCATGTACGATTCACTGATTTGTGTGCATAGCCCTGTGAGTTGCAAACAGCAAGAATGGGACTACCTAAGTGCCCCTTATTAAACTGATGACTTGGTAGGTATAAGATTCAAGTAATAGACAAACTCAGACTTAACAACCCCCTAGTAGCAATCTCCCTGACTCCCTGAAGCATCTAGAAGACTCCCTGATTTCCTCTTATTCCCATTATGTAGCGGTTTCATACTTGAAAAATAAACAAAAAACAAAGATATATATGGGATCATCCGTGCCATTTCCCTTTGATTAGAAGGCCCCTGCAAAATCAAACTGGTATTGCAGTGTAAATTATTGCCTCTTTAACAAAACTGGAGTTTTCTTACCAAATCTCTCACTTTCTGAATCTCTCATCCTATTAAATTTCCCCCAATATTTTCAGGCCACCATACTTCAAATTTACATGTTGTGAGATTAAAAATGCAAAAAGGACAATTCAATGAACTGATGGTTGGGGGGGAAAAGCTTATTCTGGTACTTACAGAGGGTTGTGGAACACTTGACTGTTGGATAGTGGCACTAGGGGAAGCAGAGCACCTTTCACCAGACACACCTGCCTAGAAACAACAATTAGTAAATCAATAATAATAATAAAAAAAAACTGTGCAATGACTGGGAGAGGGTAATGCTGATAGAGGAATGGGATGGTAATCCTGAAGTACTCAGAGGGTGTACAATCATGTGGGATTGTTAAAGGCCAGTGATGGAGAACTTTGGCACTCCAGCTGTTGTTGCATTTATGCGCACCAATGCTTTCATTTCACACTTGTTGACATAATGGTGTCTGGGTTCCGGTGTCCATACTGTTTCTTGACAAGACTACTACATTCTGCAGCTTCTGTATTGGGCTAAATAGCCTTTATAATGAAATGTGTTTATTTAGTAATCAAATGCCTGGCAATTAGTTGAACAAGTATGGATAATTAGACAGTTTCTAGATAAAAAGTCAAAGGTTGACATGTAATAGGTTAACAGGGTCAAAAGATCGACATGAAAAGGGTGACGTGGAAAAGTTAGACACGTGAAACGTTCAACGTGATGTTTTCACTTTTTTTTGTGTGAGCTTCGGGCCAGGTGCCTCGCTTTGCTCGACACACTTACCGTTCTCAGTTGTAGTCCTCTTGGATGGTAAAGTATGAAAAAGTCCAAAAAATGGCAAAAACTGTGAAAAACTCATTTCAAAATGTTCATGTGTCTACCTTTTTCAAGTTGACCTTTTTATAGGTCTACCTTTTTCATATTGACCTTCTGACCCTCTCAACCTTTTTCATCTTGACCTTCTGACCCTCTCAACCTTCTGGTGTTGCCCTATTGAATGTCTACTTGGACACTCTTTGGCCCCTTCCACATGCTCCGGCTCCTGCCAGGTGGCAAAACACTGCACGGGCAAAAGCCGTGCCGTACACAGTAGTTAATGATGGACATGATTGGGTCCATTTACACGGGACGGCCACGACCTGGCTGCCCGGTTGCAGCCGGATGTCACCACTGGAAGGGAAGGCTGCCGGGCTTTGGCCATCTCCTCCATAGTACACTTCTGCGTGCAGCACGGCTTCTTGGCCGTGCGGGGTTTCATCGCCCAGCGGCTGCTGGTGTGTTTGAAAGGGGCCTTAATCTATCAACTGGGATCAAGTTAAACTATATATAGCAGACAGAAGAAACTGGATCCAACAGTTCAGCAGTAATGAGGAGGAGCAAGTGACTGGCTGCCGTAAGTGGTTTTGTGACTGTCCTGTCCTGATTGAACATTTTGAAAGTCAGAAAGACGATGATGTAAATGGTCTGCTGTTGACTAACTGCACTGCACTGCACATGATACACTGCATTAGAGACTTGGTACAATCTATCACATACAGGAAGCCTGAAACGACAGGAACACTGTGTATATACAATGTTATTCATTTATAAGGTGATTAAAAAAACAGGTTGTGCAGAATATTTCAGGAGAGGGAGTGAGAGAACCAGGAAGTACACATTCAGGCTGATGCCCTACAGAAAGGGACAAGGAGAGAAGTACTTTACATAGAGGTTGTGGAGTCTACCCAGGGCTGCTGTGTTCTAAAAAAGTAACCTTCATAATTCTGAAGGTTTCATGTAATGTATTTCATGTGGTAGATGTGCCAAAACCCAGGGTTGAACAATAATTGGATTAAAATAAACAATATTTAATATAAGTAAATACACAAATAAAAAGACAATATAGAATCACAATATCTTAAAAAGGCATAGCCTTTGATAAAGCTGCTAGTGGAGCAGGGAAACGCGTTAGTGGTCATCATTGGCCTGAGGATCATCTTTTTGAGCACAAGCCTAAGAACTATCTTATTCAAGGAGGACGCTATTCTAATTGTAAGGAGGACTTTCTCTGTCAGAGGAACTGCATTTTAACCTAGGAGCTGATTGCTGAAATTTCACAAGGAGTATATGAGACTGCCTTCCATTCAAGGACAATTACCTACTTCATTTGTGGTGACCATCCAGGTAAATATTAAACACCTCCGGAGACACCCCTTACACCTCCAGTATATACGGCAAATCAGGTTTATACTATATGCCCCCAAGCCCATTACAGATTGATGTGGCATCAATTATACCTCAGGTCCCTTTGCACTACTATGCCTTTTTAAGATATTGTGATTCTATATTGTCTTTTTATTTGTGTATTTACTTTTATTAAATATTGTTTATTTTAATCCAATCATTGTTCAGTGCTGCTTTTTATGCCGATGTGATTTCACACCAGCATAGTACTGTATTTTTTGTTTTTAAAAGGACTGACTATCCTCTAATTCAGGGGTCCTCAAAATATTTTGCAAGTTACTGCAAAAGGTCATCACATCACACGTGTAGTCAGCAGACAGCACATACATGGCAGCATTGTGGAGGCAAAAAATGATGGGAGGAGTCTAAAATAACAGACAATTCAACAGACCTTTCAGACTCCTTAATCCACTGACTGAGATTTAAAAAGTCATCAGCCTGATGGTCAGTAACATGGAGTCGCGACCCCATGCTGAGAAGGTCGGGACCCACTTTGGGGTCAGGACCCACAGTTTGAGAACCACTGCTCTAATTAAAGCAGCTGCTACCACAGAAAAACCGATAGTGCTCAAATTGGTAACCTCAGGTACTCAATTGCCCAACCCAGGGTTGCCTACTTTCTGGATGACCCCTCTGGGAGAGAGCAGCCAGTTCAGTGGGGAGGGGAGCATTGCACAGTGGGGGGCAGGGCTACAAAGGCGCAATTCGCGACATTTGCTCCTATGGATTCACCTGCCGAGGGAAGGACTGGCCACATTCCGAGAGACTTGACCCCCTTTCTGGGGAGCCGGGAGGGGAACACGATTTCTGAGACCCTCCCGGCCATTACCAAGTAATCATGATACAAGTTTAAAATTCCATAGTGTGATGATTCTGGTCATATGATGGACACATTTGATTAATGTTTGGAGGTACCGATGATTTTGTGATTGAAATAGCAGTTATTGACTGAATTATTTCCTTGAATCTGAGTAATTTTGGGGGGAACTTATATGTTAGTTGGGCGCCCACTATAGTTACTACGCGCATACCCCCCCCTATCCATGTCGGCATGGAGTTGATTTTATATAGTGTGGGGAGCGCAGCGTGCCACCGTGCCCGAAGCGTGGCGAGATCCGTGAGGGGATGCGGAAAACTAAGCAAATAGCTTAGTGGGCGCCCAACTAACATATAAGTACCTTTTGGGGTGCTCCTTCATACGTGGATTAAAGATCCCAACTGAGCAAAAATTCCTGTATCACAAAAAAGGTAGTAGAAATGGTGTTGATCCTGCAAAGGACCATATACCAATGACCAATAAAGTTTATTTTAATCATGACATATTGGGGATTTGAATAATTCTGTCTAATTAATTGTAAAGATTCAGAGTCCAGAAACAACCCCATATCATTTCTCACTTTCAGTTCACATGAGGATCTGCTTGCACCTGTAAGGAAGGGATACGGTCATTGAATCACCAGCATTTAGGTCAACACCATTAGGTCGACAAGCATTTAGGTCGACATGACAAGGTCGACAGAGTCATTGGGTCGACATGTTTTTTTTTACTTAAAAAATAAATAAATGTGCCAATAGGTGGTATTTCATGCCTTTCATGCCCTACCATCCACTAGGTCATGGTGGGAGAATAAAAGAGTGTGCCCGAAGCATGACGAGTGCAGCAAGCTATGTGAGGTGATGCGGTGCTAAGTTTCAGTGCCCATGTCAACATGACATGTGCCGACAGGCGGTATTTCATGCCCTACCATCCACTAGGGCATGGGTCTTCAAACTGTGGCCCTCCAGATGTTGTGAAACTACAAATCCTAGCATGTCTTGCCACAGTTTTGCTATAAGGGAGTGTTAAAACTGTGGCAAGGCATGCTGGGATTAGTAGTTTAACAACATCTGGAGGGCCACAGTTTGAAGACCCATGGACTAGGGTGTGGTGGGAGAATAAAATGGTGTGCCAAGCGTAACGAGGCACCGTGCCTGAAGCATATTGAGCACAAAGCATGGCTAATTTTATGTGTTTATACACGGCAAGGTCAGACGAATTTGGCTTTATGAATGAATACACGATCAATGATGGACATACTGTATATGGCCGTATATGGCCATGATTTCTATGGTGGTCAGCTAATTTACTATCATTCCTAGGGCTGAATTCGGCCACTAACTACAATAAATAAATAAAATGGCGCAGGGGGGTCCCCATGTATGTATGTATGCATAGTATTAAAGTTTTACTTTATTTGTGTGTGTGTGTGTGTGTCTGTGTAATTTATTTGGATATTGGTTATATTGAACAAGAACCAGCGGGCCCATTAATGTCCGGCATGCTGGGACTTGTGGTTCCCCAAGTCCCTGCATATGGGGTCAGTTGCTGGGACTTGTAGTTCCACAGCATACATTGTTTTTACACTTTTTAACCCCATCAGCCTACCACCCACAGCCCAGGTGTAGGTTGCCAAATTATGACAGACCCCTACTCCTTTTGTGCCCTGTTTTTTTGGGACCAACGACCGGACCAAGAGCCTGGTGCTGGCTATAGAAATACCACAGCTGTCCCTACCAGGATCGCCTCAATGAGCCTGGGGCTGGTTATTGCCGGGGGGCAATATTGTTTTACACAGAGAAGCATCGCACGGATGTGACTGATCTGTGCGATGCTAGTGGCTCATAAGTATTTCCCTGCTGTAAATTCAGCAACCAAATATGAGTGGCTTGGCCATAGGAAATTACTAGTCAGTTTAGTAAATCTGCTCAACATTTGTATTTTGTTCCAATCACGGTCATACTCATTCGTACCGCGGATTGGCCGTTAATTGGCAATCTTAGTAAATCCCCCCCCCCATGTGTGTCATGGTGCTTGTAGAAGTGATAAAACTGCAAATACTGGTTAAGAGCTTCATGATAAAGACTCTGACCGTCTTTGCAGCTCTTGCTAAAATGTTTTGATGTAAACTCCAGGACACCCAGAGGACTGAGAACAGATTGCAGTATCTATGGCACCAAACCCCTAGATACACACACACACACACACACACACACACACACAATTACAGTGTGGACCTGTGTGTAGAAGGAGGAAAGCCTTTCCCTGCAGCTATTTTTCTTTTCCTTTTAGGAGCTGCTAGAATGTGCACTGAAAAATAATAAATGTGCACATTGTACAGTGTTCCTACTCAACTGCAAAATTGTCAATGGCAGCCTGCAAAAACACCACATATTCATTCAATATACCACTTTTGAACATAAAGCTGTACAGGTATGTCCACATACATCTAGCCTTCATGCGCTAAAGGTCGCAATACACATAATGTGTGAGCTCCATGTGACTTGGTAGCACCAAGCTTTTTTGCATGCAGCATTTTCTGTTACAATAGGTCTTATTCACAAAATGGTGCAAATAGGATGCACAAGCAGCTATCCCTTATTAAATAATTGATATGCGGAATAAGAAACACGTACGTTTTTTTTAACTGAAAAACACTGTAACGAAGCATTTTGTATGCAGATCAGAATCAGAATCAGCTTTATTGGCCATGTATACTTGCGTATACTAGGAATTTGTTTTCGGTTTGCTGTGCAGCAGCCAGGTGGGTAACAAGTAAACAGCATACAGTATAAACAATATAAACAGGTGGGGGAACATGTACAGTCATACAGAAAGTTATTCCGAGGGGACACCGTGTTAGATTATGTGCAAAGGGTTATGGCGCGACTAGACAGTGAGGTGTTCATGAGTTCACGTGTCAACAGGTGAACCGCTTAAGGGAGGAAACTTTATAGGCTTCTGGTGGACCTGGTGGGAATAGCCCTGTAGCGTCTGCCTGATGGCAGCAGGTTAAACAAGCAATGGCCAGGATGTAGTTGGTCCTTGACTATCTTCGTTACCCGCTTTTTTGCTCTGGACAGGTACCAGTATTGAGGAGCACAGTACAGACTCCACAATTGAGTAGAAGAGAAGCAGAAGCTTCTGTGGGATGTGTATCTTCCTCAGTTGCCTAAGGAAGAATAGCCTCTGCTGCGCTTTTCCAACAATAGTATTAGTGTTGGGCCCCCATTTAAGGTCCCGGGAGATTGTGGTTCCTAGGAACTTGAAGGAGTCCACTAGCGACACCACACTGTCAGAAATTGTTAGCGGAGGAACACCAACAGCCTTCTTTCTCAAGTCCGCTACCATGCAGGTGCAGCTGCAGTGGCAAACATAATATAGACACGCAGCATATAATTTCAATCAGAAGGAGCTGCTTGTGTGTCCTAAGTTCATGAAAAAGACGCATTGTAATGGAAAAAGTTGCACGCAAGGAAGCTCGGCACTACCGAGTCAAACAGAGCTGACACGTAGATGTTTGTGGACAAATATGTATATATTTCCTGTAGGTGTACATATTTCCAGTAGATAAGAACACTCAGCTATGTCGCTATATTACTATCTTACGAACACAAACATGATTTCTATAGAAGATCAGTAAAACAAAAAACAAATATTGTATTGTGTAAAGACAATTACAGTACTCAGGAACCCCTAATAACACATGTTTTACAGATCTCCTCAGTATTATAACCAAAATAATAAGCTCCGGCTTTTAAAATGTGTCATCCAGAACTGAATACAACTGTGCACCAATTAGGAGATTTGTAAAATATGCAGTGGGGTCTCTGAGGATGCAATAGGTGTAAGGTGTGCAATATATATGGGACTCTGAGTCCAGGAGACCCATTTAATTATACTCACCTCTATATTGGTCCAGCACCGGCCGCGCAGTAGCAAAAATGCCACAGTCTACTGCACCACCAGAGAGGAGGAGGCCCAATCAGAGCCTGCAAACGGGGCCTCCTCCTTTCTTGAAGTGCCTCCGTGTAGATGGAGAAGCATGGAGAGATAAAGGTCAGATATGTTGTAGGATTTACTTTTAATGTCTGTTAAATATATTACGCTGGACTAAGTAGTACAGTACACTCGATGTACTGGCACCAAAGTCAAGGAATAGGTCACATTTTTAAGGCTAACTTAAACTGATAGATAAAGCGAATATTGTGGTAATTTTGTATTTTCTCTAAACTATCTTGCAGCAGGAGCATTATTAGTGTAGAATAGATTTTCATACTGTGCATAAATAGACTTACCATGCTAGCCCTTTAAAATCAGGATGCTCATGGATAACACCAGTACTGTGGCTGATAAAACCAGCTGAATTACACGCTTGAAGTCAGCCAGCCCCGGCACCGGTGTCATTCATTAGTATATCAGTTGAAAAAGAAAGCATGATAAGTCTATGCGAAAACAAGTAACCACCAGTGTTTACTATGTTCATACTGTAGATCAGTGGTTCCCAACCTTTTTTCTCTCCCGTACCCCTTGATTAGGCTTTTCATTGATAAGTACCCGCTCCTCTCATTTTTAAATATGGACAGTACTTAGCAGTATGCGGATCCTTATGCATGTCCTTATATTAAGGAGGAGCGGAGGAGTAGTATACAGCAAGGAATCATGCCCTTCTGTGTCTAGACACTAGTTGTGTATTATCTCCAGAGCCGGATTAACAATGGGCCTGATGGAGCTATAGCTCCAGGCCCACTCTCCAAATAGGCCCATTTTGTAGCTGAGGGTCAGGGCTTTCCAACGAGACCAGCCCCGCGTCGCTAGCCCCCTGGGAACCGGAGATACCGCCAGGAAAACCTGGAACGTTTTCCCCATAAGATAACATGGGACCCGCTAATTCCGACCTCCACCCGGTTCCAACGGCTGCCAGTTCCCCCTACAGCATCACAGAAACTTGAGGTTGATCTCAGTCGAACCCAAATCGCTGGGCCTTCAATCTGATACCTGGTCCATATGGGTTCATTGGTTCTAGAGATATTGCAGGTAAAAACTATTTTTTTTTCATTTCTGAAATGTAATTTCATGGCTGTTCATGTTGTTTGAGGGCAGATTTCTCTGGAACCAAACGGCCCAGTTTCACGGGATCAAAATCATTCGAAGGCTACATGTAAATGGGTCAGTTGGTTTCGAAGATATAGCTGGTTGTTTAAAGGGGGCGGGGTGGTTTTCTCTCCTCCTCACACCAGAAAATGCAGGGACTAGGCTTGTGTAAAAGGGGCCAGTCCGAGAATGTCTCTGCATGATCCTGGGACCATATTCGCTGCATTTTCTGGTATGAAAGGGGTATTATTTCAAATAGCCGGGACCTGCAGTGCTCTGAATACAGCCGGGCAGCCCCCTGCTCTCTGCCCGGCTGTTAATGGCTGTCATTTCTGCCCGGCGGAGACTGTCCCCCAGTTTCCGCGAGCATGAATTTCCCCTTGGCAATGAGCATGTAATCCCACATGGCAATGAACATGGAACCCCTGGCAATGAACATGTAGGTAAGCAACACTAGCATCATTTTTAATAGGCATTATGGTGTTTGGCATAATACGTAATGGAGATTATGGTGTGAAGGTTAACATGTAATGAACATTATGGTGTAAATTTTTAATGTGCGCCTTTGGCGCACAATGCCCTTATTTATGAAGCATATTGTGCATTATTGCTCAATCTGTTTGGTATAGTGCAGGCATGTCCAAACTATGGCCCTCCAGCTGTGAAACTACAAGTCCCATCATGCATTGCCACAGTTTTGCAATTAGGGAATGCTAAAACTATGTCAAGGCATGCTGGGACGTGTAGTTTCACAACAGCTGGAGGGCCACTGTTTGGACATGCCTGGTATATTGTGTATTTTGGCTCAATCCATGTGGCAAAATGTGACTGTTGCCTTAATCTGTGTGGCACAACGTGAATTTTGACTCCATCTGTGTGCCATAGTGTGAATCGGTGTGAATTTTGTCTCATTCCATGTGGCATAATGTGTAAGAGGCAAGTACAGTATAAGGGGGTTACTATTGTGTTGCATGATTTGTATAAGGGGTATATGGTGTGGTAAACTTAGGTTACCACATAAAAGGTGCTGACATACTGTCTACCAAGTTTCGGTTTTCAGTATTTTTTTATAACTGGAGTGCCGTCTCACCCCGCAAGTATCTTAGGACATCGGCGTCCTGCGGGTGCACCTTTGGAGTGCACCCGCCAATATATCTCCCTGCATTTTTCTTATGCCAGCCCCCTGCATTTTCCAGGTATATATAATTAGTTGAAAGTATTTACACAAATAGAGACACACCCATGAGCAGACCACCCAAACAGAACACTGGTCACATCCCCCACATTATTAGATGCTGGCCGCAACCCCTATTATTGCGCATAATAGGCCCTTGATCATTTTCAGCTCCAAGCCCATTTAGACCTTAATCTGGCTCTGATTATCTTCAGGATTCCCGCTAACACCGGTAGGATTAATGCCGCTGCTTCCTCCACCTTTGTCAGTGCTGGGCAGATGACTGCTGATGTCTGAGGGCAGCATGGGAAGCTCCCAGTGGATTGCTGGTCAGGCATATGACACAACATGGTTTGTCTCCATGGCAATGAGTCTTCTTCAGCCATCAAAAGACCTTTTCATCGTCCGCCATTACCAATATTATTTTCAAGTACCCCCAACTGGTCTGCAGAGTACCCCCAGGGGTACTAGTACCCCAGGTTGGAAACCACTGCTGTCGATCAACAAGTAAATCACGTGTGTTACAAGTATGCAAGCAAGTATCAAAGCAACAAGTATGAGACAAATGCAAAGTGTAATGGATGTATCTGTATATTGAGCCACATGTTCTGTTTTTTTGGGAAACCTCTATAAAGCGGAGAAAGAGATTGCTTGTGCAGCCAATGCAACGTGCATGGGACCACGCATCGCATCAGGCCCGTGGTCAATCACATGCAGTTGGGACACTTTTCATGTGATTCATGGCTGCAATCACATGTAAAGAGCCTAAATTGCAAGTGAATCTCCTTAAAGCAAACACCAACATGCAGTGCCATATTGATGAGTAAGTGCTGGGTTTACTAATACTTGGGATCTGCCCAGAGCATGTACAGATGTAGCGCCTCTCAGCCAGCCCAGGTATTCCCCATCAGATGCAATCGCTGGCGGAGAGGTGCTGCATCTGATGGGGACGCGCGAGAGTCTCACACGCAAACATGTCCCCTTCACTTGGCAGCGGATGGCGGAATCCCTGCCTGTCTTTGCTTCAGGGAGATGGCAGGGTTAGGGAGCTGCTGCATCTGATGAGGACGCGCAAGCGTCCCACACGCACACGCATCCCCTTCATTTGGCGGAAGATGCTGGCAGAAACCCGGGCATCTCTGCCTCAAGGAGATGGACAGGATTGTTTTTGTGGGGGGGGGGGGGGGCTCTGTCAGAATGGGAGGGGGGGGGAAGCGCCTTCTGGTGGATGGCGATTCTATCTATGTCTATGATATTCTATCTAATGAGAGCTGCTCCATTTGTAGAACCACTATACGCTGGCTGTTACTACCATCTGCGACCTGCTTAAGTGTCATTATGTTGTTTGTGGTTTATGGTACATGAGATCTTACATCAGAATGTAGAAACAGTTCATTAAAAGAACAGTATGAAACATGTACACATGTCAATGCTAAATGAGAGTGACAGGGAGAATACCCTTTTTGCTATAGTGTTTCTGTAATGTGTTGCTATTTTACACATTTTACCGATGTATGAGCACACTATGTGGCCCTGCCCCAGTTTTTTTCAACCCTTTTAGTGCCAAGTGAATTTGTCAAAATAGGTGTGAAAATTGCCAAGCAAACATTTTTATTTATCATAATGACCTGTAATGTTTACGTTATATAGAAAATATAATCTTTCTTTCTACAACATTTTTTTTATTTGAATTTATACATTTATATAACAAATGTGTGCGACGCTGTCATTTTTAGCGGATATTTTGCGCATCTCTCACAGAGATGTTGGCACTTAAAGGGTTAATAGTTTCTCTCTATAACCAAAAACGATTGCACCAGCAAGATGTTTGTCCCACATTGGCTTTTCTCCCTGCCTGCATTATCTCTACACGTGCTGGGACATTAGTAAGCGTTAGTACCTGCTGGACGGAGGCCAGGCTCTGGAGCTGAGCGCTGCTCAGGTGCTGCTGCTGTAGAGCTGCTGTCTGTAGCATTAGGTGTTGCTGTTGGGCTGCGTACATCTGCTGAAGATACTGGGCTGCCGAACTTGGAGGACGATTGAGAGCTTGCTGGATAACCTACAAGTGTATGACATAAATAATATAAGAAACTAAACACATGATCATTGTAAAAGATTGAACATATCTATCATAATAATAGAGTCCAACATGTGCATCATTTCATTGTTATTTAACTAATTCTAAAATCACAGGAAAGATCAGATAGTTAACACTTGCCAATGTTGGCGGGAAGGAACGACGGAGGGGGAAGCGGGGCCCATACACAGGCAGGACAGCAGAGGGCATCGTTAACGGCCCACGGGAGCGAACATGCATGCTGATATTTAGCATACACACTAAGAGATATTTTAAACAATATCGCTCAGAAGAGTGGGGGGAATGACTGGTGTGGTTAAAATATCGATTAGTATATTTGAGGCTTTAGATTTATATGTGTAAAAAATCTATGCATTATTATTTACTAGTATTACTTATTCCCAGCATGTGTCTATGATAAACAGAAAGCGTCTAACATCTCAAAATTTACAAACGAATAATACTTTTATTTATATAGTGTTTTTTCTTCCATAGTACTCCAGGTGCTTTTTAGGACTGGAAGAACAATCAACCATTGCTATTGTCTTCAGTCTAACATTTGGTTTCGTCTTGCAGATAGATTGATGGCTGGTGCAATCCCAGCAGTAAACTATGGATGAGGGAAGAGGAAGGAGACTGAACAGATAAACCATACTTGATAGGAATGAATTCCACAAAAAGTTTTTCCTGAATTTGATTTGGAAAGAAGAGCTTTAGAAAGAGTTTAGAGAACTATTCTTCATTTCCTGTACAATAATTCTGTTTAAAATACATTCAGTGGCGGATTCAGGGGGGGGGGGGGCACCCGGGCACGTGCCCCCCCTGTCATTTATTTTGTAGCTGAGGACCAGGGCTTTCCAACGAGCCCAGCCCACTGTCTCTAGCCCCCCGGGAACCGGAGATATCGCCTGGCAAACCTGTAACGTTTTTTCCCCATAGGATAATATGAGACCCGTCAACCCCCACCCGGTTCCGACGGCTGCCAGTTCCCGCCCTGGCATCAAAGAAGCTTGTGGTTATTGCATGTAAACCGATTTTTTTATTTTTGAAATGTAATTTTATGGCTGTTCATGTTTTTGAGGGCAGATTACTCTGGAACCAAACGTTCCAGTTTCACTGGACCAAAATCATTCAAAGCCCACTCAAAGGTTCTTCAATATAATACTTGTCTCATGTAAATGGGTCAGTTGGTTCCGAAGATATAGCCGGTTAAATGAGATAACTGGTTAAAGGGGGGAGGGGTGGTTTTCTCTCCCCCTCACACCAGAAAATGAGGGACTAGGCTGGTGTAAAAGGGGACAACCTGGGAATGCATTTTCTGGTGTGAAAGGGGTATTATTTCAAATAGCCGGGACCTGCAGTGCTCTGAATACAGCCAGGCTCTGCCACTCTCAGTGGCTATCACTTCTGCCTGGCGGCGGCTGTCCCCCATTTACCACGAGCATGTATTCCCCCTTGGCAATGAGCATGTAATCCCACATGGCAACGAGCATGGAACCTCTGGCAATGAGCATGGAACCCTTGGCAATGAGCATGTAGTGAAGCAGTACTTATGTAGCATAATTTTTAATAGGCAATATGGTGTTTGGCATAACACATAATGGACATAATGGCGTGTAACTTAACGTGTAATGGACATTATGGTGTAAATGTTTAATGCATGCTTTTGGTGGACAATGTCCCTGTTTATGAAGTGTATTGTGAATTTTGGCTTAATCTGTGTGGCATTATGTGAATTCTGGCTCAATCCGTGTGGCATTATGTGAATTTTGTCTCAATCCGTGAGGCATTATGTAAATTTTGGCTCAATCCATGTGGCATTATGGGAATTTTGGCTCAATCCGTGTGGCATTATGTGAATTTTTTCCCAATCCATGTGGCATTATGTGAATTTTGGCTCAATCCGTGTGGCATTATGTGAATTTTGACACAATCCATTTGGCATTATGTGAATTTTGGCTCAATCCGTGTGTGTTATTATGTAAATTTTGGCTCAATCCATGTGGCATTATGTGAATTTTGACACAATCCATGTTTCATTATTTGAATTTTGGCTCAATCCATGTGGCATTATGCTAATTTTGGCTCATTCCATTTGGCATCATGTGTAAGGGGCAAGTATAATGGGATCTAGTATTTTGTTGCATAATGTGTAGAAGTTGTATATGGTGTTGACACGCCCCCTGTTAAGTGGCCACACACCCTTTTCCGGAGCGCGCCTTTGGCGCGCGCACAACTACATCCTTCACTTTTGTCGCCATGGTGGGCCTGCGTACTTTAAATGCCAGGGCCTATTTTTAATTCCATTCCCACCCTCTCCTGCCGCTCTCTTAGCATGTACACTGGCACCACTAACACCGCCCCTCCCCCACCCAAACCCTTTTTTATCATGGTGCCCCCCCTGTCATTTTATCCTGGATCCGCCCCTGAATACATTTAAAGTAATCACTTGCCTACGTTTATTAGACTTTAAGAAAAAGGTAAATATATTACTTGATGAACATTGTAAATGAAACTGATACCCCTTTCACACTGCAGCTCTTAACCCCTTCACTGGTAATCCTGAGAATTTTCCGGGCTATGCCCTAATGTCCAGGCTGGCAAGCCCGGAAAATTCTCGGGATTGCCAGTGATTAGTGCCGGGCAGCGCTACTGAGTTCATTGCTGAACTCAGGCAGCTTTAGCGCTGCCCAGCTCCTTCCCCTCTGCCGCACCCCCGGCTCACCCCCCTGCTACATTACAGCCTGCGGCACCGGCTTATGACAAGCCGGGTCGCAGCAGGTAGGGACAGGGAGCCGGGGTGCAGGGCCGGGCAGTGGCTGATTGACAGTTCAGCGGCGCTGCCCAGACCCAGGGATGCAGTGGTGGGTTTTTCTTTAAGGGAGCGCTCCCCATAAAAAACTCGGATGCGGGACCATTTGTCTACAACAAGAATATAGACAGCCATTAGGTCGACACCATTAGTTCGACAACTCAATAGGTCGACATACCATTAGGTCGACATACCATTAGGTCGACAGTGTCTAGGTCGACAGTCAAAAGGTCAACATGGTTTTTCACTGTTTTTTTTACCCAAATGTCGACACAGTCAACATGGACACAGTTGGAAGTGAGCCGCAGTCCCTCGCTTCGCTCGCAATGCTCCGGGCCCGGTGCCTCGCTGCGCTCGGCACACTATTATAATCTAACTCCACGCCGTAGTGCAGGAGTTGGGAACCTTTTTTGTGCCAAGGGCCGTTTGTATGGGGAAAAAAATCCTTTGGGGGCCATATGTAAAAATTTCCCTTACAAATTGTCCTGCTGCAGCCGTACCACGCTCCGGCGGCTGCCGCTGACTAGGACTGACAGTCCCCGGCTGCTGTTGATTAAGTGGAATCTCGCGAGAACTACCGACCTCTCGCCAGAATTCCCCTGTACTTGACTCCCAGCAAAACTGCCAGGCGGGTGGGAGGGCCACTCAGACCGGCTACGATGGCCGCATACGCCCCCCGGGCCTGAGGTTCCCCACCCCTGCCGTAGTGGATGGTAGGGCATGAAATACCGCCTGTCGGCACGTCGGCTCAAATAACAGTGAAAAAAACAATGTCGACCTTTTGACTGTCGACCTAGACACTGTTGACCTAGTGGCAGTGTCGACCTAATGGTATGTCGACCTAAAGGCATGTCGAACTAATAGTGTCGACCTAATGGCTGTCTATCTTCTTGTTGTAGACAAATAGTCCAGATTCCAAAAAAACTCACCCAGTGGGGAACGCTCCAAAAAAAAAAACTCCACTGAAGGGGTTAACCGGTATATTGCTATTTTTTTTTAGCCTTTTAAAACGGTTAGAGCTGCAGTGTGAAAGCGCCAGTCTGCAATTACCGGTTACAAATAAACGGTACTTGCATACCGGTAAAAAGCACGGTTCAGAGCCGTTTTTATGCAATGTGAATGGCTCTGAACTGGTATATGGGACTAAGGCAGCAGTGAGCACTGAGCTGGTTATCAGCACAGTGAATATTTAATGAGCGGAACCCGCTCATTACATATGTGCATATGTAACGAGTGGGTCCCGCTCATTAAATATGCACTGCACTGTCTAGCTCAGGGCTATTTTTCTGCAGGCTCCAGCAGGAACTGTGGCCCTTATTCTAGTTCACTCTTTCTGACAAAATATTTCTTAGATGGACAAAACCATGTGCACTGCAGTTGAGGCAGGTGTTACTTGTGCAGAGATAATTAGATTTGAATGGGGTTTTACACCTGCCTCACCTGCAGTGCACATGGTTTTGTCCATCTAAGAAATATTTTGTCAGAAACAGTGAACTAGAATAAGGGCCACAGTTCCTGCTGGAGCCTGCACAAAAATAGCCCTGGTCTAGCTACTGTCTGTCCTGTTCTCCCCCCTGCTTTCACACTGCAAACCTGCTTGAGACCCGGTACTTTTGTGCGGTGTCAAAGGGGTTTAAAACGGTAATATACCGACTTTCACCTGCAATGTGAAAGGGGTGAAGTTGCTCAGACCCCTTTCAAATTAAAGGGTCTTAAACGTTTAGGCAATGTGAAAGCAGTATGAGAGGATGCACTGTGTTTTTTGTTATGTTGTTCAACAGTACCACCTAGTGGACTATCTAATGAATATCCCTAAATTACACAGAGTTGCACATACAGGAAATGTAACAAGGAACTAGAGCTGGGGTAGCCAACTCCAGTACTCGAGAGCTACCAACCGTTAATGTTTTCCAGATCTCCTCACAGAATCACAAGTGAAGTAATTAGCTCCACCTGTGGATCTTTTAAAATGTTTTAGTCAGTAATGAGTGCACCTGTGCAGCAGCTAGGGTGTCTGGAAAATGTGAACTGTTGGTAGCTCTCGAGGACTGGAGTTAGCTACCACTGAGCTAGAGTGTAGTTAAGGGGCCCATTAACTATGGGATCACATACACAATGGGATTTGACAGGAGCTCCGCATGCAAGGTTAGCCCTCTGACCGCACTGGCCCACAGGCAGTGCAGTCTGTAGCCCATATGATACAATCGGCTACAGCCATCTAGAACATGGGTCTTCAAACTGTGGCCCTCCAGATGTTGTGGAATTACATGTCCCAGCATGCCCTGACAGTTTTGGCATGCTCTTATAGGAAAAAATGTGGCAATGCATGGGACATGTAGTCTCACAACATCTAGAGGGCCACAGTTTGAAGACCCATGATCTAGAATGTCGGTAGCTGTGGAAGCCGATGTGATATTGCCCAATATTGATATATTGTATTACATCTCCCATATAAACCTATGGGTGATGTGACTGATGGCATGGAAGGAAGGATTGCAGCAGGTCCCTCCTAGGTACATACGGGGATACTTAATCTTTTGCAGCTAAACCCCCCAATTTTTTTTTTCTGGGGGGGGGGGGGGGGTAGATTAGCCACAAATACATGATAAATGGGTACCCAGGGAATCTAATACTGTATGGGGGATAAAATAAAACATCCAGCTGGTCATTATTGGCAACTGCAATTCTTCTTACTGTTTAGACCAGTGGTCCCCAAAGTTTTGGTAGGGGTTGATTCTGGTTGATTTGCAACTGCAAACTTCTTCTCTAATGGACAAGACCATGTGCACTACAGGTGGGGCTGATGTAACATGTGCAGAGAGAGTTACATTTGGGTGGGGTGTGTTCAAACTGAAATCTATATTGCAGTGTAAGAATAAAGCAGCCAGTGTTTACTCTGCATAGAAACAAAATATTTCACCCAAATGTAACTTTCTCTACACATGTTACATCTGCCCCACCTGCAGTGCACATGGTTTTGACCATTAAAGAAGGAGTTTGCTTTTGCAAACCAACTAGAATCACCCCCATGGCACCTTAGACATATGGATATCCTATTAAACATCTAGGTCGGACCTTGGAATATAGTTCCTTATAAGCCAAATTTTAGTGGAAAAAAGTAAAATCAGATTTCTTTGAGAAAGCCGCTGAGAGCGCAGAGCAGGCGGGGAAACACGTCAGTAACATCAGAAACCCCATACCTTTCGGATATCACTGCAACTGCTAGCAGAACCTGAAGTGGACACGGCACATATTTCCTGTTAAATCCTCAAAGCGCCGGATAAAGCTGCATGATCCGGGTGATTCAGCACCAGCAGCTGGGAGATGAGTATTCTACACTACGTGTCAACACTAAAAGGTATAATTCATTTAATGTCTGGCCAGACATAAAAAGGACTATGTTGTACAAATATTCCTCTGTTGGAACTAACAACCCCACTAATTCATGCATTAACAGAAACTTGCAGTGCACTATTCTCATCAACTATGTGCTTGCTTATCATAACACAGAACTAACACTGCATGAGTGCATTACTAACTCTTTCCATTAGGGGGTCTATCGGGCTTAACATTGGTATTGTTTCCATCAGATTGTCGATATTTGAAAGCTAATCACTAAGGCCAACTATGACATTATGCTTTATTTGTAATTTATTTTTTATTTTTATCCTTATAATTCAATTATATTGCTTAAATATTACCTCGACCTCTGCACAGTTTTGAATTGTGTTGTCTATGTTTTGTATCGCTCTCTGAGGAGCTTGAGCAACTCCCCACAAAACAGCAGCACTTAGTTGTAGGAGTGGACCTTTTAATCTTTGGTTAATTTCTAATTGGTTACATTTATATTTTATCTGATATAGGGCGCCAGACTCCTCCTTTTTTTTTCCTTTATTCGGATGCACTACAAGGCTGCATACAACACCACACACTGATGAATATATGCATTTATTGGCTCATGCTCAGAACATGGAACCCCCTGGGGCTAACACAACAAATCTTCCTTGGAACACTATACACATGGATAGCTATTAGGAATTGTTACGAAGAGGAGTGGGCAGTGGCAGGCAGCATCACAGGGACAGAGCATTGTAGAGCAGGTATCATCACAGGGACATAGCAGTGCAGGGGCAGGCAGCATCACAGGGACAGGCAGCATCACAGGGACACAGCAGAAAAGGGACAGGCAGCAGGACATGGACACAGCAGAGCAGAGGCAGGTATCATCACAGAGACACAGCAGTGCAGGGGGAGGCAGCATCACAGGGACACAGCAGTGCAGGGGCAGGCAGAATGAAAAAAACACATCAGTGCAGGGGCAGGCAGCATCACAGGGACACAGCAGTGCAGGCAGCATCACATGGACATAGCAGTGCAGGGGAAGGCAGCATCACAGGGACAAAGCAGTGCAGGGGCAGGCAGCATCACAGGGACATAGCAGTGCAGGGGCAGGCAGCATCACAGGGACACAGCAGTGCAGGGGCAGGCAGCATCACAGGGACACAGCAGTGCAGGGGCAGGCAGCATCACAGGGACACAGCAGTGCAGGGGCAGGCAGCATCACAGGGACATAGCAGTGCAGGGGCAGGCAGCATCACAGGAACACAGCAGTGCAGGGGCAGGCAGCATCACAGGGACACAGCAGTGCAGGGGCAGGCAGAATTAAAAAAAAAACACATCAGTGCAGGGGCAGGCAGCATCACAGGGACACAGCAGTGCAGGCAGCATCACATGGACATAGCAGTGCAGGGGCAGGCAGCATCACAGGGACAAAGCAGTGCAGGGGCAGGCACCATCACAGGGACATAGCAGTGCAGGGGCAGGCAGCATCACAGGGACACAGCAGTGCAGGGGCAGGCAGCATCACAGGGACACAGCAGTGCAGGGGCAGGCAGCATCACAGGGACACAGCAGTGCAGGGGCAGGCAGCATCACAGGGACATAGCAGTGCAGGGGCAGGCAGCATCACAGGGACACAGCAGTGCAGGGGCAGGCAGCATCACAGGGACATAGCAGTGAAGGGGCAGGCAGCATCACAGGGACACAGCAGTGCAGGGGCAGGCAGCATCACAAGGACACAGCAGTGCAGGGGCAGGCAGCATCACAGGGACATAGCAGTGCAGGGGCAGGCAGCATCACAAGGACACAGCAGTGCAGGGGCAGGCAGCATCACAGGTAAGAAAAACAAGTTTGGTTCTTTAATCTCCTTCTCAGAGTGCGTCCTAGGTTTTTGTGTGATATATTTAGAGACACAAGAATGAACACCTAATTTAGTTAAATTTGCTGTGTGCCCGATTTTTGTTTTTTTCTTCCCCTTTCAACACATGTGCGCTCTCGAAATATTCTATATATTTCCATAACACAGGAACACATCTAATCTTGATAACTGGCATCCAAGCTTCAGGGTTACTGTGTGGGCTATTTACTTTGAGCCAATTTTAGCTCCATGTGTTTGGTAGCCAGACCCCTGGATAAGGCCTGGCAGGGTCAGCAGTTTACCTTACTGAGGGGTAACTTTACTAAGATGGGAGTTCTATTGAAGATGGAATTCTGCCCACAGCAACCAATCAGATTCTATACTGTAGAATCTGATTGGTTGCTATGGGCAAAATCCTATATTCAATAGAACTCCCACGTTAGTAAATTCACCCTGAGTTTCTGGCCTCCTGTGCCCTCAATTGTGGGAACCCTTCTGTACATCAGCACACTCTCACAGAAAGTCTATTTCACCTATATATCTATCGAATACAAAGTGGCAGAAATAAAAATAGTTTCCCATGTCATGTGGATAGTGGGGATTGAGTAGCCAGTAACATACTTTGTACCAACTATACCTGTGGTAAGCATAGCCCAAACAAGTTAGACATATGGAGTCCACTAACTGTAGGGGGTACAACACCGCAGTTGTCTTGTAGCAGCAGTTAGATCACAGTCTCACATCTCTACTCTTTACGTTTGGGGAGCCTTGCCATTTTGCAGTTTAGGATTTTCTTTTTACCTCTGTTTCCCTTCTTCCGGCATGACACCGCCCCTGTCACATGCATCCTTGTTCTCACGAATATCAAAAGAGGGTAACTGCAGCCCAGTGGAGTCCCTACCTCTTTGGAAACCGGATGTGGCAGGGTCTATAGTCTAGGCGCCAAAGCCGCACGCGGGAGAAATTAGCATGTCCCTGTGGGTTAGGGTGCATGGCCTCACTGCTGGGGATGTGACTTTGTAGACTGAACCCCCATTTTTGTGGGATTCTGGGAGATGTTGGCTGCCCCGGAGAGCACCTTGGCTGCAGTGCCAGCTCCTACAAGGGGACATGTGCTCCCTTGTAATGTTGCAGGGCAGCGGCTTACTGTTACTGAGCAAGAGTCGGCACTGTGGTGCCCTCCTCCCCTAGTGACACCTCTGCTGCAGCCATTTGGGCTCACGGCTAAGTTATCTCCAGCTGACGTGAACACTCTGATGATACAGTTTGTTATATCCCTGCCTATGTCAGATCTCAGGCTGTCCTCAAATAGCAGGAATGCATGACTGAACATGATAAGATGATCAGACTCTTAGTTAAATACACCATAAAATAGAGCGAACACATTATCAAGCCATATCTTTTAGCTTCTCAGAGACATGGTAACATCTGACACAAAGGCAGGTATTCAGTGACATCATTCACCTTGTGCAGCGAATCCTGTTTTGGATTGGCTGCACAATCGCCGGGTTCCGGAGGGCTGGTGCATTCGCTGTCATTCCTCCTTCACCCCCTATTCAACGCCTCAGGGACTCGCTGCCCCTGGTGGCGAATTTTAACCCGCGGCAGGCAGGGAGATGGAAGCCTCCCTGCCTGTGCCGGACACTGTGGGGGTGAAGGAGGGCTGGCAGGGACACAGGGAGAGCTGGCAGGGGACTGGAATAGGGAGCCACTGCACTGGTCCTGCTACTGCATATTTAATTATCAGGACCAGTGTGCAGTGAATATAAGAATATTAATGAGCAGTTCCTGGCCCCCTGCTGGCGAATGTGCAATAAAAAATGTTTTATTAAAAATTTAATATATATTCATGTGCTGCAAGCACATGAATAAAATTAGCATGCATCTTCACAGAACCCCCCCCCCAAAAAAAACAAAACTTTATTTTAAAAAAATCACATTCCAGTTCACCTTAAAAAGATGACTAATGCAAAACGGTGAATCATGTCGAAAATCACTGGAGAAAGCCGTTCTCCATTTAAGCATTGAATACACTCTCGGCGAATTTGACTAAAAACCCCATTGAAAACCACCAGTGAATCGCGGCGAATCGGCGCTGTTCACTTGCAGCCCAGGAAAATCGTTATTTCAGCAGAAAAAATCCCTGTTAGCCCGGATAAATCCCAGATTTTCTGTAAACTACGGGGAATCTGAGGCACTGAATACTGGCCAATGAAAGCCACACAAACAAATGTTTAATTCCAAGTAATATTTCAATACAGAGGGGTAGTTTTATTAAGCTCTGTGAAGTGATAAAGGGGGAAATTTACTAAAGGAAATTTGTAAAAAAAATAGGTGTATTTGTATCCAGAAATACACTTATTTTTGACATTTACTATCCCGAAAATACGGCAATTCGTAGTTGTATTGATGTGCTATCAATACGAATACGAATTGCCATATTTTCGGGATAGTAAATGTCAAAAATAAGTGTATTTCTGGATACAAATACACCTATTTTTTACAAATTTCCTTTAGTAAGTTTCACCGGCCAATCAGCTCCTACCTGTGAAGTTACATGCTTGGTTTGAAAAATGACAGGTAGGAGCTGATTGGCTGGTGATAAAAAACAGACATTTTATCACTTTACCGAGCTTAATAAATCTACCCCTATGTTCATTAATGGGTACTGAAATACCTGCACAGCATGGCGGTCTGAGCTGTAGACAGAGATAGGTGGAGGATGGGACATGGGGGTGCTGGTTGAAGGAGATGTTGAGGATGTTGTTACATTATGTTCATTCTCCATGTCTCCACTGTCATATGTAAGCTGTTTTGGAAAGAAGCAAACACAGTTTAAAATAAATAACTCTTTTTACAGTGACATGCTTTTCTTGAGAACATGATAATAGATATTTCTATTTCAGAATTATCTAAGGCTATCCAGTACCACTAAGCAAACCTAGATGGATTCCTGGTGGATAATGTCATGCAATCACTGTTTTTTTTTTTTCACGGCAGCGCCCTCTGATCACCTGTGAAGTCACTAGCTGCTTAATATAAAATACCCCCCAACATGACCCTCTCCAGGAGGGACACATTGCTCTGTTTCTGGACTTCCCCTTCATTTATGATTGCCATCACCTGTGGTGAAGCACCTTTCTTAGTAATTAACCTGTGTGAAACAGGTGATGACAATCATACATTAAAAGGAAAGTTCAGGAACAGAGCATTGTGTCCCTCATGGAGTGGGTCATGTTAGGAGATATGATGTAATGACAGTTTAGTGCCAGGCTATGATGCTGTAGGCTAGTGCCACACTCAAAGATAACATCCCCAACTGAACCGAAGATGTGTGTGTGGGGAAGGTGGGGGGTAGTTTGACAAAACTACTTGGTACTTTGCCCTATACCAGTGGTTCCCAAACTGTGTGCCGTGGCTTCCTGGGGTGCCTCGGGACACATGCAGGGGTGCCACGGCTTGGTGGTCCAGGACCAACTCAAATTATTAATGGTTAATTATTTATGAGCAAAACCAGTGCTGGTGGCTGCCAATCATAGAATGTGTACAAACAGAAGCAAATCCTGCCCTTTACCACATAACTGCCAATAAGAATCGCATATAAACCCAATCAAATAAATTTTTTTTTGGACCTAGGGGTGCCGTGAAAAAAATTCTGATTCTCTAGGGTGCCGTGAATCAAAAAAGATTGGGAACCCCTGCCCTATACTGTATATGAGCACATTTTATGTAGAACTTAAACTAGTGAACTTCATGATCTAAAGCTGCCTATACACTGCTCCGATTTGGCCTGTTTTTATCCGATTCCGATGATAAGCCAGATGGATCAGATGAATAATAGCCAAATTGGAGGTGTTTGACATCAGATCTGATCCGATGCACGGTGGTGCCATGCCCATTGGTTCAGATCCTGGAGATCTGGGATTGACATCTCGACTTTTGTGATTTTTTGTAAAAAAAAAAACAGCCGAATTCACATGTTTTTCTGAAAATCGACAACTTATTGTGAATTGCGGTAAAAACCGCAATTTTTTCTGAAAATTACACATTCTGAACTCCTTGGAGATGCTTACAGCCAATCAGGGATGAGTGCTTTTTTAACAGAATGACAGCATGGATACCCACTGTGATTAATGAGGAGGAAGCCGGCTCACCCCACAGTCAGTGCGAGGAGAGCCAGCTCACCCCGCAGGGGTGAAGCTGCAGCACAAAGTCACCGCTGGAGCCAGGAATGGTATGTATTGTAGTGTCAAATTAGTGTATGTATTAATGTTATACTTTTCTGTGTGTGTGTTTTTATTTGAACATTATTTTTACAGGTGAACTAGAAAGTCCAAGGGGGCCCATTAATGCCCGCTATGTTGGGACTTATTGTTCACCTTGCTGGGACTGTAAAAAGCAATATTTTTTTATTTAATTTTACACTTATCAGCCTAGAGACGCTGGGGACAGACCCAGGCTTTAGCCTTGGATGGGTGAAGCCTGGGGGGGGGGGGACCCCTTTATTGAGGTGGTCCCCACCCCCCAGGCACCCCATCCAAGGCTGACCAGTCACAGTGAGCATGGTGCGGCCAGGGGACCTTACGTAAAAAGTGTCCCCCAGCTGTGGCATGATACTGTGGTCTGTTGGAGCCAAGTGGTGGTTTCAAAATATGTGTGACCCCCAGTTTTTTTTAGTCCCCCGTATTTTTGGAACCAAGACCAGTCAGACTCTGATTTCAGAAATACGGGGGACCCCTACGCTTTTTGCCCCCATATTTTTGGAACCAGTCCAGGGCTGGTTATGCTCAGGAAGGGGACCCCACACCATTTTTTTTCACTAAATACCTGTACCGCACACTTTCAAGTCTTAAAAAAAAAAAATCGCACATATTTAAAAATTCGCACATTTTCATGACTAAAATTCACACATTCCCACTAATTCGCACATTTTCATGACTAAAATTTACACATGCCCACTAATTTGCAAATTTTCATGACTTAAAATCGAACCATATCGCACCTGCAAATTCGCATTCCATTAAATAAATAGTCAATTGAAAAAATAAAAAAAAGAGATTTTGGAAAATGCAATAATCAGTGATTTCAGAACCTTACTAAAAATTGCATTCCCATTAAATGTCACCCCTTATAAATCGCATTTGGACCGTCAGGGACACATTGCAGATGCTTTTAAGCACCTGCAATGTATTGCATCGAATCAGGGCCATAACTCGGCATGTGCTAGCGGTGCTACTGACACTATAGTCTGCAGACTGGGGAAGCACCAAGCAGAAGAGTTATTCTCCCTGCTGTAGTGACGGCCGGGCAGATTTAAAAACTCCCATATAAATGAATGGGCGGCCACTGATTGGCTGAGAGAGCTCTCTCAGCTAATCAGCAGACACCCCATTCATTTGTGGTTGCTGATAAAAACGGGACACTGAGCAATATGATTGCTGAGCAATTTTAAGTCAGTATTGCTCAGCAATAATATTGCTGCGTGTGTGCGGAGCTTTAGATATGAATCTGTGTCCCAATATGAAGCATTGGCTTAATATCATCACCATTAGACATTTAAGACATCAGACATCAGATTACTCAGAACTTCTGGTTAATTCACGCAGCCTCTCCCAGTCAAGCTGCATCTACCGGCTTCACCAGACCCAGAAACGGGGCCAATATCCCCCCTACTGCAGTGTTTCCCAAATTTTTTGAATCACGGCACCCTAGAGTATCAGAAACCTATTCACGGCACCCCCCTAGGCCAAAAATTTCTTATTGAGACTGGACAAATTTTGTCATAACTCTTATACAACACAATATATTTAATTACAATTTCAGATACAAGCAGTCAAAGGTCTTAGCTACAAAACACCATCCTCCATTGACTTCTTTACTCCTTTGTTGGCTACTGCCCTGACTTTTTTCCCCTTCACAAAGCGTTTTTTTTTTCAAATTCTCTTGATTCCAATCAAAGTTTTGGGTTTTCTGGGATGGTCTGAATATCTCTTTTTACATAGAGCCCAAAATCGTTTAATAGGTCTACACTGGGGAAAATTCGGAGCGTTTGCTTCTCAACATACAAATTCGAGCTGAATATCCTGAAGATGGTTAATGACAGCATTTGCATAATGGCATGTTGTCATGCCTGGCCAGAAGAGTACCGATTCTAGAGAATGATGCTGGTGGATGAAGGGTACTAATACACCTTTAATACAATTTTCAAGGTACACCCGTTGGTCCATGCAGGTGTTACTAACAAAGGGTTCTGAACCATTTCCATCAGAGTCAAGAGCTTGCCAAACATGGAATTTCTTAGGAAATTTACTTTTGATCTTAAATTTGTGTTGATATTCAACTTTGGCACCCTTCTCTGAATGATAAAAAGCCATTTTTGGGTGCTCCGATGGGTCCACAGTGATGTATGTCTTATCATCAATGATGAGGATTTTTTGTTGCATTTTGCGATAAAGTGTTTTGCATGCTGCTTGGATGCGTGGTTCTAGACCTTGGGTTTATTTGACAGAGGTTTTTTGGTACTTGTGGAGTATCACGGCTCCCATCGTATGCCATCGTATGCCATATGTAGTGGCATACGATGCGATGCGATGTTTTACCGATTTTTGAGCATTTTTGCTCAAAAATCGTATGCCATCGTATGCCATATGTAGTGGCATACGATGCGATACGATGTTTTACCGATTTTTGAGCATTTTAGCTCAAAAATCGTATGCAATCGCATCGGATGCCATACGATGGCATCCGATGCGATGGCACCCGATTTTGCACAAAAATGCATCAGAATGCATTGAAATGTGTATTAAAGTAGTGAAATACCCCCAAATGCCATTTTTCATAGTGCACCACCCCCACTATCAACGTCAACCCGAAGCGTGGCGAGCGCAGCGAGCCCGCGAGGGGCGGCGGTACGCGTCCTACGACCTTTTCATACCCCCACTATCCACTTCGGCGTGGAGTTGAGAATAGAATAGTGTGGCGAGCGCAGCGAGCCACCGAGCCCGAAGCGTGGCGAGCGCAGCGAGCCACCGAGCCCGAAGCGTGGCGAGCGCAGCGAGCCCCGCGAGGGGACGCGGATACCTGTGAAGCCCGCGAGGGGACGCGTATAGCTGTGATGGTATCCGCTGCGCTCGCCACGCTTCGGGCTCGGTGGCTCGCTGCGCTCGCCACACTATTCTATTCTCAACTCCACGCCGACGTGGATAGTGGGGGTATGAAAAGGTCGTAGGACGCGTACCGCCGCCCCTCGCGGGCTCGCTGCGCTCGCCACGCTTCGGGTTGACGTTGATAGTGGGGGGTGGTGCACTATGAAAATGGCATTTGGGGGCATTTCACAAGTTTAATACACATTTCAATGCATTCTGATGCATTTCAGTGCAAAATCTGGTGCGATCGCATCGCATCGCATGCGATTTGATCGCATGCGATGCGATTTTTAGCATACGATCTGCATACGATGCAGGTCGTGGGAGCCGTGATACTCCACAAGTACCGTTTTTTTTGTTATGGCCTTATTGCCCAACTTCTCGACTTTAATTCTTCCTACCCAAGATCTTTTCATTTTCTTTGCCGCTGCAGCCCCAGTACTGGAGGGGTTCTTCCTGTAAAGCTTCTTGATCTCCTCCATATTTCTTTGGGTCGCTAGCTTCGGTGTACGACTTGGATTCTTTTTGAAACTTATTTCATTGGAAAGCTGGATATTTTTGATATATCTGTGGATAGTTGCTTTTTTTTAAATTCTGCCAGGTCACATTCTTTGCCACAGTATTATAAAACTGTAAAACACGTTACACAAGTCCTTCAATTTGACTTGGTTCATTTGAGAACGCTGCATTCTCGGAATAAAATATAAATAATAAGTAGATAGTGGAGAATTCAATTAACGAAAACACATTTGTTTAAACGTACACTGGAAATGTTATATATGACATTTTACACCTGTCCCAGTTAATAGTAGCACTACCTTATTTTATAATCTGAAGCCACAAACAATAGTTTTACTTATTATACTGACCAATTTGAATGTGAATTACTCCTGGACCACCAACCCGAGGCACCCCTGCAAGTGTCCCCAGGCACCCCAGGGTGCCATGGCACACAGTTTGGGAACCACTGTCCTAATGTTTACTGGATGGCTTCCTGTCGCTACCCCTAAATGCCAGCAGGTTAATCATGCTGCAGAATTTGGGGCACTGTGAGGGACATCGAAGCTCTATTTCTGCATATGCACAGTGCAAAATCATCAGAGATGTCAGGAAACATCTTTGTACAATCTCTGAAGAGAGGATTTCTCCAGCCTGCAGCATTGGAGTCTATAAACAGTATTAACCATTGTGGAATGGAGAGTGAAATTCTATGAGCCATTAACCTTGCGCTTTGACAGGACAGGAGAAAATTCTTGGTGGTGCTTGACTTACTAATGTAATCCTTTGAAGCCTGTTTCTGATCATACAAAGTGAACTGTTCCATTGTAAGACAGCACACTTGTATGCTGTGGATGAAAGTAGATGAAAACATGGCCAACAGCTGAAGCACTTTCCTTATTGTTGGATCTGTATGTAAGAGCCAAATATTGTATAATGAAACAGCTTTCCTCAGATTGACTTTATTACTTTGGGGGAAATTCAATATTGGCTGCTATTTTAAACAGCATTGAAGGTGGATTCAGACAAAACAGATTTGACTGTAAAACATGTTGGATCTGCTTTGTCGCACACGGCCGCGGGTTGTCAAAATCACGGCCATTTTCGCCGACACGCCCACTTTCCGACATTCCCCCGTTGAAAAATTGAATACCGGCTGTCGAGCTGCAGGCAAAAATGGCTCAGGATTCCGACTGAATATCCCATATTGAACACCCCCCTTTATCTCTAAAATTAGATTAGTCAAGCCATTTTGAAAATTGGTTATCAGCAACTTCCTGACAAGCATGGTCTCAATATCTATATGGAGTGTACCTCTCCATAAACTTAAAGCTGTATCCAAAGAGGTTATTATGATACATTCTTTCAATGTTAGGATAAAATGTAAAATTTCCATTTTTCTACCTGTGGGGTCTCTAACCCACATCTTCTAATGTAATGGTCATTCTAGCAGGCATGATTCCATTTACTTTAAAAACCTAATTCAATGTCAGTGTTTATTCAGTGTCAAAATGATGCATACAGATTCCGGTCTCATGAAGTGCCCATACACTAGTCCAATTTGGGCTGATTTCACTCCTATCCGGCGGATCGGGACGAGGAATTGAGCCAAATCGGATGTGTTTCACTTCCCCCTCGGGTCAGAAGCATGGTTGTGTGCACATCAGACCTGTGCTGGAGGTCAGACCTGCAGCCCGTCCGACCTCTGTCCCAAACCCCCTCGGTGGGGGGGGGGGGGGGGTTGTGATGTGATACATAGCAGAAGTGTATGGCCACCTTTAGATTTTCTTTCTCCACTTGTTCCCTTTCATTTTTATTTAATCTTTACCCAACTGATATGCCAGGATTACTGTGATCAAAGGTGCAGATGACTGTGAGTAGTTAGCCACCCAGAAAACGCTGGCAGCACACCCCCTAAATGCCCTTACCCTGTGAGCAGCGAGTGAAGGCTAGCCTTCGATCACTGCCTTTGGGCAGAGGGCTTGCACATGCGTACTACGTACCATGCGTATGCGCGATCGTTCGATAATCGCTGGGGCTATGGCTTATCGACAGCTGGAGGACAACTTAATCCTGGTTAAAAAAAAAAATTGAAGCGACAAAATAAAACTCCTATGTCAGACAACCAGCGTGCCAAGCAATGGCAAGAAGAAAAAGAGTCTTCCATGTAAGCCATTTAAAATCTGCAGAATACAAGGGTTCAAATGGTGAAGACTGAAAAGCCATAGGGCAAACAGGGACAAAAGAAGGATGTATTCTGAGCACTCCATGAAGGAAGGTCTCAATATCAGGCATAAGAGCAATCTTATGCTGAAACCATACAGACAGAAACAAAATTTGTACTTTAAGGGTCACAGGCAGACCCAAATCCAATCCTGCTTATAATGCAAGAATTGGCACCTCAAAGATTTAAGGATTGTGACCTCTAGGTGCACACCAAATATTCTGTAGTAAATCTGAGCAAAGCAGACTTATGAGGTCAAAGCTTGGCCTACACTACCTGTCGTACAAAACCCCTCGCTATCAATAGGGATGTCTCAAGAGCCATGCTGTTAAAGTCAGCTCTGGGTGCAGATATGGTCCCTGAAACAACAGCTCTGTCTGTAGAGGCAGACAGAGGGGGATTGTCTACTGAGAGACCCTGGAGGTCTGCAAACCAAAGAGGCCAACTATGAAGCTCAAGATGCCTCCTTTCTGCTTGAACTTGCAAACTACCCTCAGAAGAAGTGAAAACAGGGGAAGAATGTAGGCCAGATTGAAACCCCATTATACTACTGGAGTGTCTTCGAAAGCTGCCTTGGGATCTCTTGTTCTTTACCCATACTTCAGTACTTTGCAATTGTGGCGTGATGCCATGTGATCTACACCCAACATCCATTCCAACTTGACATAATCAGATGTTGAAGAAGTCTGCGCCCAAATATAAAAGCCTGCAAGTTCGGCTGGCTTGTGGGATGCCGGCTGTACTCAGAGTTTTGTTAAAGGGGAAGTCAGATGCAAGGCATGCTTTTGTCTTGTAAATGACTGCCCCTTAAAAAAACCTCAGAGTTTGGCCAGCATCCTGCATAGCAGCTGAACTCGGAGGCTATTAAATTTGTCCTCCGGAGTGGAACTGGGCATATTTTACCATATTGAAGGTCAAGACCATGGACCCCAAGACCTAAATGGCTGTGTGGAAGGACGCTCGCAATCCTCAAAGAAAGCTGCACAAGCAATTCTCTGTACATATGCATCTAGAATGGCTCCTAGCTGTAAAATCCACTGAGAGGGTGACAGGGATTACTTTTTCAAATTCAGCCATGCTCTTGTAGGACTTCAAGTTGACAGTTGGTTGAAAAGACCCATAGTGTTTTTTGACCAGAAACGGTTTGGAATAGAAGGCGTCCCTTGTTTTTGTAAGGGTACACATAGTATGACTCCTGATTCTAGAAGGGAGTGAATAGCCTGTTGAAGAGCCACAGCCTTGACTGGATCTACTGGTTGCCGGTACAAAAAATAAACCTGTTGGGGAGGTCACCTACACCAACGCATTCCTAGTAATCTAATGCCAGCCTCCATCTTTGGACTCCCCCACACAGGTAGAGCCCCATGACACCATGAATAGGGTTTGTCATCCGGCTTTGAGACCAGATGTCTAGCAACCCAAGATTGCTTGTATCTTGGCCTTCCCCAGCAGACAAAAAGATCTAAAGAATAATGTTTGGCCTTGGGAACTCCAGTTGATGGGAGGAAAGCTGTATAAGAAGCTGCCAAAGTGAATAGTATCTTGTACAGCTCAGCCCCACATAGAATATCCATTGAAAAGGTACACTCCAATGCTTCCTTGGAATCAGAGTGCGCCCCCAAGGAGCGAAGCCTGAGCACCCACCGAAGATGCTGACACCTTAGAAGAGTATCCCAGTATCAATGGCAGCATTTCCAATATAGGAGGCTGTCTCCCTAATATGAGAATGCAGGAGAGCTGTTCCCTGGTAGGATTTAGGGGAGACTGTCCTCAAGTGCATCCACCCAGCATTCAATAGCTTTGGCTGCCCAAGCAGTAACCATGGTTGGGCATGTAATAGCACCTGTCTGAGAAAAGATGGAAATACCTATTTTCCTATCTGTGGCATCCTTAAGGGAGGATTTAGAGGCAATGGGCAACGTAGAGGCAATGGGCAACATAGAGCTTTTCACTAGATGAGCATCTATAGACGGAGGAACATCTCATCAGTACATTCCCCAAGGCAGAGCCAAGATCTGTGGCAAAAGAGACATCTGCATCCTGATCAGAGGATATCCCAGAATCAGAAGCCTCCACTAACTGAAATAAGAGTGTAGCTCACCTAGGCTCAGTGTCTGGCCCTGTAACAACTCTTGAAGGAAAATTGATGTCTGAGCTAAGCACAGTGGGGTCTGTATTTAAGCTAGAGATGTGCAGGTTCTGATTTACTTTGATTTCAAAGCAGGATCTTATTGGCTATCCCAAATCACATGACAGTTGTTGACAGTTGATAGCCAATAAGATCCTGCTTCAAAATCAGAGTAAATCAGAGTAAATCAGAGCCTGCACATCTCTAATTTAAGCCCTGATATGCAGACCAGGCCTGTGCTAGAAGCACCACAGCAGAAAGCAACACCTCAGACAGGGAAGAACTGCATAGGTTTTGAAAGATGCTGCTTGATCTAATAGTAATAAATAATAAATTAAACACTTGGGACTGCTAGTTGCAGCCATGCTGTCAAACAATGCCTCCAGCTCCTGCCGAGAACAAATGAAAAATTGTGGCAATTGCATCCTGGTAGATGAGCTTTAACTGCAAACCACCTATACCCCATGCTAATATCTATGGATCCAAATGAATACATTTTCAACTAATTTCTGTGTAGGTCTTCCTATTATTTTTTCATGATAATTTACAAGTTTGTAATATTTAAAAAAAAAAAAAGAAGAAGAAAAAAAAAAAACGGTGGGGGAGTGCTCATTCGCACACCCTCTTCGCCGAGGCATTCGCATAATGATGGACAGACAGGGGGCGGTCGCAGGGGTCCACCCAGCATTTTTATAGGCATGCCCAAAAACCGGTGGGTGGGCCTATATAAATGCTGGGAATACCCCTGGCCATGCCTGCTCAGGGTTGGCAGCTGACGTTGCATGATGTCAGGGCCCATCCCCAATTCACCAATCTCCGTGGAAGATAAAAGTATAGGCTTACTTTTATCTGTGAGGAGAGGAAAAATCATTGGATGGTGAGTAAGTGTACACATCCGCTCGCATGGTAGTGTGGGGAATCGGAGAGCGGGGGGGCCTGTGTTCGGTAAGGAGGCGTTTATCTGCTTGCTAGTAAGTGGATATACATAGGATTTGGTGGCAACCCTTCATGAGGCTTTTCCAGTCACCCGGATTCTCCCGGAATTGGGAGACTGGAAAAGGCAGAACAGCCTCCCGCTGCAGCGCTGTGAGACTCGAGCAGCCGGCTAGGACTACATTTCCCAGGGTGCACAGCAGGGGACGTGGCTAGCCTGCCTCCCCCTGCTCTGAGATAGCCTGCTGTTGGTGGGGAGCCTACAAGTCCTGGAGTGCTGTGTGCAGCCAATCAGCAGTGACTGGCACAAGGCGCCGCCGCCACCACCACCACCGGGATGAAAAAATGGGCGGCATGAAGTCCTGCAGACTGCAGCATGGAGAACCTGGCAGCGGGGACTAAGAACAACCAAATGTTGCTTTCATATCTGACCAGACCCCGCACAGCCAATGGGACTGTCAGACTATTAAAAAATCAGAACTTTTTTCATAGAACAAGCATGTAATCCCCGTGGCAATTAGAATGAAACCCCTGGCAAGAAGCATGGTCACCCCTGGCAATGATCATGTAGATTAGCTGCACTTATGTGGCATAATATGTAATAGGCATTACATTGTGTGGTATAATTTGTAATGGGCATTACGTTAGGAGCATTATGTGTAATGGGTATTATGGTGTGTGGCATTGTGTGTAAATGACATTTTTTTTGTCTGATTGTGGGTTACGATCCCTCTTACTAAATTAGGCTCCGCCCACTCACTTGTGTGGAGATCTCCAGGAATCGATTATGCATAAGGTGGCAACCCTATATATATGGAATTACCCCTCTTAATCTACTCTGTCATTTGATGCACAATTTGGAAATACTAAAATGATCCCCTCAAGAACACTCTAATCAGTCTACACCCCAAGCTGTTAACTGGAGGTTTCAGCAGGACATTCTAGAACTTTCAATTAATTGTACAGCTGCTGATAAGTGACCAGCTGACTGAGCCTCACATCAAGTCCTGTCTACTATGTAGACAGCTACAACCATGTGCTACCTCCAGGGCCGGTAACAGAAATCTTGGGGCCCCATAAATTGATATTTCGGGGGCTCCCCCACCCCCTGCAGTCAGCCGCCCAGCACTCGATTGCTGTGGGCGGCTGACACTTAACACCCACCCCACTACCCGCCCCAACAAGAATACTTGCACTGCAGACTCGGGAGGGGAAGCTTCCTCGGGATGCCTGTTTAAATACGCAGCTCCCAGCCGCCGCGCGCGCGCTTACACACACTGACATGAGCCCGTGCTGCTGCGGCACTCATGTCAGTGTGTGTAAGTGGCGGCCGGAAGCTGCGTGTTCTGACAGTCATCCCCAGGAAGCTTCCCCTCCTGAGTCTGCAGCGCCGCGGCCGCATATATTCTTGTTAGGGGGGTTATGTCAGCCGCCCACAGCAATCGGGTATCGGGCGGCTGACTGCACGGATGTGTGGCTGATTCTGGGGCCCGGGTCAGCTGTCCCCTTTGACACCCCCTGTCGCAGGGCCTGGCTACCTCTATAGCAGTGGTTCTCAAACTGTGGGTCCTAACATCAAAGTGGGTCCCGACAGGGCCAGTGCAAGGCACCGGAGCGCCCCAGGCGAGTCGGGGTGGGGGCGCCCCGGTGCCGGGGGGGGGGTGGTACCTGTGAAAAAACGTGCGTCCCTGCTGAGCGCTGGTGCGTGCAGGGGTGTCCGTGCCGCCGGGGGAACCTGCGGCGCTGTTATTGTGTGTAAGCTGGCCGCGGCCGGCGGGGTCCCTACAGTGAATAGAAAATAACTAGCGCGGGAATTATTTTTATTGTCTGATGGGGTCCCAGAGCAAAATAGTTTGAGGACCCCTGCTCTATAGCAATCTAATAATAGTAATGATGATGAATAAAAACGCCACTTTGGAGTCTGGAAAGGTAGTACACTGCTAAGGACAAATCTTATTATTGTTCCCTTATTATTGCCTTTATTGAGGAGAGAGAATAGTCATATGGCAGTGCTGGAATGCAGTCTGCATGTGAGCTGTGTCAGAGGCTACACTCCTGGTGATGCATATAACGCAGTATAATGACACATTAATGCTACCTCTCATTCCCGCACATGTCACCCATCAGTAAGGTGTCACCTGTCCTCATTGCAGCCCTTCACCACACTACAAGGGCACGCCTGCACCCACTCCCCGTCCCTACATCACCCGCCCGCAGACTCAACACTCCGTGCTACTGCCTTCTACCCCCGCCCACCGAGAGCTGAGTCGCTCACTCACTTACTTATTAGTCACTCACTCACTGCGCTTCCGCCATTTTCTGGCTCCGTCACTAGGTGTCGCTGCGCATGCGTGGCATTGCCGTGTGACTGTACCAGCTGCTGCTGATGAGGGCATTTAACTCCGCGTCTGCCTCTACTGCTGAGCAGTTATTCGCCATATAGTTGCATAACTGGGTTTCATCACAATCGTTAATACCGCTGATATACTGATAATACCGCTAATACAATAAAACCCCCGGGCAGTCTGTACGTTACTATCGGGTGATTAGTATGACAGTTGCAGGTGACGCTGTGTATATTTGGACTCTGATGCTGGGGCTGCTATGTGCGCCCTATCACCTGAGTATAAGTGATGCCATAGGGCATTGCTGCAATACATGTATATCCCGCAGCCAGCCTGGGAATGGCATTGATCAGGGCGGGACACAGCATGCATATATGGCTGGCAGCACGCTGGTGTATATACAGCCCGTGGCGAGCCCTCTCCGGTGTATGCTGTGAGCACATGCTATGCATTATGATTAGCCGGTGCATACTGCGGCGGCTGCTGCCGCCGCCGGTGAGTGCGTGAGTCACCGCCATACACCAAGCGGCAGTGAGGCGGAGTGTGGCCAGGGAAGTGCCCTCCCCGGATGTGTGTGTGCGGGCTGCTGCTGCTGCCGCCGCAGGGATTTGGGACTATCTCTACTCTCTAGCAGGAAGGTGGGACTGGGAGGAGGCGTGCGGGCACCGCGATCTGCTGCCGCCGACGCACCGGGCACAGTGAGCGTCTCCCCTGGAGGACATGCCGACACAGAGGGACAGCACCATGTCCCAGCTTGTAGATCACTCCCACCAGGTCCGAGTCAAGGCATACTTCAAAGGGTGAGTAGCTGCACTAGGGCAATCACATCTCTGCCCCACTTCCTATCCCCACCCACCCTGCCTGCCACTTCTGTTCCACACTCAGGGCATGCTGGCACATGTAGTTCCCAGGCACCTGAGTGTACCATTGTGTGGTACGAGGAGGTGTGTGGTCGGCTGGGCATGAGGAAGTTCTCTGTCTATAACAAGTCATGCTGTGGTTGTGTGGTGGTGAGTGCTTCCTACACCTGTGCTGAGTGGGCTTAGCGTATTATTAACAGTTTTAATATTACAGTATGAAACCGGTTTCCCTTGTACATGTACCCTTCTTTCCCCCTACACATTAAGGGACGTACAGTATGTGTAATTGCTTGGAGAGAGATACAGTGCAGAGATAAGTACCAACCAATCGGTTCCTTGCTGTGTTTGAAAAAATGTTAGGGAGAGATAAAGTACCAACCAATCAGCACCTAAGCTTTGACACATACAGCTGGGGATAACATCCGTCAGCGGCTAATCATCATTTCTGGATGACAAAATTAGGTTTTAAATCATTTAAAAAAAAAAAAATATATATATATATATATATATATATATATATATATATATATATATATATATATATATATATATATATATATATATATAAAAAAAATATATATTATATATATATATATATATATATATATATATAGTATATATATCTTAAAGGAGCAACATTTATGTTTTAGCAGTGAGTAATAGGTTTTCAGGTACAAAAAGCTTTTCACTTACTATTAAAGCGAATTTACATTGCTTGTCCAGTCTGAAGCTGGTGTATCTGCTACCCACTGGAGACTGTCTCAAATGAACCTTATGCATCCTGCGCTGGATTTGTGGGAACATTTAAGGTGGCCATACATCAGAAAGATATTGTACCCAATCATACAATCTTAATTGATTGTAAGATGGATATTATGCAGATTGTGTGCACATTGTGTGTCCAAAAACCACCAAGGACTGCCAGGGAGTTGAAGGGAAATTGGACACAATCATGAGCGCAATCGATCTTTCTGATGTATGGCCACCTTAAGTTTTTTATACTTTACTTTGCAAGTAGACGTAGTTTGATTATAATAGTGCCGGAAGCATGGCGAGCGAAGCCGTACACTTATGTCGACATAGACACCTAAAAAAGGTGAAACTCGGTTCAGCCATTTCCTGATGACCTATTGGTGTTGATCTGTCGACCTAATCATACCTGTCAACCTTCTTCATATGTTGAACTATGACCCATGCCAATGCTGCTTCTATGGTTCAATGCCATTTCACAATAAATTTTTGTAAGAGGTTACCATTCACAACCAGCCAAATTGTTTCTACTCTATCTATGCGCTGCACATCCGAAAACATATTGCACACCCGTCATAGCATCAAATAAATCATAATACATACAAATTATTACAATGATTATTTATCAAGATCTGAAAACCCAAGGCTTTGAAGCATGTTTCCAATAGCTAGCGCTGCCTTTTGATGCAGTGGATCCTCTATGACAGGGGTGCTCAAACTATTTTGCTCTGGGACCCCATCAGCAGGGACGTGAGGCACGGGCCTAGGGGCGGCACCTATTATGGGCGGCAGCTGACAATCCCTCCCCGGCACCTGTTCAAGTTTTTTTCAATATATTACTGCGGGCAGTCCTGCGCTCCCCTCTTCAGCACCGCAGGCGTAGACAGAGGCAGTATATTGAGTCCCTCCCCCCCTCCAGCACTGCCCCAGTCCCATGCTCACCCTGCAGTGAGGTCCCACCAGCAGCACCTCCCCGCACTCCCCCTGCCTCCAGCACCGCAGCGGAAGTCACGATCCATGTCCATGCTCCGCCAGCGCTGGTGAGAGGGAGCTACCAGAGCCAGCGAGCTGCGGTCCTATTAGACTCCAGCGCCGTCACTTCAGTCCTGCGCTCCTCCCTCCAGCATCGCACGCGCCGTTCCATGCTCCCCCACCAGCACTGGTGAGAGGCAGAAACTGAGCTGGCGAAGGAAGACCAGGCGACCCTGAGTGACCCCAGCGACCCTGTGCTGCCATGGCTTTCAGGTACAAAGTAGTGCGACCAATACTACTGTGTACTGTGGGGGGATGGGTGGGATGGGATATTAAGAGGAAAAAGTTGTTCCAAACCCCTGTGCTCTCTTCTTCCTCCTCTATCTCCCCCAAGTCCTCTTCTCTATTTTTCACTCCTCACATACCTGTCTCTTTCATCTCTCCACCTGCCCTACCTCTCTCTAACTCTTTCTCTCTTCTCTTGTCTCCTCTCTTTCCCTCTATCTACCCCCATCTCTCCCCCAGCCCCCCTCACGCCTAATAAGGGGGATGGGGGCGGCCAAAAGAGTTGTGCCTAGGGGTGGCCTGACCCCTAAATCCGCCCCTGCCCATCAGACAATAAAAATGATTACAGGACCCCATCAAGTTACTACTGAATGACCGCCAAATGTGTGGTCAGTGAAGTGAAGTGACCGCTTTTGTAACAGTTATGATCCAGTGGGTAATGGGGGGAATGGAAAAGGGTTACCGGAGGATGGAAGAGGGAAGCAGTGGGTGTTTATTTAATGATTCATACCCTGTCCCCCCCCCTCCACAGACACATTAGCCTGATGATCAGCAACATAGTCATGACCCCATGCTGAGGTGGTCAGGACCCACAGTTAGAGAACTGCTGCTCTATGATATATAATTACTTATTTTGCTTATTGGAGCAGCAGATCTGGCATGACTACTGTAAATTGTTTAATCTCCCTCAAAAGGTTTAGCGCCGATCCTGGAATTGGCCTCCATAGGCACCGGTAACTAACTTTGACAGCAGATTTAGGGATCATGAGGATGGCTGTTTTTCCAAGCAGCTCTATTCACAATTAAGCCTCCATGGCTGCAAGGTGTATACTATTCAGTTTTTTATACCATTTTCAGGCATACGATCCTGGCAAATACAGTTACAAATCATTATCTACATTCCAGGTGCAACCTTGGTTTTGCTCGCAGATCCCCTTTCACACTACACCTCCAACCTGGGAAATTCCCTGTCGACCCCTTTCAGACATATGTCAGGTCTGCCCAGGTTTTTGAGTGTTTTGTCATTTTAAGGGAATGCTTTTTTAGCTCACAATAATGTCTCCTTAATGGTTTCTTTAATGATTTCAGCATACTCACTACTTGCTATAGTGTCTTCACCCCCCTTGCTACACATGATCTTTGAAATATTACTATACACCACGGCATCCATTACAGTGCCGGCAATTTGCATTTTTTATCTCCTCTCCCAAAACAAGTAAGTGCTCCAGGACCTCCTCTTCCTTCAAATGCATCATACCAGAAAGCCACAATCTGAAAACCTCAGTGTGCCTCTGGTGTCCTCTCCCATCTGCCGCCGTTGAGATGATCAGAGCAGTCTCAGATAGGCCAATCAGATCATTCTAGGTGCGACACGGGTCTCAAAATCTGGGTTGCACCATTCAGACATAGGCTGGAGAATCGACTCGGGTCACAAGTCCCTAGAATAATAGTGGTCAGTTGCAGTGTCTGTCTACCTGGTTGGTTCCTATGATACCCCTTTCACACTGCAGCTCTTAAATTGTATATTGCCTTTTAAAACATTTAGAGCTGCAGATTTGAAAGCTCCAGGGTGCTTTACCCGTTTAAGAAATACCGATATTTCTTAAACGGTAAAAAGCAGTGTCCTACCCATTGCAGACCCATTTTTTTTGGCAGTGTGAACGGATCTGAAACAGTATTTCGGACCCTGGCAGTAGTGCGCACTGAGCTGGTCCCACTCTGTGCATATCTAATGAGCAGGAGCCAGTGCTATGAATATTTATAATGAGCGGGTCCCCGTCCCCTGCATATGAAATGAGCGGGTCTGCTCATTACATATGCAGGGTGCGGGGACCCTCTCATTAAATATTCTGTGGTGTTTCTAGCACAGGTCTGGTTTGCATATCAGTGCTGATATACAGACCACGCTGTGCTAGCTGCACTACAGCAGACGGCAACACCCCAGGCAGGGAAGAGGAACTGCATGGGTTTTCAAAGATAGCGGGTGCTAGACTGAACACTAGACCCGTTTTTAAATACTGGGTCTAAGCAGGTTTTGCGGTGTGAAAGCAGCATGAGTCATATGTTCGACCTGGGTTGTTTTGCTGTACTGTTATGTCTGGGGGAGTCTGTTGTTGGCATATGGTGCTAATGGAGCTATTTAATTCCAACGATCAGGTACTAGCGCTGGCATATCCGTTTCCACCCCCTGGGTTGGCCAGCTGAAAAGCGTTCTGTTTGAGCACTAAATTAAACCATTGGCCTAATTTTAAGCCATAGGCGCTCATTGATGTGGTCAAAACCCATCCATACTGAATTGAATATTGCCCCACGATCTTCCATAACTTGAAATAGGAGTTAGAAGGGTGGAGTAACAATTGAACCCCCCCCCATATTTCCTATGCTGTCATTGTTTTGGGATAATTTTATGATCCTACATAATGTCCAAGCTTTTATTAAATTGGTCTCCTTACACCTGACGATGTGTACTTCCATGTACCGACCATGCAATGCGCACTTATGTTACTGAACTATATTTGATACAATACTTACAATTTCTGTCAACTCGTGTAAATATAATGTGGATGGTGTCATGTGTTTTAGAAAGTGGTCATTGCAATAGATTTACAGTAACTAGTTGCAGTCTATAAGTCGGGGCAATGCTTCTTTGTGGATATTCCACTTATGATGGTAATGAGACTTTTACCCACTGACATTAATGTTAAATACTAATACGATGTAAATGATTATGGGGAAAGGGTTACTATATACACACTGGCACCTGATTGATGATAAAGCTGCTGTGTCCGTATGACAGGCAGCAGCACAACTGCAGTCGCCGGGGAGAGGTGCAGATGGCCACAGTGGCCGGTATGGTTAGCCCTCGCTCTGGTACACACTGCCCGGCACCCGACAGATCCCAGCAGGCAGGTAGAAGGAGGACTGCGAGCAGCGGCTTAGATAGGGGTCCGTGACTTGTACCCCTCTGATGTCCCACCCTGTGCTGAGACCATTTACACCGACCAATACCGAGGTCCTGCCCATGTTCCATCCTGGTCAGGGCCTGGGTAGGAGTCCCGTGTAAATGCACATGGGCTGTCCCCTTTTACCTCCTCTGACCTGAGTCCACAAAGCAAAAACCCGGGTTTTTGTGCCAGTGTAAAAGGGGTATTACCGTATTTTTCGGACCATAAGATGCACTTTTTCTCCCAAAAAAAGTGGGGGGAAAGTGTGTGCGTCCTATGGAGCGAATACTGAAAAAAAAAAAAGACGTGCAAAAAACTTCTGGATGCTGGTGCTGCTGGGATTAATCGTGGGCGCCGGAGAAGGTATACACCGACCCACTGACATTGACTTACAGTAAGAGCAGCCGCCGGAGACCGCATTCCTCCGCGGTGGCATGGCCTCGCCGGGAGTAACTGCAAGCGCAGCCGCGGGGGACAGTGTATTCTCAGCACACGCGGGCCTGACCCTTTCTTATGCAGCTGAAAATAAATCTACATTTTCAGTAGCTGTAACAGTTCACAGTGTGATTATGAGCACACTAGTATTGTGGCTACCGACTCCAGCCTCCTCCTGTCTCCTTCCTCCTGACAGACTGCCCTCCTGGCTGCTCCCAAGGTAAGCAGTGGCAGCTGACAGGAGTGCTGCTAACAATATAGTGTGGAGGCTCTTTGTTGTGGGCAGAGCAGTGGAAGTGCACTATGGTCTAACAAAAACATAGCAGTGGGGGGGGGGGGGGGCTACTGCTGCAATTAATTTCGGCAGCTACCTAGCCTAATCAATTTATAACCCCCTCAAAACTGCTACCTACCTGTGACCCCTCCTTGCCCCAGTACTGCCCAAGCTGCGGTCTACCCTTGACCGCGCCCTACTCCCAGTTCTGCCTGTCCACTAACCCCTCCGTGCCCATAGTGCCGAGCCAGTATTGTCTACCCATACCCTTTACCTACCCTGCCCATAACCTACTCCTCAGAATATTTTTTTTCCTTTTTTCCTCCTCTAAAACTAGATGCGTCTTATAGTCAGGTGCGTCTTATAGAGCGAAAAATACGGTAGTTGGTGCATAGTAGCCAGTGTACTGTCTGCCATGGAGTCCTCCCCCCTAACCCCAGCAAGAATGTATACACGTTTTCTACATTTGCAACATGTGCGTCTGTATGGAGTTTGAGACCACAACGTCTGCCGGCTCTCAAGCTGCTCCTTGGTCCAATTTGATTTACATTTTTGCTGTTTGATAACTCTGGTTTTATAACCGGCAATGGAAATCTTTCTCATGTGGTGTTTTTATGAATTATTGCTGTAGGTGGAAAGGTCAGTAGCTGAAAAGTGACGGATGGTCAGACAGGAAAGTTCAGTATGGTGGAGCCTGCATATAGTCATGGCAAATTGATACACTTTTTAAATATGAATATAGAGGCATAGTTGAAATGCATTTCTCAATTATTAGTATAAGCCACCTTAGATAGGGGTATTCTCACTTCTCAAATATGAAGCTTTGTTTCTAGGTATTGGGACAAAACACTATTCTATCATGTAAATTAACAATTTAATTATTTTTCATTTTGTTTAAAGAGTATAATGAGTAAAGCGAGGTAAAAGTTGTATTTCAGTTTTATTCTAAACTTTTTTTGATCTCCACTGCAATGTCACAAATGACCTAAGATCTCATACCCATTTCACATACAAATGCCAGTCAGACGCGTTCAAAATGCCGTTCATTGATATATTTAGCGGTTTACTGGAGGCTGCTACTTAGTTACTTTGTGACGGAGTATGTATGGGAACAATAAATAACATTTCCAGGCCCGTATTTATACCCTTTAAAAAAAAAAAAGTGTATTTACTAGGTTTTTTCTCTTACTCTGTTGCAATGCTTGAAACTGATTGAGGCACAAGATTGACCTCTAAAAGGTGATACTTTTGGCATAAAGGTATATTTTTTAGTTTTCAATCACTGTGACAATAAGTTGTTGGGCTATGGTTTTTATGGGATTTGTAGTTTCCAATATTTGAACATAATCTCCCTGGAGACTTTAGAAGGGCATACAATACATGATGCGATTTATAAATCCGATGTGGCGGCTGTCAGACAAAGGGCGGCGATGTATATAAATAGTGCAGTCGCTAAGTGAAGATCATAATAAATCCTCCACACATAACATCCAATATTTTCCCTGTTCCTTCGTGTTGGAGGAACAGGGAAATGTCTATGGGCTCACAAGACCACAATATCTGTGTTCTATCCTTGTATGAGCTGGGTGTCAGGTAAAATGTTTGTCGGTCTGGCCTTTGCTGCTAAGTGTTATGTGTTTTGCACTTAATGAGCCTCATTCAAACTTGTTTAATGATGGTGTAATATACCCCTTTCATACTGAAACCCTGGTTCAACCTAGGTCACTGAACACTTGATTCAAGCTCTACATCAGGGCTTGACAAATTTCTTTAAGATGTAGGAGCCAGATAAACTAATAGGGACCGTGCACGCCCCCAAAAAACGGCCATTACATATACCAGGGGCGTAATGCTCATTACATATAATACCACATGCCGTAACTACATATTATGCCACATAAGTTCCGCTTATACCTACATGCTCGTTGCTATGGGTTACATGCTTGACGCCAGGGGTTAACATGCTTATTGCCAATGGGGTTAAGATGCTCTGCCAGGGGTCAATATGCTTGTTGCTATGGGGTTACCATGGTCTGCCAGGGGTTAACCTGCTCATTGCCAATGAGGTTAACCTGCTGTGCCAGGGGTTAATATGCTTGTTGCTATGGGGTTACCATGTATTGTCAGGGGTTAAACTGCTTGTTGCCATGCCATAGTCTGACAGGAGCTGGGGGTTAGTAGCAGCGGCGGTGGCCAGTTACACCCGAAGCTGCTACTGCTGTCTGCTCTGACAGCGGCAGCCGGGTACATATGGTGCATATCCACCCGGAGGAGGAGCTGGAGCTGCTGCTTCTGTGTGCAGGGGAGATCGGGCTCTGACAGTGCCAGCAGCTGGATACATGGGTGAACCAGCCAGAGCTGCTGCGTGGTGGAGAGGCAGGGCTGCTGCGGCTGCAGTACAGCGATGCCGGCTCTAGCGGACATATAGCCGTGCACCCGGCCATGACCAGATTCTGCTTCCTCCCCAGAAAAATCTGGTCGCCGTGGCACCCGGGGTTTGTCGAGCCCTGCTCTACATACTGTTTTAACCGGACCCAGGTCATCCACTGTCCCACCCATGTTAACTCCCGGATCACTCAACCCTGTTTTTTTTTTTTTTTTTTTTTTGTTTTTTTTTTTACAGGGAACATTTCAAACCGGGATATGACCTGAGTTAACCCAGCAATGACCTGGGTCAAAGTGGAGGTGTCAAAGGAGTATACATTTCTTTTGCTATACACAATAGAAGGAATAATACTGTTCAGTTGACAGTCTTGGGAAAGAACACTTCCTAACGCAATTGCATTTATTCACTGGACAGTCCCTGAAAACTAAGCACGTTTGCCGGCAGAATTGGACTAGTTCACTGAGATATTGGTAGAATCTGAAGCCGCTTTGTTTATTTTCTTACACTATTTATAGGCACCCACAGCAATTGCTCACTGATTGTGACCTCAGAAATGCATATTGTATGAGGGTGTGCTTTTGTACCCTCTGCCTCCAGAATATCGCTGCAGATAGAGTGCGTGGAAGGAAAGTTAGGGTCAGGCAGTAATGGGGAGAGTTAAGCCCCGTACACATGGGGGAAGATATATTGCTCAGCAGAGGTAATTAGCAGAGTTAGGGCGAGATTCTCTATTACAGAAATGCGGTAAAAACCCCGTTATCGGGGTTTTTACCGCATTTCTGTATTCTCTAACCTCCCTCCGCAGTGTCACCACTGCGGAGGGAATCGCCAGCAAAAGCTGGTGGTTCCCTGCAGAAGCCTATGGGCTTCTTACCGCAGCGGTAATAACAAGCAGTTATTTATTTTTAAATGTGGATAAGTCGAATTCTAAGCGAAGATATTTGTGTCTCCGCAAAGATTGACTACCCTATTACATGGAAATATGCGGCTTTACATTGCGGTGGTACTCGTCAGCATGTCGCTCTGAATTGACAACTTATTTATTTTAATTGTTTTTGCATCATGCTTTTGTGTACCCACATTCCTGAAAACTGTTTTGCATTCTGTAAAATGTGTGTATTACTGTTATCGTGTAGCAGTAAATTGGAACGAGTAAGAGAACATGAAATGTTAATGAACCCTTGGTATTTTGATTACCCCTGCATAGGCTGTCAAACTTAAAGTGCCCATACACTAGTAAGATTTATCTTCAGATCTGGCTGGTTGGAACAAAAACATGGTTATGGATGAGTGACAGTTTGTCAGTTTTCCAGCATTTCCAAGCAAATGGTCAACTGTCATTTGCTCTCATCCATAACCATGTTTTTGTTCCAATCAGCCAGATCTGAAGATAAATCTGCGTTTGTATGGCCACCTTTACCCTGACCCATAAGTTTTCCACATGTTTGTGTTTAAAGAAATCCGCAAAACATGACCTGTTGATGGTTCTTGAGAACTGGAGTTGGGAACCTCTGCTCTTAGCTATATTGTGCCCTTACAAGAGGATTACACCTACTACTCACACTATTGTTTGCAATCAGCTGCTTTTGTGAGCTGCATAGTTTTTATAACCTGTACATTCCAGTACCTTTAAGGAAGACAAACACAAAGAACATAGGTAAATAAGAGCTGCCTGGGCTGTTTTGCATGACTGCCTGATCAGCAGTGAACCACTTGAAACACTGGCTGTTCCAGCAGCTTTTATAATCTCTGTACAATTCCATTTAAAGGGCCACTACACAGAAAGTATAATAAAGTATGCGATTCAGGGTTCTATTCCTGCAGTGTTGTAAGCAGGGCTGTGGAGTCGGTAGATAAATGGTCCTACTCCGACCCGACTCCAACTCCTCGTACGGCTGCCCTCGACTCCGACTCCTCTGTATTAATATGCAAATGTATTTGATACATTCCTTGAAGGAAAGAAAGGCATCATACATAATGGGGGAAATTCACTAAAGGAAATTTGTAAAAAAAATAGGTGTATTTGTATCCAGAAATACACTTATTTTTGACATTTACTACCCCAAAAATACGACAATTTGTAGTCGTATTCATGTGCTATCAATAGGAATACGAATGGCTGTATTTTCGGGATAGTAAATGTCAAAATTAAGTCTATTTCTGGATACAAATACACCTATTTTTTACAAATTTCCTTTAGTAAATTTCCCCCATTATTACTACATAAACTAGAGGCTGGGAAGCCAACAGTCTACTTTATTGAACAGTTTAAGCAAAGGACAAACACAATGTTTGTCCGCTGGTTTGCTTGCTCGTCACCGTTCAATTCACGGACACAAGGAACGATTTCTTTACCGAATCGTTACTGGCGACGAAAAATGGTGCCTGTACATCAATATGAACCAGCGTAAGGAATGGCTTAGCCAAGGTAAACAAACGACCCCGCGCATGAAACAAGATCTTCATCCGCGTAAAAAGATGTTGCGCGTATGGTGGGAGAGCTTGGTTTAATGAATTTTTCGAGTCTACACCAGGTGATTTCTACCAACGAGGTATGAAAACCTTATTGAACGTTGGAAATAAGTTGTAAACTACAAGGGAGAATACATTTATAAGTATTGGTGCTCCGAATTGTGCGTTGTGTGCCATATAGTGAAGCACATGAAAAGCATGCTTTTTCACGGTCACTTAAAGTGTTCGTTTTGCGGTTACGTGAGGCACTGCATGCATTGGTCTTTATTCTTACAGTAGAGAAGTCATTAATTATAATTTTCGGAGTCGGTGCATTGTTTGCCGACTCCGACCCCAGGTACTCGAAATTTACTCCAACTCCAACTCCGACTCCACAGCCCAGGTTGTAAGTATTCATGTGATCTATGGTATTCACAAATACTTACATGCTGAAAAGCAGAGCCCCCTCTGAGCAGAAGTGCAGTGCACTGAGATACTGTATTTTCAGCAAGTATATAATGACTGACAGGCAAAGCAGAGAACACACATTCGGAGGCAGACAGGACACAAAGGTGAGGGCCGAGCTGAACAGAAATGTGTGAATGTGAGATGTTTCGGGGGAGATTTATTATAGCTTCTAAAAGTGTAAAGCGCTGATGTTTCCCATAGCAACCAGTCACATTCTATAACTTTCCTATGCATTCTAGAAAATTATTAGAATTTGTTTGGTTTCTTCTGAATATGGTATATAGACCATGACAACCATGACAACCAATCAGAGCTACTAATTTAGCACATTCTAGAAGATATATAGAATCTGGTTGCTATGTACAATATCCCATCTTCAATAGAACTTCCATCTTTTGTAAATGTACCCCTGAGAGCCTTATAGACTATTAATGGGTTTGTGTACCGCCATTACTGAAGATTTGTGTATTTGTTACTGCTGCATAGAGCATGTGAGACAGATGTACTAGCTTTGGAGAATGATAAAGTAGAGAGAAGTAAAGGACCCAATTCAGTTACATGTATAAAGGAAAAATATTACTGCCACTTGCGCTATAATCCGTGAGCAGCTGGGCACCTCTTAAAAGTTCAGCTGTACTTTTAAACAACAAGGTTGCAAACAACGATTGAAATCGGGCTCACCAGCACCAAAAATACACAGCCCTAGATATTGTTCGGAAGCTTGTTATAGAAGCTGAAGTTGGATGTTTCGCCTCTTTAGGCTATTGGTACTATGTTTAGGCTATTGGTACTTCACTTGCATAAGAGTTTGTGCTTGTGTGCCCACAAGGTATCTTTATCTTTTGCAGATGCCCAGGCAGTAACCTGATCATCAGAAATCTGCAGAGGATAGCTAGATCACCAATACACACATAGCAATGTGTGCATGGGCGATCTGTGCTAACTCTGCATTCTTTATACACATGCAAGGGATATCTATCTAGATCTTGGCTGCATGCGCTAAAGATCTGAGCGGGCATCACATCGTATCGCACATTGCTATGTGGTGTACACATGGGGCAATGTATGCTTAATTTCTAGACCGGTCTCTTTCAAAAAGCGTCAAAAATCGCCCTTTTGTGTATACACCCTATCTGAATACTGCAACAGAGAAACAAGAGAGCATGTGCACCATACAGACATTCCTATTCTAATAAATGTGGTAATTGTACATAATTTACAAGGTTGTACTTGATGAATGTATGTCTTGTTTTTTTCCCCCTAAATGGCTAGGTCACTATGGGCCAGATGCATTGATGCTCCTTTCACACCGCAAAACCTGCTTAGACCAGGTATTCAAAACGGTTTTTAAAACTGGTCAGCACCCCTTACACACCGCATGTAAATACCTGGTCTAAAGCAGGTTTGCGGTGTGAAAGCAGCATCAAAGGTGGTGTGACAATGAGTTTGGAGGAACACCACAGCACCCCTAGATGATGGCAATCCTTGCAGAGTGTGCACCTCGGGGCAAGAGGGTAGGGCTGACTCGGGCAGACCGTGATCTCCAAGCCCCCGATTCTCAGGCTGTAAGCAGCATCCTATATTAGTCCAGTCCACGCGTGGAAATGGTCAGGGATCAGTGCTCTGCAGCCATCAGGACATGCCAGGAAGCCTTGCTATAGGAACGAGCGCTGAGCACTGCAGAGGAATGCCTGTCACTACTTAGCTTGTGCAAGAGAAGACCCCCAGAAGACCCCCAGAAGACCCTCTCCGGCTCATACCCCCTCATCCCCCGATACCTGAGGAAGGGGCAGGGTAGCATTAGCCGGTCCACTCTGAGCCAGCGCCGTGCATATATGAGCGACCGGCTCATTAAATATGCACGGCGATGGGGACCAATAGTGCTCACTGCTGCCTGGGTACCGTTTCAGACAGAAAAAAAAATGGGTCTGAAACGGGTAGGACCCTGCTTTTTTTTACAGTTTTAAAAAAACAATTATTTTAAAATGGTAAATTCACTCTGGACCTTTCAGACCGCACATATTACCGTTTTGAAACGGTAAAAAATGGCAATATACCTGTTAATATGTGGGGTCTGAAAGGGGCATAAGCTTCAAAAGTGATAAAATGGAGAGTGATAAACAGCCAGCCAATCAGCTCCTGCCTGACATTTTTTAAACAGTCTGTGACATGACAGGTAGGAGATGATGCTGGTTGTTTATCTCTCCATTTAATCACTTTTATAGCTTGGTGCATCTGTCCCTATGTATGTTACAAGGTGAGCAGGGCCCTCCTACCTCTAAGTTGGTTTGTTTCTACCCAGTTTGTTTAATCACTGTCTCCAATTTTAAAGCGCAACAGAATATGCTGCACTATATAAGAAACTGTACAATATTATGAGCCCACCCACCACATTTTAAAATAGCCTCATTGCCTCAGTCACTAACATTATACGAGTTCACCCCAGGGTGTAGTGTACAGCCAAACCATTTCATCCTAACCAACCCAGGGCACCAAAAAGAAACAGTGAGATATCCGAGCGTTAAGCTGTGCACACATGTGGCGGGATGTTCGAACATCCGCTGCCCTGTATCGCTTCCCCCCCCCCTTCGCCGGCCACGCATTCCTAATAATCACATATGCTTCAACAGTGGGGTAGCCAACTCCAGTCCTCGAGAGCTACCAACAGTTAACGTTTTCCAAGAATACAGAAATGCGATAAAAACCTCAATAATGGGGTTTTTACCGCATTTCTGCTCGATTTTTGACACTATAGTCAAAACTGCACAGTGTTCAGCTGCATGCGACCCTGATATGCATCTCCTGAGGCATCTGTACTGCATTGCTAAATAGACTGTGCAGGCAAGTCTATCTTCGCCATGTTGCCTGTAGAATGTATTTGGGCTAGGGCCAAATGGCAAGATAGTGTAAATGTTAAGTGCAAAAAAAATCATATAGTCACAATTTAGACTGAATCGCAAAGTGTGTACACAACATTAGGGCCAGATGTATCCAGCTTAAGAGTGATAAAGTGGAGATTGATAAACAACCAGTCTGAAACATGGCAGTTCAGAAAGGGCTTTTTGAATGTTATCTTTCACAATATCGTCTAGTGTACACATAGTTAACGATGATTGATGTCTACCGAACATGCAAGTCAATATAGCCAAGTGACCTGAATGTATAGTGGGCTGATATCATTCAGTGTGGACACACAGGCAGTTGATAAGTCGGGTTTTTGGCATTGAGTCATCCAGCATCCACCCCTTTCACAACGCAAATGATGGGTTGCACCCGAGATTTTGACAAGGGTCTGTCCTGGGAGCAACACAGCATTTGCGAGGTGAAGCTCCCACAGCGACCTGGAAATTGGTTGGGTTGAAGCAGCAGCGCATCATTGTGAGGTGGAAGAGGTGGCGGCGTTTGGAGCTGACTCTGCCTTTACTCGATAGTGTAAGCGGGACCTTGATCGCTTGACCTGGGTAACTGGTTTACACTGCCCAACACCCCGGGTAAAATCCTTGTTTTAACCTGGGTCAGAATGGCACTTTCACACCGCACAGAGATTCGGGTCGGACATACAACCAGTATGTAACCAATTTTATATACAACCAGTATGTTGAAATTAGAGTAGAACTATATATAAATATGGTCAACAATATTGATTGATATACACACAAAAAAACAGACACCATTTTTTTTATCGCTTTTTCCATTTCTTTTATTTTTTTTCACAAATTAGGAGCTTAAAATATAAAAATTAAAAGTGATCTTTTTAATTCTTTCCTTTTAAGTTCACCAGCAAAGAGACCATTATTTTCCCTCTTGGTGCTAATAGTCCACATCCATTGTCTTTGGCTGCACCCACATCTAAATTAATGGATCATGTTTTAGGATTACAGGTTGAGTATCCCTTATCCAAAATGCTCGGGACCAGGAAAATTTTGGATAACGGATTATTCCGTATTTCGGAATATTTTAATATTTCAATGATGTATCTTGAGGTATCTTGCATTTATGTTGTACATATACATCAAACACATGAAATAAACACAAATATATTTTATTTGTGCATAAAACAAGGTTTCAAAACCTGAAACAAAGTTTGTGTACAATCTCAGGCACTGAATGTGAATGCCAAGCAATCAATGTCTTGCACATATATAGTGCCAGTTACATATCATGTCCTCAGTAGTGCTGTTACAGATGTCCCCAGTAAGTTTTTAGCAAAAAATGTATGGTTTTCGGAATAATTTGGATAATGGATATTCGGATACGGGATACTCAACCTGTACTATCATTTAGGGATTTTGTATAGATATTTTAATACCAGTGGTGTAATGAGACGGAGGAGAACTGTGTCAGGACGTTTTTTTTTTTTTTAATAACTAAAGGAATTGTAGTGGTAAATTCTATATTGTCCATCCAATCCCATTTTCCCAGCAACACATAGCTGTTAGCATTTCTGAATGGGAAATTAGGATAAATCGGACAACTGTTCCATAAATTCAAAAGTGAATAGTTGGAAAAGAATTGTGAGGAAACAGTTTGTATTGTAATCTATCTTGTAGTGCTCCTTATGTTCAAACTTGTTGACAGCCTCAAGGCTTCTGGGATTCTCACTGTATTTTCATATGTTTATAACTTATCCATATATGGGTATCAAGACTCTCATCGGAGGAGGGGACAACTCACGTTTTCCTGTGCCTTTCTAAATATATTTATTTTGTACATTTTAAATATTTTTTTTCAAGGCCATGTCTGACGTTTATGTGGTTAAATTACCTTGAATACATTTCAGCTTGGTCTTGTCTGAAAATCAGGAGTGCAGATGGAATTCTGGTGCTGTTGCTTTGTGTGTTTGATTGTGACGCGAGTCCGCATTGCTGACATTTTGTGATTCACCTGTGGAGTTCATGTCTTTATGTTATTAGTGGAATCTAAAACCTCCACATGCAGTGGGAGTGTGTTCTGTCCTGAAACTAGTGGAGTTTGATTGCTTTTTGTGGTCTATAATCAGCACATTCCATGCAGTGCTGTAGTACGATGTGAACTATGCCGATATTAAAGTAAATAAGATGCTATTAGAACAAGACAGCTTGTAGAAACACATTTGTTTGTTTCGTGTTTATTTCATTCATCTAATTACACTCTGTATTTGTGTCTATGCAGAAAGCCTAGTCATCCTATAGCAGCCGCCTTACACTGCATACACATTAGGCAATATTTTAGCCTAGCAACAAAGAGGGGGTTTTGACAATCGCACTGGAAGGTAGAAATTATTATACTTAAGGACCCCTTTATTTAGGTAAAGAACAGTATCTACTGAGGGGTGTGCTGCCTTTGGACAATAGAAATTGTTACAAGAAGAGGAAAGAGATTGTCACGTGTAAGGCGCACCTGGAGAAAAAGATTTAATAAAATATAACCTATTTTATTTATTTTAAAAACTGCGACATAAAACGCATATAAGGGTAAGACAAGGTAAGTATAAAAAGGGGGGGGGGGGGAACCAGCGTAGTGGATCCCCCTCTATCCCCAATTAATCTATTATGAGTATGTACTTTGTATCAGAGTGAGCACATTAATCAATATTTTATTTATTCAATAGATGACCAGGCGAGAGAAAAATATATATAATGTGCTGTTTCCAGCTACTTGGCACAATTGGGCAGACAAATGTTGGTTGTGGTATAAACACCTCAGGTACTTGGCTAATTTAATTGCCGTGGGTGTCCACTACCTTTCACTTCTGCTTTCACAGTGTTATTACGTGTCACTGTACATGCATCAAACACAGGGAACAGTCAATAATTTTACTGGTGCTTGCCCCTGAAGAGATCGGCTATTTATATAGCCGGGGGTTGTCCACTGAGTGTGACCTGTGTGCATGCAATGCTAGACATATTTGTGCCACAAATTATCCCTCTTTTGTAATGAGTATGTACTTTTGTGTCAGATAGGTTGAGCGCATTAATCAATATTTTCTTTATTCTATAGGTGAGATGGCGAGAAAAAAAAATGTACAGACAATTTGTATAATGTGCTGTTTCCAGCTACTTGGCACAACTGGGCAGACAAATGTTGGTTGTGGTATAAACACCAAGTATTTGGCTAATTTAATTGCCGTGGGTGTCCACTACCTTTTACTTCTGCTTTCACAGTGTTATTACGTGTCACTGTACATGCATCAAACACAGGGAACAGTCATTAATTTTAACTGGTGCTTGCCCCTGAAGTGATCGGCTATTTATATTGCCGGGGGTTATTCACTGAAGGTGACCTGTGTGCATGTAATATTGGACATATTTGTGCCACAGTACTAGGGACAGCACACAGAAATATCTCTGATCAATGCTGATCCTTGTAATTTCATGTCCACCGCCGGCTTCTCCCTTAGTGGTGGGAGAGAGCTGCGCTGGACGTGTGTGCACTGGCGTCTCAGTGTAAGTGTGGTCTGTCCGCCGGCTTCTCCCTGAGGTGTTGGAGAGAGCCGCACCGGACGCCGTGTACACTGGTGCCTCAGAGTAGGTGTAGTCTGTCTGCCGGCTTCTCCCTTATGTATTGGAGAGAGCCGCACCGGACACTGACTGCACATGCACTCATGCAGTGAAGGGTGTCGGGTCTGTGTTGGTATCACTAGCAGTGAGTGCTACCGTGATCCAAGCCCGGTCACCGATCAAACACCTCTGTCATACAATGCGCTGCCTATCTAATACACAAATCCAAATGCATTTAATGGAGAGGGGAAAGGGGGGGGGGGGATTAACCCACTACGTGTGTTTGGTCGGCGCGTGTCACCACCAGCTTGGTTCTGATGAAGCTGGTGGCGACATGCCACAGCCTGCCCCTTCACTGTATATTCCTTAGACCAGTGGTTCCCAAACTGTGTGCCTAGGCACCCTGGGGTGCCTCAGGACACTTGCAGGGGTGCCTTGGGTTGGTGGACCAGGATCAATTCATATTATTTATGGACAATGCACCAAACAAAACCAGTGCTGGTGGCTGCAATCATAATATATGTGGACAAACAGAAGCAAATCCTGTCCCTCACCAGATAACTGTGACCTATAAACACAATGCACTTAATTTAATATTTAAGCATTTGGCCTAGGGGTGCCTTGAAAATATTTTGATGCTCTAGGGTGCTGTGATTCAAAAAAGTTTGGGAATCACTGCCTTAGACTGCCCCCCTTCTCTGTATTTCCTCCAGCCTGCCTCCATTCACCGTATGTCTGCCTGACCATCTTTCTCTGTATGTCCCCCCTTCTCAATGTCCATCACTGCCTCCATTCACTGTATGTCCCAAAGCCTGACCCTCCTTCACTGTATGTCCCCCAACCTACTCCCATTCACTAAGTCCCACAGCCTGCCTCCCCTTCTCTGAATGTCCATCACTGCCTCTATTCACTGTATGTCCCCCAGCCTGACCCTCCTTCACTGTATGTTTCCCAGCCCCTTGTGAGAGCCAGAGGACGGAGAGGCAAAGACGGAACTGCAAGGACAGGAGATGCTTGGGCTCCCGCTGCTGCCCTCCTCCACTCTGCACCTCCTCCCCGCACACTGCTGTCACTGTGATTGCGGAGGAGGGTGATATACAATTGCAGCTGCAGGGGTTGGATGCATACTCACCCGAAAGACGGCAAACACATCTCAATGTGGCGGCCGGCACCTCCTCACTTCTGCAGACAGCAAGGTAAAGACACGCTCGCCGGGGCCCCACCTTTAGTGCTGTGTGTCCCGCATCTGATGCTCCACCCGCTTCTGGCTGGAGGCTGCAGGCCGCTTGAAATGACGGCACGGGCCGCACTTTGGACATGCCTGGTCTAGTGTCTATAACATGCATGCTCCCACTAGCGATGTCCTCTGTACATGTAGCTCAATCAGAGGATATAGTCAATAACTGCGTACTCTTGGATGCGGATTTAGACTTCAGCAAGACATCAATTTGGGGCCCCGCTCCCACAAACAATACACAAACCACGTGCCAGCTGCTGATAATTGCACACCACTCTTTCTTTAATCCACAAGCCACACCTATTATTCTGAGTACTTATTACACCCATTAGTGTGACTGCACTATATATATCTGTGCCTCCCCCTCCCGCCCACACTGACTGTAGCATCCCTTTAGAATACTTTTTGCAGTTGTCAGTCACTGACTGTATACATGTTCCCTACCTTCTTCTATCTTCTCTAGCCGCAACCCAGTTCACCTCTCTGTGCATGTGATGTTATGGGTCACACGCAGTGCAGTCCTCATTAATTGTGCTTCCCGGGACTAAATGATGCGGTCAATATGCCGGCGGTCTAAATGTCGACGCCGGAATCCCGGCCACCGCAATGCCGGCACTTTGTCCCTCCTATTGGTGTCCACGACATAAAATAGTGTGCCGAGCATAGCAAGGCACCGGGCCCGCTGCATGTAAGGGGGGGTGACCCCCCCCCCCCCCCCCCCTTGTCGGGATTCCGGTGTCGGTATTTTGGCCGCCGGCATTTCATACCGGACCCTGCCAGGGCTGTGAAGCCCCCATCTGTCCATGATAAAATGCAACAACCAGAGTAAGTTAAGGTGCATACACATGGAACGATTTGGCTAACAATTCACTCAGAACTCCTGGACATATCATTTGGTGTTAATAGTGAACACTTGCACATGAATAATCGATCTTTAACGATGGAGGAGGGGAGTGGTTGCCAGTCAATCAGCTTTACCAAATCGTTTATCGTGCATCATACACCTGAAACGATTTTGGACACATTGCAAAAGATGCATGAAAGATCATAGACCTCTCAACGAGCGTCGGGTACACCCTTCAGCATCGGTATCGGTCATACACAAGAAACGATTGGATGTTCCAATCGATTGGAAACGCCCAAATTGTATGCAAAATTGTTCCATGCGTGTATGTACCTTAACTCTGTGCTTCAGAAACGTTCAAATAGCAGCTGCCAAGTGCCAATAAACCCCAGGGGGTGAGGTGGGGTGGGATGTACCAAGCAGCATATGTACTAACATATGCAATAAGCAACACAAACAGCAGCTCTCCCGATAAGAACTGCCCTTTGCGATCCCTGCGGTTGCCTGGACTTCCTTGTTTGTAATGGGGAAAACAGAGCTTTTACCACATTTTTTAGATCGTACATCCTGCCCATAGAGTTCTAAATAGTGTAAAAAAAAAAAAAAAAGTTTGAAGTACTTGTTTGATTGTAAAAGGAAAAGTAAACATAAAAGAAAAAAAATGAAATAAAAATATAAGCAGAAACATGCACAAAGTGCACTGTGAGAGATGTTGCAGGTAAACAACTTTGTCTATGTCTCACTGTGATTCTCCGGGTAGTCAGGGTAAGGTTGCAGCTCTTAGAAGTGTCAGATTCTACCAGTGCCTGGAGTGTTTCAGCCACTATATCCTAAAGCTGGGGTCTATAAATCATAATGGTTCTGCGTGCTATGGTGCATTGCACGGGGACCAGTGGTCCAAGTGAGATTTTTGAATTGGTGCAAATGGAGATATGACATTTTAGGACACACTATAGCGCGTGCCTTAACATGGCGGAAAAGGATGCGTGGTCAATCAAAAGAGAGCATGTGTTAAAGATGATGGTGATGCGGACACATAGACAGCCACTGACATACTGACAAAGATGGTCATCTACACTGACACAGAAGCTGACACAGATGCTGATAAATGCTGACATGCAGACACTGATAGATACTGCTACAGGTACTGACACTCAGACACTGCCACATGGACAGATGCTGGCAAACGATATAAGGAGGCTGACGCACAGACAGATGGATGTGAACACACTGGCAAATGCTAATACAAAGAATCTGGCGCACATACAGATGCTGACAAACCTACTGACACATGGAGATAAGCTGACACTGATTCTGACACAAAGATACAGATGGTGTATTGAGGTGCGCGTGCATGTCTAGGCGAACCGCACACCGGGGGGGTTGAATAAGCGTGGCTCCTCTGTAGATTGACACAATGAGATGTTGACACTGATGTCGACACACAGACCTGTTCCAATTTTCATCACCACACCGGTTAGCTACAGCTGCTGGAGATACTTGTAGGTGGAAACCTTGCAGTCCAATTCTATCTAAAAATATGGATTATATATGTTAAACAATGCAAATATTTGCATGATTCAAATATGGCAACAAATGTGAAATTTGACCTCCCCAACAGCGATTTGTATATATAATCTATCACTGACTGAGATACTGAATGGAGGTAAGATCTAGATTTTCTGTTTTTGTATTTTTAAATGAGATCATATACAGTTATACGGTTGCTGTCCAGTACACTACCAGATCCTATTGACAATACTTTGGACATAGATCACACTGTAGGGTCAATTAGCAGCTGGGCTCACTGCACAGCTAAAGCTGTACCCGGTGTTATTAAGGTAATGCCGATAGCCTGCTCAGTAGGCCAGAGCTGCAAGGAAAATCAGTGATAGGGGCACACTCTGAGGCTTACCACTCAAGGTAACCCATAGATTCCCGGAACTTAAGAGAACTTGTGGGTTAGCACATAGAGAAACTGGCTAATAACTAAACAGGTCCAAGCATTATTATACCTGGACATGTAGCCACATGGTAGGCCACACAGTCATTGGCGTATATACAATGGGTGCACTCCCTGAACCGATTTAATTTATACATATTACTCTGCTGTCCTGGTGCAGAGCTGCCGATATCACTGGTACCATGTGCCAAGGGATCTGCGCTTGTGTAGTCACTATGCTCGTCACACTATTGTATTCTCCCTCTATGTCCACGTGGAGTATGGAAAAACTGCCTTTAAAAACAAATAAAATAAATATATATATATATATATATATATATATGTATATATATATACAGTATATATATATATGTATATATATACAGTATATATATATATATATATATATATATGTATATATATATATATATATATATATATATATATATATATACAGTATATATATATATATATATGTATATATATATATGGTACTCTTTACCTAGAACGGCGCCCGCGATCAGAATCGCGGGCGTCGGGGGTAAAAAATCGCGGTCATCGCGGGTAAATCGCGGGTACATCAAAATCGGGTACCCGCGATGACCGCGATTTTCCCATAGGGAACAATGTTAAAAAGCCTGATTGACCGCGATTTTACTTTAAAATGCCTCAATGCCCGCGATTTTCCCATAGGAATCAATGTTAAATGGGCTACAGAGCCCAAATAGCCCCAATTAACCCTTAAATGTCCCCCCAATTTTTGTACGCCACCCCACGATCCACGGCAACCCGAAGCGTGGCGAGCGCAGCGAGCCCGCGAGGGGCGGCAGTACGCGTCCTCCGACCTTTTCATGCCCTACTATCCACGTCGGCGTGGAGTTGAGAATAGAATAGTGTGGCGAGCGCAGCGAGGGGACGCGGATACCTTCACAGGTAAACGCGTCCCTTCGCGGGCTTCACAGGTGTCCGCGTCGCCACGGACACCTGTGAAGTCCGCGAGGGGACGCGTATAACTGTGAAGGTATCCGCGTCCCCTCGCGGGGCTCGCTGCGCTCGCCACGCTTCGGGCTCGGTGGCTCGCTGCGCTCGCCACACTATTCTATTCTCAACTCCACGCCGACGTGGATAGTAGGGCATGAAAAGGTCGGAGGACGCGTACCGCCGCCCCTCGCGGGCTCGCTGCGCTCGTCACGCTTCGGGTTGGCGTGGATCGTGGGGTGGCGTACAAAAATTGGGGGGACATTTAAGGGTTAATTGTGCCTATTTGGGCTCTGTAGCCCATTTAACATTGATTCCTATGGGAAAATCGCGGCCATTGAGGCATTGAATGCAAAATCGCGGTCAATTAGGCTTTTTAACATTGTTCCCTATGGGAAAATCGCGGTGATCGCGGGCATCGCGTCGCGGCCGTTTATGTACTGCCCGCGATGTCGCGATCACCGCGATGGGCGCCGTTCTAGGTAAAGAGTACTATATATATATATATATATATATATATGAAAAACTAATTTCAACCCTCTTCATGTCGACTTATTGCTTGTGTTGGTCTTTTTCATCTGTCGCCCTTATGACTATCGACCACGGCCCCGCAAGAGGCACCGCAGTTTATTGAATCTGCTCCTAGTAGTCTAAACTCCATTTTGGACAATGTATTTCATAGGATTAGGTAACGTTGGTATGAAGACTAAGGTTAATGCATGGGTCTTCAAACTGCGGCCCTCCAGATGTTGTGAAACTACAAATCCCAGCATGCCTTGCCACAGTTTTGCTAGAAGGGAGTGTTAAAACTGTGGCAAGGCATGCTGGGATTTGTAGTTTCACAACATCTGGAGGGCCTCAGTTTGAAGACCCATGGTTTAATGTCTTGTGAGTGTAATTCAGTTGTTTTTCCCTGCAGCTGGCGTTAGATGGTGCCCAACAGAGCTAATAATTTTATTCAATTTTCATCTTGCAGCCTCTGCATTAACGCAGTAAAGCAGCTTTCCGTGGCCAAATCTTATCCTTCTGGGCGTGCACACGTGGCCTATGGGACCCGCACATGTACAACGCTCCGATGGATGCCCAGAAATCAATTCAATTGTGCCCCCCACCTTACACATTATACTTGGCTTTTAGTGTAGGTTAAAGGGTAACTATTAGCTTAAATGCTAACTAAGAATTATTAGAGGTTTTATATTTGCTCCAGACACACTAAGTGATACTTTTATTTTGCTTATTTTGGCCATTCTGAGCAATATCCTTTGTAATATCTGTTGGTGTGTGCGTGCTCAATATAGTTATCGATGCACACTTCCACGGGGGGGTTAACAACTCCAACGGGCAGTACGGATGGTGTTAGCATGACTGCCTCACAGCATTGAGGTCATGGGTCCGATTCCCACCATGACTCTAACTGTGCAGAGTTTGTATATTCTCCTCGTACTTGTGTGGGTTTCCTTCGGGTACTCCGGTTTCCTCCCACAATCCAAAAATATACTGGTAGATTAATTGGCTCCAAACAAAATTAACCCTAGAATGTCTGTGTGTTTTGTGTACATGTGGTAGGGAATATAGATTGTAAGCTCCACTGGGGCAGGGACTGATGTAAATATTCAAATATTCTATGTAAAGCGCTGCGGAATCTGTGCACACTATATAAGAAACGTAATAAATATATAAATAATATATAAATAATAACCCCGTCCTCTGTACATGCAGCTCAATCTTGACTGCATCATCAATGACTGCTTGTTCAGCGGGGGACCCAATGACGACACCGAACAATATCGTTCAGGGTGTATGCACTATATCGTTGGTGATATTGTTCATAAAGAATACAGTCCGTGTATGGAGCATAAGAAGCTGCTGTTGTATCTAAAAAAATACTTTAACCATGAATGATGGTCCCCTATCTGGAGCCTCCGGTGGCTGATTTATGTGTTATATCACCAACAAATGTCATTAAAGCGCAGCAAGATGCAAACCGCATGACTCTCCCTCCTTCCACTGCATGTTAACCTGTGTACACGCCAGGTGATTTGCGGCACCACCAATATCCTTAACCTTATAGACTGTGTACCTGGATATAGCACATACACTGGGCGACTTTGAGCTGAAAGTCACTGAAAATACTCAGTTTGAGCGGCTTTCAGCTCAGACACCCAGTGTGTATGCCCCAGCGATGAGCGCTCCCGCAACATCACCGGGAAAGCCGTTGAGGACGGTTTTGCATAGCTCTCCGTCGGTTCTGGGCAGGGGGGAAAGTTGCTCAGTGTGTATGCACTGAGCGGCTTTCCCCACAGCGATGATTGGCATCATCGCTGGGCATAGTCGCCCAGTGTGTATGGACCATTAGACTCCAAACCATTGCAGCTCTGATGCCTGGTATACTAACACAAAGTGTTCTTGCTGTTTTCAGTGCCAATGTGTAGTAGCTTCATTGGGATTGGTAACAGAGGAATCTAATGTACCCACATTTATTACTGCTATCCTGGTTATACACAGAATGCAGGACTGAGGCAGAGCTGGTTCCTGCTTCAAGTTCAGGCAGGCTGGTTCAGCTGAGGGTGGAATTGATTTCTCAGGAATATACAGTTCCTGATCGAGCAGTGTATTGTGCCGTACATTTAATGCAAAACTCGGTAGCTTGTTTTTCCGACTAGTGGTGTAATAAAATCCTCGAACTCTATTCTAATGCCCCAAGTTAGGTACATTATAATATGCAGGGAACTAGCCTATGGAATATGCAGGGAATTACGGTCAGAAGCAGGGGAAAACGGCTGGGATTCCGACTGGGAATCTCAGGTTGAATACCCCCCTATGTGTAGCACAGGTTTGTTACTGTGGTTAGCAAATCTGTGCCATAACACTGAAAATATGGTACTGTGCTTGGAAATTAGGGGCAGATAGTAATGATAGGATCTACGTACAACAGATTGGTCAGCAGGTGTACTAAACCATGGATAGAGAAAAAGATTTTATAAATGCTTGGAGAGAGCTCTGTACCAACCAATCTGATCCTGTCAATTTTTCAAACACCATATTGAGGGGGAGATTCTCTAAACTAAAAATGCAGTAAAAACCCTGTTTATCGGGTTTTTACCACATTTTGGGATGCCCCATAGAGGCCTATGGGCTTCTACCGCGACCCACTGCCGCCCCCCATGACTTCCCCCTTCACCTGTGTCTGGGCAGCACAGTGTGACCTCCTCCTCCCTGCACTGTGATCCTCTTCCGGGTGCAGGGAGGAGGAGAGCCAGGCGCAGCAGTGCCAGGTAAGGGAGGGAGGGGGGTGCCGCTGGGACTTGCTGACTCTCACCGCAAAGGACAGCTCTTAATGCAAGAGCTGTCCTTTGCATTAATTATCGCATAGGTTAGAGCATATGATAATTATGCAGGCGAAGGGGGGCGGAGCTGGGCTGCGGATCTTAGAACATCCCGGCCAAAGTGAGAAGCTGGTTGGAACATGAGCTCTCTCCATCGTTTGATAAATCTTCCCCAAAGTATCAACCAATTGTTGATTTTTTTTTTTTTGTCAAAATGGATAGCCCAAATCCCACAGTGTGCACAGTTTTATTCTTTAGCACCAGTGTCCAGCCCTTATTTTCTGACTGTGGGAACAGGTGAAAAAAGAACTGAGCCAGTCAGACAGATATAACTGCTTGAATGATTTCCCAAATCCACAGGACATGACCTGTTGTGACGTACAGCTTTTAGTTCCAGTTTACGCAGTGATAATCCTGGGGTATGTGGCTAGCTTCTTCTGATCGCTGTAATACTGTACTAAACAACTTTAAGTGGAAAACTATGTTCCTTCACGCTTGTTATATGAAGTGTTCAGTTTTATATTGGTGGTATAGTTTTAGTAGATAAAACTTCAGAAAAAAGGTGCATGGTAAATAAAAGATGGTAGGTACCTTGCGACCTGAGGAATAAGCTATACGTCTAGCCCAGAGGTGTCCAAACTTTTTGCGACGAGGGCCAGATATGGTGAAGTGTAAATGTGTGGGGGCCGACCATTCAGCCTGACATTCTTTGAATCATTAATCACATCACTCTGCCCCCATTCACTCTGTGTCCCCCAGCCTGCCCCCATTCACTGTATGTCCCCCATTCACTGTATGTTCCCCACTCTGCACCCATTCACTCTGTCCCCCAGCCTGCCCCCCTTCTCTTAATGTCCATCAGTGCCTCCATTCATTGTATGTCCCCAAACCTGACCCTCCTTCACTGTATGACCCCCATTCACTATGTACCCAACTCTGTCCCCATTCCCTGTATGTCCCCCAGCCTGACCCTCCTTCACTGTATGTCCCCCACTCTCTCCCTCCCTTCTCTGTATGTTTCCCAGCCCTTTGTGTGAGCCAGAGGAAGGAGCGGCAAATCAGGCACTGCAAGGACAGGAGATGCTTGGGCTCCCGCTGCCGCCCTCCTCCACTCTGCATGTTTCGGGAGCAAGCTTCCCCCTTGCTGCCCCCCTCCCCAAACACTGCTGTCACTGTGATTGTGGAGTAGGGTGATATACGATTGCAGCAGCAGGGGTAGGACACCAAACACATCTGACACTGGTGGCCGGCACCTCCTCACTGCAGCAGACGGCACGGTAAAGGCGCGCTCGCCAGGGCCCCACCTTTAGTGTCCTTTGCTGTGCTTTGCACATCTGATGCTCTGCCCGCTTCCAGCTGGAGGCTGTGGGCCGCTTGAAATGACATCACGGGCCGCATTTGGCCCCCGGGCCTGACTTTGGACATGCCTGGTCTAGCCTATTGTAACTTTGTAAGCATACTAGTATGAAGGTTTTATGGCGTTTGAGATAGCTGTCCTTCACTATTAGAGGAAGGGAATGTTATGAATACAGTGATCTCCTAAGGTGTGTGTAATTTATTATATTATATTGGGGTGTGTAGGCAGCACTCGAAATAAAGAACACAGTCACGCAGTTAATGGCAATGTTTCAATGTACAATGTCTTCATCAGGGTCTAGGAAATAAATATACAATATCACACACACACATAAATACCTACCAGAACCATTTACGCTGCCTCGTCCAACCCGCTCTATCGCGTACAAATGACATAATCAAAGTAGGCAGTTGTGGAGATGCGAAGGGAGCCAACACCAATAGAAAAAAAGCAACGGATGGTGACTAAGCAACAGACATGGCAATATTACAGATAGAGCTAAATGCTGTAAACCAGCGATCAGTATAAATATAGATTGTCATATCAGTATTTTTTTATATTCATAAAATACGTAATGTGGCTAGGTTCTGCCGTGCTTTGGAAAAATAATGAGCGACGGGTTAGTCTTGTAGTAAGAGCCAGTTTGCTAGATTATCTATGTGCGGCAGCGTGCTACTTACATGAGCACGCTGATTAAATGGGATATGGGTCGACAAGCATTGGGTCAACACCATTCGGTCGACATGGGTCTAGGTTGAAAGGTCATTTGGTCTACATGGGAAAGATTGACAGGTCATTAGGTCAACACAAGCATTAGGCCGACATGAGGTTTTCCCCCTCTTTTTTTGAGCCGACGTGCCGACAGGCGGTATTTCATGCCCTTCCCCACTATTTTATTCTCCCACCATGCCCTAGTGCAGGGCTGGGCAATTGCGGCCCTCCAGATGTTGAGGAACTACACATCCCAGGATGCTTTGCATTAGTTTTGCTATGTGGCCATGCTGAAACTGATGCAAGGCATGCTGGGATGTGTAGTTCCTCAACATCTGGAGGGCCGCAATTGCCCAGCCTTGCCCTAGTGGATGCACTAGGGCATGGTAGGAGAATAAAATAGTGTGCTCAAAGCATGGCGAGCGCACGCGGTGCTACGTTTTAGTGTCCGTGTCCACGGTGTCGACATTCGGGTCAAAAAACAGTGAAAACCCCCATGTCGATCTTTTGGCTGTCAAACTTTCCAATGTCTACCTAATGCTTGTGTCGACCTAGACCCATGTCAACCTTTCTGTATGTCGACCTAATGGTGTCGACCCAATGCTTGTCGAAAAACTTCTTGTAGACCTAATGATCCATACCCGATACACCGCAAAGGTTTGTCATGCAGGGGACTGCCTTATTTTGTAATTTCCCCGAATAGGAATGATGCAAAGTGTCTCCTGATACCGTATAACTGCAGGTAACACATCCGCAGCATTTATAACATCCCACTTTAGGGGTACCCAAAAAGCTGCCCATCGTCTGGGGTTGTTCTAAAGGGGCAAAATCATTTTTGACTAAATGAACTTTAAGATTTCTTCCTAGATTGTAGGAGCACATTATATTATGGTGATTTATCACTGATGTAGGCCAGCTATCCTTTGTTCCAACTACTTGGGGACATTGATGTGGACCGGTCAGGGTGAATGCCTCCAGCTGTAAAGAGATTTTATTCTAAACCAGCTGTCTGCCGGACATTCCACCTTCTGGTTAAGTTAATGATTTGTGATTAATTCGTTGCATAAAGTGGTTCTGGTATCTGGTTCACTATAAATATTTATTCATACGTCTATTCAAACATTGGGTTGGGATCATTTGGTCTACAGCATGATGGTCGACAGTCATTAGGTTGACACCATTATGTCGACCTGGGAAAAGTCAACATGGTTCTAGGTCGAAAGGACTGTTGGTTCGACAATGTCTAGGTCGACAGTCAAAAGGTCGACATGGGGTTTTCACAGGTTTTTTAACTGAATGTCGACATGGACATGCTCGCTATGCATCGGGCACACTATTTTATTCTCCCACCACGCCCTAGTGGATGGTAGGGCCTGAAATACCGCCTGTGGGCTCAAAAAGCAGTCGACCTTTTGACTGTTGATCTAAACCAGGCATGTCCAATGTTGGCCCTCCAGATGTTGTAAAACTACACATCCCAGCATGCTTTGCAATAGTTTTAGCATTCTCTAATAGAAAAACTGTGGCAAAGCATGCTGGGATGTGTAGTTTCACAACATCTGGAGGGCCAACATTGGACATGCCTGATCTAAACATTGTCGAACCTACGACCTGTTGACCTTTCCCCATGTCGACCATCATGCTGTAGACCAAATGACCATATCCCCAAACATTTGCCCCCATCCATACTGTACCTTGTTTTTGTAGTCCTGCTCTTTTCTGTTTCAGGCTGCAGTGATCATATCAGAGGAGGCGTGGCCTAATAAGCTCTTGTGATTATCAGCTCTGACATGAGCCAAACACGGATCTTGCACTATCAACTAGGAGTTGTACGTTTGGTAATTAAAATCTAATAATACACAGGCGAGGTATGTGAAACAGGCACTCCCTTATTTTGGGTTGTTTTTCTAAAATTTGATTCTATGTAAAATAACAAGCCAAGCTAATGGATATTTTTATTCCTGCTATAGTCATACATCTAGGTCAGAGGCTTTTATATGGCTTGGAATACCCCAAATCTCACTGAATACACCGTATTCATAATGAAATATTATCACGCTCGGCCATTGTTTGTAGTGACTGATCTTTCATCACACGATTATGGTTTATGTGCGGATTGTGGTGTGTGCCTTTTACCATGGGTGGGTTAAAGCTGCTGTTTTTTGCAGCTTATTTTATGCAATAGTCTTTTAGATAAAAATTCTGCATAAAAATAAAACCTTAGTATGGGTACACATCAGGCATCATAATATATCATCCTGGAGTGGATCGGAACAATACCTCGTCCATATCGATCAGTGTGTGCCTTCAATTGTGCACTCCCATTTGCCACCTGCAGGAACACCTAATCTGCTGCACGTCATATAGGGTAAAATCCCACTATCGATGCATACACATGAATGCAGCATTAAACGGTATATTGTGCGGCTGTACACCTTATTGTGCAGTGTATACGGCCATGCAATGGTCATTGCAAAGCATCATCCTGATGTGTACCCAGCATTAGTCTATGATGGAGTACACTAGGATAATAAACCGAACAATCGGACTATTCTCACTTTTCATGCACGTCCCTCCTCCTATGCTCTTTGAGCTGTTGTCCATCTTGCACATCCCAGGTAACTGCTGCTATCCACTACTATACAACCACTTACATGAGGCAAACGGTGTTGTCTATATTTTTTTTTCATAAACTATGCATTCAAGTCAGAAAGGGAAGTGTGTCGGCAAAAGTGCTAATAGTAAAAAAAAAAAATCTATTTAACTAGGAGAAAGAACAGTGATTCTGGATTTGGCCACTTCTGCATTACAACCTAAATAAATACCTTTTTGTTAGCTTAATCTTTTTCTAATGATTGCCACCAAAGCACTTGCAGTGTTGGATGACATTGGGGGAGATTCTCTAAGGTGAAAATGCGGTAAAAACCCCGTTATCAGGGTTTTTACTGCATTTCGGGATGCTCTAAGCATCCCCTGCCGGGTTACCGCGGCGGGGGGCATCATCAATGGGCTTCTATTGATCAATGGGCTTCTAACGCGAACCCACTGCCGCCCCGCATTGCCCCCTCCCCCCTCACCTGTGTCCGGGCTGCACAGAGCTGTGCTGCCCGGACCTGTGACCTCCTCCCTGCACTGATCCTCTTCCGGGTGCAGGGAGGAGGCTGCGCCGGGTGTGGGAGGGAGAGGAGAGCCGCCGGGACCTGCTGAGACCTGGCGACTCTCACCACAAAGGACAGCTCTTAACGCAAGAGCTGTCTTTTGCTATAATTATCGCATATGTTAGAACATATGCGATAATTATAATTGCGAAGGGGGGCGGAGATTTTTAGAGAATCTCCCCCATTTTCCTTCAAGGGAGAGTTAGTGAATGTGAACCCACTGTTTTCTTGCCTTCTGCCCTTCGCGTCTTCAAGCATGACTTCACTTATGACTAATGGTGCGTACACACAAAGCAATATGATCGCTAGCAATATATTGCTCAGTGACCAGAGATGGTCGCTGATGAAAACGACAGACTGCCAGGAGAAGAGACAGGGGAAGTCGCTGGTTGGAGGAGCAAGATCCAGCGACCATTAGGGGCTTAAGGTGGGAGCACGCACCCGGCTATTTACCGCCGGTGCACACTCCAATCACTGGCAATAAGGTCGCTCAGTGACCATATTGCCAGCGATATATGCTGAAATCGCCCCCGTGTGTACACAGCTTTAGATATCCTCATCACAACCCTGCTCACTTGGTCAGATCCATTTGCCAATTGACACACTTTCCGACATTCAACACTTGGAACATTGAATTCCGACTGTCCAGTTAGTGTCAGAGCCGACAAAAACGTGCCAGATTCTGACTGCCAGGATGCTCCAAAAATCAGAATCCCAGAAGCCCTATCTCTAGGTTCAGCTCTACATGGTTTGCAATCCCGCCTACACTTCTCGATGCACAGCCCGTTTCACCCATTTGGTTGCAAGTGGAGCCTTGATTGCGTTTTGTGCATGACTTAAAGTCCATACACATGGGCATTTTTGCGCCTTGTTTATGCTGAGCGATCATTTAAAAATCACTGGTCGGGAAATCGCCCGGTGCGTACACATTGAGTGATTTTCATCCGGCCAAGCAATGTTCACTGGTGCTGAACCACTTCCACAGTAGGAGACTGGAAAGTGGTTCACTTTGTCGGTAAAACATGCCGATTGACAGTGTCGGTCGGCAATGGTGTGGGAGCGTACGTCAGCCCTCATCGCCCGCCTATACACCTTTGAAGACTTTGAGCTCAAAATCACCTAGTGTATATGGGCCTTTAGAATTGCCCTTACTTGCTCGCAGTTGAACATAGCATGGAAAGTGCTGGAAAGCTCAAGGTCCTTTCCGCAAAATAGAGCTGCATGCAACTCTGAATCAGCCTCTTTATTGTCACTCAATTGTGAAGGGCTTTATCCATGACAGGTTTGCACATGCTAAGCATTGTCTGTTCCCATCAGATGGGCCTGATTCAGCTTTGATAGCAAAACAGAACAGCACACAATGGAGTAACACCATGCTGCCTTGCAGGAGGCAGATGTAAAGGGTGCAGAGAGCGTAAAGCTGGGTGCTCACATAAATTTATCTACAGACGGATCGGGCAGCGTGTTCTCCATGCACGCTGCCCAATCCGTCGGACAGACCTCACAAATGGGTTGGTGCATTTGCATGCACCCACCCACTAAGCTGTCAATCGCCAGCGGCTCTATGGGCGGTTGGTGGATCGCTTGTACACACCGCACGATGCCCAAACTTTATATCTTTAGATATATCGGGCATTGGTGCACAGCCAATGCGATATATCTGTGAATTACGCGATATATCTGAATATTTTGGCCAGTGTGTAAGCACCTTAAGATTTGGACGGGGTGTGTTAAAACTGAAATCTAAATTGTAGTGTAAAAAAATAAGCAGTCAAGATTTACCCTGCACAGAAACAAAATATAACTCGCCCAAGTCTAACTCTGCCCCACCTGCAGCGCAGCATTGTTTTTCCAGTTGTCTGCTTTTTTCCTTGCTAACAAAGCTGAATCAGGCCCTAATTAAGGAGTCTTCTGGTCATAGTGAGTTGCATGAAACATGATGCAAATGCTGTTTAGTGAATTGAAAAGGTTCTCTAAAGCTGGCCATACATCAGACCGATTTCAGGCGGGTCGTGCGATGCATTGCGTGTGTTTTGAGTGCAAATCGTGAGGTGTTTCGGTATGATGCATGGGTTGTGAGGTCATAAGGTGCCCATAAACATTACAATTATTGTATACAATATCGCATCTCATCGCTTATCGGTTTTGCGATGAGATCTAGTACAAAAAGTATGTGCTGCACAAACTTTTTGCACTAGATCTCATCTCATTGCAAAACCGAGAAGCGTTGAGATGCGTTATTGTATACAATAATTGTAACATTTATGGGAACCTATAGACCTGAACCAAGCTGCAAGCGATCTGATAGAACAGGCGATCGTATGTGCTTTAAAAGCACATACCATCTGCTCACAACTCCAATGAAAGCAGACGGATCATACGTGCAGCATGTATGATCTGGCGGCAGACCTCTTGACCCACAGAACCGCACATCGTGACAACATTATTAACGATGTGCACACAATCCGTCGCACGACCCGTCAAGATTGTGCGGATTGGCCAGACATCGTTCATGTGTATGTGGGGCCTTAAGATCTGAAGATCCTGCTAACGATTAGAATGCTGGGAGTTGCAGATCTTTCGCTAGATTTTATGTGAAATTAAACGCCTAATGCTGGGTACACACCAGAACAATTTGGGCTCCATTTCCCCAATTTCTATGCAATTTCGACAGATTATATTGGGCACGTTTTCAATGCGATTCCGATGCGATGCGTGTCGCTGATGGTTGTTCGCTCTGTTTGGAGATTCTACCTGCTGCACTAAAGATTCATTGTCTGCATTGGACTAGGTACAGATTGTGCAGCAATGGTACGATTGTTTCTCGATTGTCTCATGATCATGGTCGTTCTGATGTGCACCCTACATAAAAGATCTATCTTGTGTCTGAGAAGCTCTCGGGGAAATCTTTAGAGGACTCTGTTCTGATGCTGATCATCCTGATGCATGGCCAGCGTAACACTACTTTTTAGACTCGCTTTGTATTTGTTTAATGCAAATATGAAAGGAAGTTGCCTCATTCTAGTATTTGCAGTAATACTAGTAAATCTGCCTGCAGAGCAGTAGTCATTGAATTTATTTTTCTCATAATCTTTTTAACTGCCAGATATACCCTGTCGTTTTTATTACGACCTGATAATTCTCTCTCAGTACATTAGATTAGGGCTAGGGATTGGTATAACCCTCATTGTGAAAGAGTTTAATTTCACTGAACGTGGCCAGATATACAACCAGTCAGAGGAAGCAGGCACAACCCCCTGATATCAGTGACCCAAAATAAGAATATTAACCCCTTCATGACAGAGCCAGTTTGTGCCTTCATGACAGAGCCCTTTTTTTCAAATCTGACATGTCTCACTTAAGTGGGGATAACTTTTTTTTGCTTTTACTTATCCCAGTGATTTTGAGATTGTTTTCTCGTGACACATTGTACTTCAAGTTAGTGGTAAATTTTGGTCGATACAGTCTGTGTTTTTTTGTGAAAAATACCAAAATATCGTGAAAAAATGGAAAATTTAGCAATATGCAAAATGTTAAATTTTCTGCTTGTGAGACAAATAATCATACCACTCAAAATAGTTAATAACTAACATAGACCATATGTCTACTTTATGTTGCCATCATTATTTCAACCCCCTTTTCATTTTTTTGGACACTAGGAGGCTTCAAATATGACTAGCAAATTCTCAAATTTTCAAGAAAATTTCAAACACTGATTTTTTTAGGGACCAGTTCAGTTCTGATGTGACTTTGAGGGACTTGTATGTGAGACACCCCCATAAATGATGCCATTTCAAAAACTGCACCCCTCACAGTATTCAAAACAGCATTTTGGAAGTTTGTTAACCCTTTAGGTGTTTCACAGGAATTAAAACAAAGTGTAGGTGAAATTTCAAAATTTCTTTTTTTTTGCAGAGTTTCAATTTTAATACATTTTTCTAACAAATACAGTAGATTTTACTAGAGAAATGTGACTAAAAATTGATTCCCCCAATTCTTGTGTTTTCAAAAATATCCTATATGTGGCCCTAGTGTGCACGTTGACCAAACCACAGGCTTCATAATAGAAGGAGCACCTACTTGATTTTGGAGCCTCCTTTTTATGAGATTTTTTTTTAGGCACCATGTAGGTTTCTAGGCACCATAAGTGCTAAAAGTTAGGAACCTTCCCCACAAGTCACCCCATTTTGCAATCTACACCCCTCAGGGAATTCATCTAGGGGTATAGTGTACATTTCAAACCCCCAGGGGTTTCACCAATTTTGATACAACTGGGATGTGAAAATGGAAAATTACATTTTTTTACACAAACATGCAGTTCTGGCTCAAAATTTTTCATTTTCACAAGGAATGAAGGAGACAAAGCACCCCAAAATCTGTGCCCCAATTTCTCCCGAGTACGGCAATGCCTCACATGTGACCAAAAAATACCAGTGGGGCGCATAGCAGGACTCAGAAGGGAAGGAGTGATTTTTGGATTTGGCAGCACAGATTTTGGTGGAATGAATGGTGGGTGCCATGTTGCATTAGCAAGACTCCCAAAGCACCAATACAGTGGAACCCCCCCACAAGTCACCCCATTTTGCAAAGTACACCCCTCAGGGAATTCATCTAGGGGTATAGTGTACATTTCAAACCCCCAGGGGTTTCACCAATTTTGATACAACTGGGATGTGAAAATGGAAAATTACATTTTTTTACACAAACATGCAGTTATGGCTCAAAATTTTTTATTTTCACAAGGAATGAAGGAGACAAAGCACCCCAAAATCTGTGCCCCAATTTCTCCCGAGTACGGAAATGCCTCACATGTGACCAAAAAATACCAGTTGGGTGCATGGCAGGACTCAGAAGGGAAGGAGTGATTTTTGGATTTTGCAGCACAGATTTTGGTGGAATGAATGGTGGGTGCTATGTTGCACCAATACAGTGGAACCCCCCCACAAGTCACCCCATTTTGCAAAGTACACCCCTCAGGGAATTCATCTAGGGGTATAGTGTACATTTCAAACCCCCAGGGGTTTCACCAATTTTGGTACAACTGGGATGTGAAAATGGAAAATTACATTTTTTTACACAAACATGCAGTTCTGGCTCAAAATTTTTCATTTTCACAAGGAATGAAGGAGACAAAGCACCCCAAAATCTGTGCCCCAATTTCTCCCGAGTACGGCAATGCCTCACATGTGACCAAAAAATACCAGTGGGGCGCATGGCAGGACTCAGAAGGGAAGGAGTGATTTTTGGATTTGGCAGCACAGATTTTGGTGGAATGAATGGTGGGTGCCATGTTGCATTAGCAAGACTCCCAAAGCACCAATACAGTGGAACCCCCCCCACAAGTCACCCCATTTTGCAAAGTACACCCCTCAGGGAATTCATCTAGGGGTATAGTGTACATTTCAAACCCCCAGGGGTTTCACCAATTTTGGTACAACTGGGATGTGAAAATGGAAAATTACATTTTTTTACACAAACATGCAGTTCTGGCTCAAAATTTTTCATTTTCACAAGGAATGAAGGAGACAAAGCACCCCAAAATCTGTGCCCCAATTTCTCCCGAGTACGGCAATGCCTCACATGTGACCAAAAAATACCAGTGGGGCGCATGGCAGGACTCAGAAAGGAAGGAGTGATTTTTGGATTTGGCAGCACAGATTTTGGTGGAATGAATGGTGGGTGCCATGTTGCATTAGCAAGACTCCCAAAGCACCAATACAGTGGAACCCCCCCACAAGTCACCCCATTTTGCAAAGTACACCCCTCAGGGAATTCATCTAGGGGTATAGTGTACATTTCAAACCCCCAGGGGTTTCACCAATTTTGGTACAACTGGGATGTGAAAATGGAAAATTACATTTTTTTACACAAACATGCAGTTCTGGCTCAAAATTTTTCATTTTCACAAGGAATGAAGGAGACAAAGCACCCCAAAATCTGTGCCCCAATTTCTCCCGAGTACGGCAATGCCTCACATGTGACCAAAAAATACCAGTGGGGCGCATGGCAGGACTCAGAAGGGAAGGAGTGATTTTTGGATTTGGCAGCACAGATTTTGGTGGAATGAATGGTGGGTGCCATGTTGCATTAGCAAGACTCCCAAAGCACCAATACAGTGGAACCCCCCCACAAGTCACCCCATTTTGCAAAGTACACCCCTCAGGGAATTCATCTAGGGGTATAGTGTACATTTCAAACCCCCAGGGGTTTCACCAATTTTGGTACAACTGGGATGTGAAAATGGAAAATTACATTTTTTTACACAAACATGCAGTTCTGGCTCAAAATTTTTCATTTTCACAAGGAATGAAGGAGACAAAGCACCCCAAAATCTGTGCCCCAATTTCTCCCGAGTACGGCAATGCCTCACATGTGACCAAAAAATACCAGTGGGGCGCATGGCAGGACTCAGAAGGGAAGGAGTGATTTTTGGATTTGGCAGCACAGATTTTGGTGGAATGAATGGTGGGTGCCATGTTGCATTAGCAAGACTCCCAAAGCACCAATACAGTGGAACCCCCCCACAAGTCACCCCATTTTGCAAAGTACACCCCTCAGGGAATTCATCTAGGGGTATAGTGTACATTTCAAACCCCCAGGGGTTTCACCAATTTTGGTACAACTGGGATGTGAAAATGGAAAATTACATTTTTTTACACAAACATGCAGTTCTGGCTCAAAATTTTTCATTTTCACAAGGAATGAAGGAGACAAAGCACCCCAAAATCTGTGCCCCAATTTCTCCCGAGTACGGCAATGCCTCACATGTGACCAAAAAATACCAGTGGGGCGCATGGCAGGACTCAGAAGGGAAGGAGTGATTTTTGGATTTGGCAGCACAGATTTTGGTGGAATGAATGGTGGGTGCTATGTTGCATTACCAATACAGTGGAACCCCCCCACAAGTGACCCCATTTTGCAAACTACACCCCTCAGGGAATTCATCTAGGGGTATAGTGTACATTTCAAACCCCCAGGGGTTTCACCAATTTTGGTACAACTGGGCTGTGACAATGAAAAATTACATTTTTTTACACAAAAATGCAGTTCTGGCTCAAAATTTTTCATTTTCACAAGGAATGAAGGAGACATAGCACCCCAAAATCTGTGCCCCAATTTCTCCCGAGTACGGCAATGCCTCACATGTGACCAAAAAATACCAGTTGGGTGCATGGCAGGACTCAGAAGGGAAGGAGTGATTTTTGGATTTGGCAGCACAGATTTTGGTGGAATGAATGGTGGGTGCTATGTTGCATTACCAATACAGTGGAACCCCCCCACAAGTGACCCCATTTTGCAAACTACACCCCTCAGGGAATTCATCTAGGGGTATAGTGTACATTTCAAACCCCCAGGGGTTTCACCAATTTTGGTACAACTGGGCTGTGACAATGAAAAATTACATTTTTTTTACACAAAAATGCAGTTCTGGCTCAAAATTTTTCATTTTCACAAGGAATGAAGGAGACAAAGCACCCCAAAATCTGTGCCCCCATTTCTCCAGAGTACGGCAATGCCTCACATGTGACCAAAAAATACCAGTTGGGTGCATGGAAGGACTCAGAAGGGAAGGAGTGATTTTTGGATTTTGCAGCTCAGATTCTGGTGGAATGAATGGTGGGTGCTATGTGGCATTAGCAAGACCCCCGATGCACGGTGAAATGATGAACCTAGTAATCCATCGATGTGTGGTATATTTTGAAACACTCCTTTATACATAGGCCGGGTTTGTCGGGGCAAGTTTCACAGTGGAAAATAGTTTCCTTTCTTATTCCCTTTTTATAGCAAACTTTGCACCTTTTTTGTGTCCTTCCCTTTCTTGCAGTGGAGGGGATTTCGTTGGGAAAATGCTGCCCTGGTACAATACGGGGGCCAGTACTAGAAGTACTGGGGCCCTCTGCCTGCTGGTTCCCAAATATTAGGCCCTTTATGACTTCCTCTTGAAAGTGCATAAATGTCCCCCTCTGGCCGGTAGAACGGAATAGCACGTAAGCGTTATACAGTGCCATCTGGATGATATACACGGCCACCTTCTTGTACCAGATATTTGTTTTCCGCAGGGCACTGTACGGCTTCAGTACCTGATCTGAAAGATCCACTCCGCCCATGTACTTATTGTAATCTAGGATACAATTTGGTTTGGAGGTGTGGGTACTGGTACCTCGTACAGGGATGGAGGTGGTACTGTCTCCATGAATTGTTGTCAGTATAAGGACATCCCTCTTGTCCTTATATTTGACCAACAACATATTTTCGGTGCATATTCCCCTGCTTTCACCCCTTCTCATTACTTGGGCAATGTGTGTTTTGGGGAGGCCTCTTTGGTTCTTGCGCACAGTACCGCAAGCTGCTGTACCTCTTGAACCAAGGGCCTTAAACAGGGGGATGCTGGTGTAAAAGTTATCCACATAGAGGTGATAACCCTTATCCAGGAAGGGGTGCACTAAATCCCAGACAATTTTGCCACTAACACCTACGAGGGAGGGGGGGCATTCTGGCGGTTCAATTCTTGAATCCTTCCCTTCATATACCCTAAACCTGTGGGTGTACCCTGTGGTGCTTTCACACAGCTTATACATTTTTATGCCATACCTTGCCCTCTTACTGGGAAGGTACTGGCGGAATTTAACCCTTCCTTTAAAATGTATAAGGGACTCGTCAATACAAATAAATTTTTCAGGGATGTATAGCTCTGCAAATTTGGCACTGAAATAATCAATGACCGGCCTGACTTTGAATAGCCGGTCAAAGGTGGGATCATCTCTGGGTGGGCACTGTGCATTATCGGTGTAATGTATAAATTTATGGATTGCCTCAAAACGAGTCCGGGTCATGGCCATACGGTAAAATGGGGTGCTGTACAGAACATCTGTACTCCAATATTGCCTAATTTGTGGCTTTTTTACTATGCCCATATGAAACACCAGACCCCAAAACGCCATCATCTCTACTGCATCTACAGGGGTCCACCTAGCAAATGATGACGTGGGGTTTTGAGCAATAAACTGCTGGGCATATAAATTAGTTTGGTCCACCATTAAATTTATAAAATCATCAGAGAAAAATAATTTGAAAAAGTCAATTTCTCTGAGACCTGTGGAATCAAATTGGATTCCTGGCATGGCCAAAAACTCAGGAACCTGGGGCTCAAAATTGTCTGGTGGTGGGGTCCATACGAGATCAATTATTGGGGGGGGGGGTCTCAGCTGCTCTACGGGGGCGTCTTTGAGGGGGTCCCTCATCACCAGAGGAGGAAGAGGAGCTTAAGACGAATCCTTCAAATTCCCCGCTTGCCTCACTGGCTGTGTCAGAATCAGAGGCAAGCATGGCATATGCCTCCTCCACTGAATACATTCTTCTGGATGACTGGGATGACATTTGGGATGACATTTTTATTTTTGTGTTACTGGTAGTGAAATGTTTCAACACGTGTATAGTGTAGGGGGGGGTACAAACTTTATTTCAACCCGGGAGGTATGTAGTGTGTTGTGTGTATGTAGTGCAGAACAAAAAAAATACTTTATACAAAAAAAAAAAAAAATGAAGGGGTTAAAAAAAAAAAAAATTGAAGGGGTTAAAAAAAAAAAATTGAAGGGGTTAAAAAAAAAAAAAAAAAAGGTCCTGCGCCAAAAATTGAGCACAGATGTTGGTCAGTAACGTCTGTCACTGAACAGCGCTCAAAGGCAACAGGAATTTGATAAAAAAAAAAAAAATAGATCAACCCTGTGCCGAAAAAAGCTGATCAGTGATGTACGTCACTGATCAGCGCACAGTGGCCACAGGACACCCACAAAATCACAGTGTGTGTAAAAAAAAAAATTAAAAAAAGACCACACAGCACCCACAAAAAAAAAAAAAAAAGGTGATCAGTGATGCGACACTGATTACCAGTGAGGGGCAGCAGGTGCACAACCTTTGGTGCAACTGGCAGCAACTGACAGGTATATATAAAAAAAAAAAACCTCTGCACCCCCAAAAAGTTGCTGATCACCTCAGATATAGTGATCAGCACAAAAGGCAGGGGTAGCAGACACAAAATATACACTCTCTATCACTCTCTGTCACTATCTCTCTCTATCTCTCTCTATCTCTCACTATCTATCACTATCTATCACTATCTATCACTATCTATCACACTGCAGCAGCAGCACTGACAGTTATATGTATAAAAAAAAACCTGCACCCCCAAAAAGGGGGGGTAGCAGACACAAAATATACACTCTCTATCACTCTCTGTCACTATCTCTCTCTATCTCTCTATCTCTCACTATCTATCACTATCTATCACTATGACACTGCAGCAGCAGCACTGACAGTTATATATATAAAAAAAAAACCTGCACCCCCAAAAAAGGGGGGGTAGCAGACACAAATCTCTCTATCTCTCACTATCTATTACTATCTATCACTATCTCTCACTATCTATCACTATCTATCACTATGACACTGCAGCAGCAGCGACAGTTATTTATATATAAAAAACCCCTGCACCCCCAAAAAGGGGGGGTAGCAGACACAAAATATAGCTCTCTCTGTCACTATCTCTCTATCTCTCTCTATCTCTCTCTCTCTATCTCTCTATCTCTCTATCACACTGCAGCAGCAGCAGGAAGTCCCAAGAAGTCAGATCCAGGAAGCGTCCAGCACGCTACAAGCAGTGATCAGGTAATCAGGTAAGGTATTTGCAAGGATCAGGTAAGTATGAGCAAGGATCAGGTCAGTATAACGGCAGATAGGCACGGTGACCGCTCTGCACGCTACTCCAGACCGGAATGGCGTCTGCAGCGCAGTCACCGGTAGTTTAAATGTCGCGCCTTGGCTGTGATTGGTCCGTGGGTCCCACGGACCAATCACAGCCTTGGGGGCAGGTGGGGTGAGGGTGGGGTGAGGTGTCATCGTCACCGATGACCCCCTCATGCCCCCTGACGCCCGGCGGTGATTGACACCTGTGTTACCAAGCGTCCGATTCGCTGGTAACACAGGAAAACGCTGTGAATGGCTGTTCACACTGAACAGCCAATCACAGCGATCGCCGACGGGGGGGCGACATCGCAGCCCCCCCTGGGCATGCAGGGACATGTCTGCTGTCAGGGACAGCAGACATCGTCCCTCTGTCACTGCGTCTCGAGACGCAGTGACAGTTTAAAGTCATGACGTATATATACGTCATGTGTCGGGAAGTACATCCCGGCCATGACGTATATATACGTCAAATGTCGTGAAGGGGTTAAAAGGTCAAAGTTTCTCATCCTTTTTTATTTTATTTAACTGAAATGTCCCTTTTATAACTTTTTTTTTTTTTTTTTTATGCATTTTTACTGATTTAAATATGTACTGCTTATTTTCATTTCAATTAAACTCAAAATAATATTGACAATACTAACGGGAATACGCATGCAGCAGGTTCAACTACACTGGCATCAGCACTGATTGCGGTGGTTTGTCCCATCATCACGGCAGCCAGAATTTTGTCCTAACCTGTCCCTGTAACTGCTGCTCTGCCTTTCAAGGGGTATGGATAAGATGGGCGACATACTGCAAGGTCGACAGGTCATTAGGTCGACACAAGCATTATGTGGACAGTCAAAGGGGGGGTATTCAATGTCAGGGGTACGGCTGTCGAGCAAGCTCAACAGCCGTGCCCCTGTCCCGTTCTCGCTTTGCTCGACGTGAGCTCGGCGGTCAGGATTCAATGTCTCGAGCGGCGAGAAGGGGGCGTGGCCGTGAGTTAAGGACGGAAATAGACGAGCTCCGGCAGGGAGCTCTCCTATTTCCGACTTTTCTCGGCAGAACGAGCCCGACAGCTTGTGATGTCGGGCTCGTTCTGCGGAGAACCCCTGTTCAATGCTGTCGGGGGAAAAAGCATTGAATAGGGCCCCACAGCCATCTCCCCCGTCGGGAGATGGCTGCGGGAGGTCGACACACATTGCATACCCCCCAAAAGGTCAACATGGGGTTTTTCACTTTTTTTTTTTAACCCAATCTCGACATGGACGAACTTAGCAAAATAATATTCTATTCCTTCCGATTGTTAAGATACAGCAGGTCTAGACTGGTGGTTGGGGAGGTAGAGCTTGCACGTCAGGGTGAGTGCATGTCCTGCATGCCAGAGGCAAGGTGTCTCTGGTCCCTGGTAACTGATAAGGTATTGCACGTCTAATGACTTCAGAACTGCTTCGCGCCCAGCATAATGTT